>NC_136921.1:7950143-8520712 GCF_949752795.1 Hyperoodon ampullatus
GCTCATTTCTTAAAAATAACTGTATTGTAGAGAAGGAACAGAAACATACTTAACTATATTTTTAAATGCATGATCCAACAAAACACGTTGCTACATACAGCAGCAGGGGTGGGGGGGTCGGGGGGAGAATCGCCATACAGCTTTCTGTGAGTCAAGTTTTGCAATGGCTGTCTTCCCACCTTCGGCATCCTACCAGATGGCGGAGCCAGCGTCTCTGCAGGTGGGCTCAGGAAGGCGGGGCGGATGGGATGAGATCTGACTGTGAAGAGGCTGCTGAGCTTGCAGAGGTGGGAAATCAAGAACCACTGCTCTTTTTGCTTCAGACTAATTAGAGCTACCTGACTGTGAATAGGGTAAGGGAACTGATGCTCCGCGGATTCATTCCTTTACTTCTAGCCTCCAAATGGACCTGCTAAGCATGATACTAATCAAAGGAATAATTTACTTAATTGCATGAAACTATCCCGAGAGGTAACTCAGAGCAAGTGTTCTCTATTACCAGCCCAACTCCCCATTGCAGTGGTGAAGGACTGCCAAAAGCTGACTGGGTAAGAGAGTTGGATTTCATTTAAGCAGGGGTCAGCATACTATGCACCACAGGTCAAACGTGGCCCACCACCTACGTTCTGTATGGCTCACGAGCTAGGAACGGTTTTTATATTTTTAAATGATTCACAAATAATCAGAGGAAGAATACTATTTTGTGACATGAAAATTATATGAAATTCACATTTCAGTGTCCTTAAAGTTGTACTGGAACACAGCCACACTCATTTGTTTGTCTGTCCCTGGCTGCTTTCACACTACAACAGCAGGGTTGAGTAGTTGAGACAGAGACCAGATGGCCTACAAAGCCTAAAATATTTGCTATCTGGCCCTTTGCAGAAAGTCTGCCGAACACTTACTTAAAAGGCTGCGCTAGGCCAAGGTCATCCATAATAGCATTCCACAGCAGCTTGGGTCCCAAGGTATCTAAAAATTGTTTCCACCAATAAGTTTACCTTAACGATCAAGTCCACTCAAAGAAACTGCCTGAAGTTTGGGCTTCAGAACTGTGCCAGGTGGGAATCATATAAGATGAAGCTGAGAATTTAGTAAAGGCTCCTTTAGTTTGATGGAAACATCCGATTTTCTTCACTATAACTTTCTCTAAATTCAGAAAGTCAACGGCTCAGCAGGAGTCATTTACATCCCCTGACCACCTGCTGGGGACCCCAGAAGTGGCACAGTTTCCCGCAGTCATGCTTGTTTCTCCAGAGGCCCTCACACAGAGTGGCCTCTAAGCGCTACCACCTGACTGAGCAAGGTCGGGCTGGAGAGAAAGCGCCAGAAAGCTGTAGGTGTAGTTTCCTGAAAACAGTCAATATTCCCAAGAAGTTTTTGTTTGGGGGCTCTACTTAGCACCCCACTATCCTCCCTTGCTATCCTTTCTGAAGGCAACGGCCCAGGCACAGAACTCCAAAAGGAGCCGAAGCCTTGTCATCCTATCATGTCACAGTCAGGCTCCCTAGGTGGGAGCGGGCTACCAGGTGTGCACAAACAGAAGTGCCAGGGAGCTTGCGCACTCCCCCGAACCAGAGCAGGGGGTGGAGGCCTCTCACAGTTCCCCTTCCCCAAAGCTCAAGATTTGCATATCATTATAAGCCATTATGATTACTTTTACTACAAACACAAAAAAGTTTGGGACTCCCTTTATGGGAGTCTCCTTTTAAGAAACAGGAGTGACTGTTATAAATCAATAAAATAACACAAGCATCTGCGTTCAATTCTAGATTTAACATGGCAGCAGAAAACAAGGGATATTATTCAACTCATCCAATCAAAAAGCACATAGAATGCACTTGGCACCTGCACTGACTTTCGGGGCAGTGAAACAAAGGAGCATCATTTCACTGAGCTAGGACCACTTAGAACTAGGTTCGCCCTCTAGGTAAAAAAGATACTCGGAGTAGTCAAACCAACCTCGAAGGCAGTGCTTCGCAGTCTGTTTCACACCACAGTACATAGAGAACTTGCTAATATTTGAGCATACACTGGGTAAGCACACAGGACTGCAGGCAGGTGGTCCCAGGGGACCGGAGCCAGCTCAGGTGGCCCTGCGGCCTGAGGGTGCACTATCTCAGACATGGGCCAGGCAGCTCCGGCCTAAGCTGTTGCCTGCAATCACCCAGTGATCGAGTTGCTCTGTGTTTCTGTGGTTACTGTGACCTCCAAACCAGCCTGTCCTCGACCTGACAAACAGGCCCCACGCTGGTGTCCTCCACCTCACTCATTCTGGAGATCATCACAGTAAACTGATTTCTTGGAAAGGCAAAACTGCTGGCTTAGCAGGTTTATTCTGCATTCAAGGGCGTACAGCGCGACACAGATGTTGTCCCCTCTCACGGAGGCCTCTCAGAGACCCTCTCTAATTGAGGTCAGTGTAGGAGGACGTATTTTTTTGGGGACTGCCACCAAAAATGCGGACACAGTGAACTGGGGCAAACAAAGCATCAGAAAGCAACTCCAAACAGCAGGCTATGCCAAAAGCACTGAGGAGAAATGGATTTTCGTGAGGGCAAATGCAGGCGGTAGGCACAGGAGAACAAACGCAGGGACTGCTGAATGGGGCCATTTAGCGGATTTATAATGGATCTTGCCAGTGTCCCTTGCTACAGGAGATTGATGTGCTCCTTCTTCTAAAGCTGTGGTCCACACACTTGTTTTCTGGGGAACCAAGGAATCAGCTCCAAGGATGCAATTCCATTATTTTCAAACCTTAATTAACTGGAACCTAATTAGGACTTGAAGGGCTTTTTTTCTCACTTTGAAGGAAAACTTTTCTCTCTTGAGTCAGCATGGTGTAAATGGAGGAAAAGCGAACAAAGAGTGGGCTATCTGGGTTTCTTGCATATAAGCAACTCATCTAACCTTTGGGGACTTCAGCTTCTAATCTATAAATTGAGAGGGCTGATGAAATACAGGTATCTAAAGTTATTTTCATTGGGATTGACATATACACACTACTATATATTATAAAATAGATAACTAATAAGGACCTACTGTATAGCACAGGGAACTCTACTCAATACTCTGTAATGACCTATATGGGAAAAGAATCTAAGAGTGGATATATGCATATGTATAACTGATTCACTTTGCTGTACAGCAGAAAGAAAACACTGTAAATCAACTACACTCCAATAAAAATTAATTAAAAAGTTATTTTCAGCAATAAAATTCTGACTCTAAGACATGCCAACAGATTAGTATCAATCTGAAACTGTGATCATTCTCTTTTTTTTTTTTTTTGCGGTACACGGGCCTCTCACTGTTGTGGCCTCTCCCGTTGCGGAGCACCAGCTCTGGACGCGCAGGCTCAGCGGCCATGGCTCACGGGCCCAGCCGCTCCGCGGCATGTGGGATCTTCCCAGACCGGGGCACGAACCTGTGTCCCCTGAATCGGCAGGCAGACTCTCAACCACTGCGCCACCAGGGAAGCCCTGTGATCATTCTTCTACCCTGACTACCACACCCCTCCTAATGCGAGTTGAGATTGCTGATAGTCTTTTACAGTGTTTAGCGTATTTAACATATTTAATTCAATCCAATTTTATAACAATCTGATGGGGAAAGGTTTCTAAAATGGTATAACAGAACCCTCTCATTTGATGTGCCTGAAGCAGTGGTGGGTTAGTTTTTCCAGAAGCTGGCTAAAGAGGGGAATCATACAGACGAGATACATACATAACTAAACATTTGTTTTACTTAATTTATATAAATCTACATTCATTCACTTTTAGAAAAAATGTAAAGCTTTTTGAAAAGGTATGCTAATTGGATTTCTACATCCTTTTTTCTGATAAACTAATCATAATTCATCATGTATAATTTATAGCTTTTGTTTCGTTAAAAGAGAGTGAGAGCTTAGACACCTGCAAAGCAATCTCAGTACAGAATTCCTCCGGAATTTTATGATCTTTTCCCCCACTCTTCTATAGTTGTCACACCCAAACAGCAGAACTTTTCGAGATTCTTCTTCATCAAGTGTTTCCAAACAATTTAACTTAGTTTTCACAGAAACACCAGCTTTTAAAAATGTTCTTACCTGATCAGTTTACCTAATATTCAGTTAAACTGCATAATTACAACAACATGTACTACTGGCATAGCCAGGATGGGAATAAAGAGGGCTGACCCTTGATACACACAACTCCTCTGGTGGAAGGGAGCACAGCCAGCGCATGTAGCACACCGTGGGCACTGGTCACTGCGTCGGGCAGAAGGGGCGGCGAGCGCTGGCTGAGAGGACCATGGGGCGGCCGGGTGAGGAGTCCGGGGACGCAGGTGGAGAGGCTTGTGTAGGGCCTGGGAAGAAGGGCAGGGCTGGAGAAACTAACTTTGGTGTCGTCAGCATCTAACTGGTAATTAAAATCATCAGAACACAGGAGTTCATTCAGGGAGGGAGTGTGGATAGAGAAAAAGAGGGTGGGGTAGACCCCAGGGAATGCCAACCGTAAAGGGGTGAGCAGAGGAAGAGGCTCCTGCAAAGGGACCAGCAGGACATGACTAGAGATGTATGTAGAGAAGCAGAGAACCAGGAGGTGAGCTTCAAAGGGCCAAATGCAGAACAGAAGTCCAGGAAGCAAACACTGAGAAGCGTGCTTGGATTTACAACCAGGCAGCCGCTGGTGAGTGAGAATGAGGTTCACACCCCAAAGCACGATCTCACTAAAGGAAGGAAAGGAGATCCTCCGTCCTCTTCCATGCCCGTGACGCCTCTTCCACTGGCTCTGCCGTCTCCTTCAGCAGCCACTCTGCCTACAGTCTCCCAAGTGGCATTCTCGAGCAGGCAGGTCTGCTCAGGCTACCTGAGCCCAGGCAAGGGAAGGAGGGGCATGAGGGTTCCAGAAGACGTCTTGACTCCCCCAAGCACAGGCAGAACCGATGATCCATTTGTCCCAAGAGCCGCTAACTTATTCGTACGCCCAGGGCAGCAACTGTTTGCCATGCCTTCTGAGAAGCATTTGTGTACGTTTATCACAAAAAGTAGGATGCAATGAAATCTTCAATTAGAAAGCTTTAAAACAAGGCTGATAAACTAGTGATAAACTACTCATAATTCATCGTAATTTCTGATAAACTACTCTACTTTGAGATCTCTCCAAGCTGAAAGGCTCAGAGAAAGAAGTCTCTGCGAGGCTGCGCTCTGCCAATGGTCTGACGAACGGCTCCCTCAGCCAATCCTGTGGCCCAATTCATTTTCCAAACTCCCAGAGACTTCCCACAGCGTACAGAGACCAGGGGAGGAGAGCGAGTTCTCTGGGGCTTGGGTAAGAAATATAAATGAGAAGAAAAAGGCTGCACAATATGGAACAAAGGCTCTACTCTGTAACGTACTGGCAAGTAACGAGGAAGGAATTGCTGGATCTTAAGAGTTACCAACTCTCAGACGTGGAAGTCGACCAGGTCTGAGTGGCAGCTGCCTGGGTCCCAGAGGGCTGTCAGCACGCCTGTGATACTCAAGAGCAATCGATACTATTCCGGGCCATCGCTTTCTTCAACAGCCAACGTTCTACAGTCTCCTCAGTTCTCTGCTTTTTCAGATATTAATCCAGATATTTGTAAACATATAAATCTTTTTGGAAGACAAGGGATAAGAAGCAACACTTTTGTTTTAAAGCCTAACAATCAGATATTGGTCAACTGCTTGCTACACTTCCATGTTTCCTGTTCCCAACTCCCATAAGAGGAATGTGAGATGGAAGCTGGGTGAGGATCAAGTACTGGATCCAGCCTCACCGGGAAGACCAGACGGAAGTTTTGGTCACGGAGCCACCCAGATGGACACCACCCTCTCGCCTTGGCTCATGTCATTAGGCCCTGGGTGCCTGTGGAGTTGGCAGGGCAGGTGGGGGGTGGTTCCTGCCTGCCTCAGAGGACACTATTTCAGCGCAGTGATCGAGGAAAGGAGGAGGGGGCAGCCCAGGACTGCCACGCGAAACCTCACACACGCTGGGTTCTGGCCGAAGTCAAATCTGCTGGTTGTTGAAAAAAAAGAAGCGACTGACCTGATCCAAACGAAGTGCGCCGTCCACAAACCGCTGCTGACGTAATTCCTTTGCAATTCCGTGGAGGTTCAAAACAGCCCGGTGCACTTCCTCGCTCGTGTGCTCCGGGTAGACAGGGGGCAGCTCCTTCTCGGGGATCTTCCTAGTCGGGCCTTCAATCATGCTCTGTGCATGTTCATAGCTCAGTTTGGTGCAGGAGCGGATGATAGTCTGGCCAAACCATTCACTGAGGATCTGCAAAGATGGACAGATTGTGAGGGAGAATATTTTTCAGCTTTTTCTTTCACGCAACCATTCACTCGTACAGATTCTACAGGCTCACTGAGCGCCGGCTTTGTGCTCAGAGCGCCATTTGGTTCTGGCGGGGTACAAAGAGCAGTCAGATGGGGAGCTACTGCCCTTAGGGGGCTCAGGGCATGGACTTTGCAGGCGGTGGAAGTCGACGAGCGGCCTCCAAGCACACGGGAGGCACAGGCGAGGCCGAGCAGGAGGCTTGAGGCGAAGGGCCTGCTGGAGGCTTTCTCATGAGTTGGGAGAGTGGCCATCAATGCCAAACTGGAAGGGAGAAGAAGGGGTGGACGCCGAAGATGTGACAGGTGGGGAATCTTACTGGACCTGATGGGGGCTGAAGGAGAAGGTGCGGCCACGGACAGAAACAGAGAACACAGGTGCAAAGCAGGACGGAGGTAGAGAGAAAACCAATTCCAGTTTGCTCTATTTGGAGCATTTATGTAGGGACAAAGGTCCAGAACAGGGTTTCTCAGCCCTGGCGCTACTGGGCTAATTCTCTCTTGTTCTCTGTAAAACGCTCAGTGGCATCCTTGGACTCTACCCACTAAATGCCGGTAGCACCTCCCCCAAACCCTGAGATGAAAACCAAAAATGTCTCCAGACATTGCTAAATGTTCCCTGGGGGAAACGCAGCCCAGCTTGAGAACCTTTCAGCAGTGGTGCTTGCTGAGTGGTGGGATTAAAGATGCTTAATCCTTTCAATGTGTCTGTATTCTCTATAATGAACATCTATTACTTTTAAAACAAAAAGAAAACTTTCAAATATTTTGGGGACTCCTGGGTCTGAGGTGTAGGGAGGAGATCCAGAGGGCGATCTGCAGCAGGCAGTCGGGGCCTGGGGCAATGACTGGGCTGAAGGTGGGAGCTGGCATCATCGACCGGAGGGCCCAAGAAGGGAAGAGGGTAAGTAGGAGAGTCGAGGCTGCATTCTCTACGCCCTCCTGCATTTTGGGGAGCCAAAAGAGAAGCTGGAAACAAACAAAAAACAAGGGAGTTCAAAGAGGAGGAGAAAGATCAGGAGCATCCAATATTAGGAAAAGCAGGAGAAAGGGCCTCAGAGAAGGGGTACTCAAAAGCTACAGCAGACACTCACGGCACTTCTGACGAGAGAGGCACCGCTTACACACTTTCCGTATGGCAACTATTTAACTCACACAGCAACCCTAGGAGGTAGGTATTTTATTATCCTCATTCTGCAAATGAGGAAAGTAAGTCAGAGACACATTAAATAAGCTGCCCAAGGTCATACCACTAGAGAAGGGCAAAGCCAGGAACTGAACGCAGGCAGGCCCACCCCAGAGTCTGAGCGCTCAACCACTAGTGTTATGTCAAATGCCACTTGGATGTCAACGAAGATGAAAACAAAGAAAAGGTCTTTGCATTTAGCATTTGGTTACCGGTGGTCTTTAGGAAGGCTATTTTAGGGGGAAAAGTACGGGGCGGGGCGGGGGACAGGGTCGCATTGCAAAGATCTCAGGCATGTGCTGGGAATGGATTACAGGGATGCTGCCACAGTGCTTCTTCTCGTCCTCAGGGCAACCAGAGCCCTGCCTTCCCTCAGCCTGGCGCACACACGCCACATGCCACGCAAACAGCAACATCTTCTGTGTGTGTTATGATGGGAGAAAGTTTGGGAAGTTCTGGATTAAGGATGGGTGAGGGACTTCCCTGGTGGCACGGTGGTTGGGAATCTGCTGCCAATGCAGGGGACACGGGTTTGAGCCCTGGTCCGGGAAGATCCCACATGCCGTGGAGCAACTAAGCTTGTGTGCCATGACTACTGAGCCTGCGCTCTAGAGCCCGCGAGCCACAGCTACTGAAGCCCATGTGCCTAGAGCCCGTGCTCCACAGCAAGAGAAGCCACTGCGATGAGAAGCCTGCGCACCGCAACGAAGAGTAGCCCCTGCTCGGCACAACTAGAGAAAGCCCACTCGCAGCAATGGAAACCCAACACAGCCAATAAATAAATAAAAGTATTAAAAAAAAAAAAAGGATAGGTGGATGTCCAGCAGTAGAGGCAATGCAATGAGTGTGGGTGACCGTTTCCAGAAGGACGGTAGGACAGGGATGCTGTTGAGCAGGCAGGACAGAGGACTGTGCGTGTTTGCAGGCAGGGGAAGAAGCCAGTACAAAAGGAAGACTGAGGATGCGAGACAGCAAAGGGAGCAGTGCCAAGTCGTGCCAAGGCGACCCATCCAGGAGAGAGGAAAAGTGGCCTGGAGAGGGCAGGAAGAAAAGGGGAGGTGAGGGGGAGGAGATCTGGAGGGGAAGAAGAGGGAAGGTGAGAGCACTCACAGGGGATGGCCCCGATCTCTGGAAAAGTGTAGGACAAAGAGTGAAGGGGGCTGGGCGGGGTTCAAGGGCATGAAGACAGTGGAGAAGGGAAAAGCCAGACGTGCTGAGGGGCAGAGGGGGCTTGGGAGAAGGGAGGGAACTCCAATCGGCCGCAGAAACTTTCTCCCTGGGCTTGCAAACACCCTTTTCATCAACTAAACCACTGTGGCCACAACTTCAGAGACAAGACTTCCTGAAAAAGACCATCTGAAGGTCCATAGGTGTTTCCAGTGGGGAACGGGAGAGCCCAGCCCACAGCTGTCCACACCACAAAACCTCTAGGGGACACAGCTCCTACCCTGGATGGCTAGAGAGACCCCTCTGATACCCTCTCCTTCCACAGAAGGAAGAACCAGTACTCTTGAAATGGCAGCCATGGAGCACAGGAAGAGAACGGTAGCAACCACTCACATTTTTCTTTAGTTCAGTGCAAAGAGCCTTATTATGAAGAGTCTTGAATCTGTAATATCAGACTTTCTTTCTTTAAAAAAAAACCCTCAAACTATACTTTCTGGATTATTCCAAGAACTACTCCTATCTCAAGCAATTCAAATACTGTGCTCATGACTCTTCTGCTGTGGCAAGCGGGTCCTGAATTTGGCTCTCAGGAGGTGTCTGTGTGTGTTGAATGCAAGAGAAATTGCAGAGGCAATTCTAGGGACTGCCCAACAGTCCTGTGGGGAAGTGGTGTGTGCAGGTCTCCAGAAGAGCCCCTTTCAAGGTCAGCCCACGCTTGTCCTTCCATCACACCTACACTTCCTGAAAACCCCCTACTAATGGAGCTGCTCCAACCTCTGCTAGGATGACAGGGCCACGACCTATTCATTCTTGTGGTCGCAAAGTCTTCCCCCCGGAGATTCAGCTTGTTTCCTTTTCTCCATTTCATTCCAATCCCAGTCAGTCAATCCTCCTCCTTCTGTGTGTCCACATCTTTAGCTTGGGAAAATGTTCCTTTCGGTTCGATTCCACTCCTTTTTCACACACTCCCTCAGGCATCCGGCTCATAGGATATCTGGCCTCTTGGGGTCTGTGTCCCCTTTTCCTAGAAGACACAGGTAAGCCCTGCACACTCACACAGGGTAACCACCGCACACAGGGCAGGGAGACTCGGACCACCCTGACTGGGCATCCATTTTCATGCAAACTGGTGGGTCAAGAACTGCTTTAAAAAGCTAGTGAAAGCTCCAGCCAGGCCCTCTCCCCGAACTATTTACAAACAAAATTTTGCAGTAAGTTCCAGGAGGTTCCTAGACACCCTGCCACCCTGAAGTCCACGGATCCGGGCTCTAAACAGCTTTGTTGTCCCTCTGAACCCTCATTTATTATTTTTTTTTCTTTTGCATTACGCAGGCCTCTCACTGTTGTGGCCTCTCCTGTTGCGGAGCACAGGCTCCGGACGCGCAGCCTCAGCAGCCATGGCTCACGGGCCCAGCCGCTCTGCGGCATGTGGGATCTTCCCGGACCGGGGCACGAACCCGTGTTCCCTGCATCGGCAGGCGGACTCTCAACCACTGTGCCACCAGGGAAGCCCCTCAACCCTCATTTATAGGGCTGAGCCCTGACCAGGGGCCACTTTTCATCCTGAGGGGTTCTTAAAATGTATTAACTGTAACTTGACAAAATCAGAAGTCTCGCACTCCTCATCAAAACTTGCTAGCAATACAAAATGGCTGCACTGTCTCAGTCAGTTTGAGCTCCTTTTTTTTCCTAACGGGCACCTCTCCTCCTTCAGCTTGTTTCCTTATCAGCCAATAACAGGACCCACGAACACCAGCAGATCTGAGACTCCGCGCTGATGAGAAGCTTCCCACAGCTCTTTCACCTTACTTGAGCCTCCCCTCCCTTAATGCCTGCATTCCAGAAAACCTATACCTTCTTTTTTTTTTAAATTAATTAATTTATTTTTGGCAGTGTTGGGTCTTTGTTGCTGTGTGTGGACTTTTTCTAGTCAAGGCGAGCGGGGTCCACTCTTCGTTGCAGTGCGCAGGCCTCTCATTGTGGTAGCCTCTCTCGCTGCGGAGCATGGGCTCTAGGGTGCGCAGGCTTCAGTAGTTGTGGCATGCGGGCTCAGTAGTTGTGGCTCGTGGGCTCTAGAGCGCAGGCTCAGTAGTTGTGGCACACGGGCCCAGTTGCTCTGCGGCATGTGGGATCCTCCCGGACCAGGACTCAAACCCGTGTCCCCTGCATTGGCAGGCAGATTCTTAACCACTGTGCCACCAGGGAAGCCCTGTACCTTCTTTTTGAACAAACAAAGGGCTGAAGTGGAAGCTCTGAAGCGCCAACAAGAACTTCCTGGCCCAGTGACAGTCGGGCAGCAGAACCTATCCTGCTTCAAAACAATCCAGTGATTCTGGGAATCATACCTGACACACGGACTAAAAAAATTCTTAGGCTAAGAAACCACACTGCGGGGAGGCAGCAAGGATGCCCATCGCAGCCTTACCCAGAGAAGGGCAACAGGAAGGCAGAGACCCAAACGGGGCCAGGCGGGGGGGTGTTGGTTTCCGGGGGCAGCGTGCCTTACAGTACAGGAGGAAGGCCTCTCTGGATGGAACACCTCATTAATTTCCAATTTGGAAACTGGATTCACATCAACGCCCCGTTCGTAACCAGGGCCAGTGGCAGAAGACAAAAGGACAAAGAGTTTTTCATGGAAAAAGTAAAAAAGCCACGAGGAGCTTCATAAACAGAACCCTTCAAACAAGAATCATGTCCTTCCTCTTCCCTTCATTTAATCACAGGACTTGGGTCACTCCCTTTCTGCAGGCAGCAAGTTTCCTGCATATACTCTAGGATGCTCTTATGTGGAACATCAGATTAAATATGTTGCCAATACCGACGGAAGGCATCTGGCTGGAAAAAAACCTGGTTAGAAAGGAGCAAATACTGTCTACCTCAAGACCTACTTTCCGGTACCAGGTAGGACAGGAAGTGGCTCAACACGGCAAAGCACCTGGCCCTGCTCGGTGGCAGAGCTCTCATACCTACGACCCTTTAAAATCTCTCCAACACATCTGAGAGGAGTGCATTATTCAGCCCATTTTACGCTGAGAGAAAAGGTTGGGGATTTGTGAAAAGTCACACAAACTCCTAAGGGACAGCCAGGATCAGCTCAGACTCAAAACCTAGTGTTATTTTTATTATATTTCAGCCGAAGGTTACGAAATAGATAGTGAAGTAAACAAAATAATACCAACTTTCTATATTTTATAGATCCAAAGTTGTGAGAAAACCATATCCTTTGAAAACAGCTAATTTCCATTCAAATGTATTTAAAAATTTATCTTCTAAAAAACATGTCAGTGTCTCATTAAGAAATATTTGGTTCAAAAAACTGCTAATCGGGTTAATTTGTAATTTTAAGTAATTAGATGCAAAATCACTTCTGTAACAGCTCTGGGCTTCTGTACGTAAAATATTTGGTTCCAAAAAACATATGAGGAAAATGAACTTATTTACAAAGCAGAAACAGACTCACAGACATAGAAAACAAACTTGTGGTTACCAAAGGGGAAAGCGGGGAGGGATAAATTAGGAGTTTGGGATTAGCAGATACACGCTGCTATATACAAAATAGATAAATAACAAGTCCTACTGTATAGCACAGGGAACTATCTTCAATATCTTATAATAACCTGTGATGAAAAAGAATATATATATATTGTTTTTCAGCTATATGTATATATATATACACACATATATATATATACAGCTGAACCACTTTGCTGTACACCAGAAACTAACACAACATTGTAAATCAACTATAATTCAATAAACACACACACAAACAAACAAATGGAAAAAGTAATAGGAAGAAAGAAACATCTTCCTGTCTGGACCAAAACCAGGCTGTGGAGGTGGCCAGGGTCGGGGCGCACGGATTTCTGCCCTTCTTAGCTGTGGACACGAGGCAACCACCCCAGGGTGGGGAGGCCCAGTGGTGAAAAAAGGCAAAGGTACCAAGAGGAATGTGTCTGAAAAGGAACTGGGCAGAAAGAGGCAGGGCTCGAAGACAGCTCGGAGAGGCTGATGGCAACATGTCTGCGATGGGAAGGTGCTGGTGCCGTCATGCAGGGAGCAGAGGCAGCGGCGGGGAGGAGCGAGCAGGGGTCTCCTCTGCTGGGCCTGCTCCTTGCACCAGGCCTACGGTGAAAGAGCGAAGCATAGGTCACTTCTTAAAGAAGAACAGGGAGCACCATGGTAGGATCAAAGAGTAAGTAACAAGATGGAAGCACTGTCAGCAACACACTTCATTTAGACCTAGCTGTGTCCTCTCCTACCGTGGCCGGACTGGGCCTGTTACCCGAAAACTGGGTTCGCCTCTTGGTGGGTGTCAAGCCAAAAGACACAACCAAGCCAAAGAGCGGGGGAAGGAAGGGTTTATTACTTGCAGCAAGTAAGGAGAATACTGGGGATCTTTCCCAAAGAAATATTGCTGGCTTTTAATCTGTGTTTTCCAGATACAAGGAAACCTTTCCCCTTAAGCTAATTATAACCTACAACAACTTGGTAAATTATACCTTTGTGGGTAGGATTGGGACATTTTTCTTTTCTCTCTACCTGATTCCTCTAAAAACTGAAAACTCTTAGATTCCTAGCAGCCTTATCAAAGACTCTTAACTAGCTTAACTAGCTTACGTGCAACAAAACTAAAGGAAATTCTCTAGTGAAACTGTCACAGAGTATAGCTACTTATGACTAATATCACTCTGAAGTTTCTATGATGAAAAAAGCGGTCCTACAGAACTGCGTGGCCCTTGATATTTTAACAGCTGCTCAGGGAGAAACTTATGCTGTAAGACATGCTGAATGCTGTTTTTTTTTTTTTTGCTGTACGCGGGCCTCTCACTGCTGCGGCCTCTCCCGTTGCGGAGCACAGGCTCTGGATGCGCAGGCTCAGCGGCCATGGCTCACGGGCCCAGCCGCTCCACGGCATGTGGGATCTTCCCGGACCAGTGGGATCTTCCTGGACCGGGGCACGAACCCGTGTCCCCCGCATCGGCAGGTGGACTCTCAACCACTGCGCCACCAGGGAAGCTCTGAATGCTGGTTTTTATACCTGATGAGCCTTCTAATGTGACTCACCTCATGACTCATATGAAAAAAAATTAAATCTCTTCTCTGAATGATGCTCTTCCCAGTTTAGGGAAAATGGTTTGGTTCAGGAGGCTCTTGGATCAAGTCTCTGCTAATGATGTCGCAAAATTGCTGTTAACTGTCTCTCCTGCTGTGCCTCTCGTACACCTGCTAGAATAACGCTATGCAAGCGAGAGGTGCAGACACTACTCCGGCGGACCCCAAAACTTCTCTAGCTCTAGCAACGAGAGTTTCACTCCTCTAACTAGGGAGACTACAACGCCCACTCTCAGCCCTGTACCCCTCAAGAAAGAAGAGTGAAATATCTCAAGGGGGGGCTGTGTAAGCAGATAGGATAGGGGGTCCCCGGAGTAAGAGAACCAGACGTAACTTTCTTAAATAAGAGAAACCATCTAAGGCCTCAGTCATTTTGTGATCTGAGCCTGGCCACAATGCTTGCCCTTGCAGAAGAATAGGTCTCAGTCGCTGAATTTAAGGGAATGAAAGAAGGTAAAAACAAACCACTGTTACCAGGCCAGGGAGCTAACTTAACCATATCGGAGATAATGTCAGTTATAAAGACTCCTTGTTCTGTTTCAACGGTAAAGATTAGCCTCAAGCACATTTCCGAGCTGTTGTGCAAAATCCAAACCCCCCCTGAGTGCTCATCTATCAGGTTAACTGGAACCTACGAAAGATGATGCTGACTTTTTCTGGTCCTCGTGATTTCAATCAACTACAACCTGGACTCCGTCAACCTCTGCCCCATTCCTGTGCTGAACCCTCCACCCTCCTTTGCTGAAGCCTCTTCAGGAGTATGCATGCATCCTTAGCTTAAAAATTCCCCAATTTTGCTCCTCGGCGAGACACCGCTTTGGGAAAGATCCTCGGTGTTCTCCCTACTTGCTGCCAGTAATAAATCCTTCCTTCTCTCTCGCTCTTTGGCTTGGTTGTGTCTTTTGGCTCAACACCCACCAACAGGTGAACCCAGTTTTCAGGTAACAGGCCGATTAGTGACCAATGCCAACGGAAGCTGAGGAGGGAGCACGGGCAGCAGAGGGCCATGTGTTTGCCAGTTTTAGTTATAAGGCAGTTTATTTATGTGCTAGAATCTTCTGGAGGATTTATTTGTATAGAGTCAACTGTGTTCTCTTCTACTGTTTCAGGTGACTTGCCACCAGCCTAGTCTGTTGTCCCTCAGACTATAATCAGGCCCATTCCTATTGTCAGAGAAGAGGAAATTTTCCTCTACCCTCCTAGGTTCTTCTGGCTGGTCCAAGAATTACACTGTCATGAGACAGATTAATAGGAGAAAATCAAACAAAAGTTTGATAAATAACATGGTATACATGGAAGAGACTCAAGGAAGCTGAGTAACCCACTAAAATGGCTGAAACCTCACCTTATAATACCATCTTCAACTAAAGACAAAAGAGGATGTTGGGGGTAGTTTAGGATTTAGAAGCAGAGGAAGGAAATTCACATGAAGATGGAAAAGCAAATGTTTGGTAAACAAATGTTTGCCGGGCCTGGCAGAGACAATGGGACACAGAGGAGAATTTTAACAAAACAGATTTTGTGAGGTTCCTCCCTGTCTACCATACCAAGTTCATCCTATAGTTATCTATGGTGACAACTCCTTCCCTTCGGGAAACAGGTCCTCTACCTACGTTCTTTAAACAGTTAGGGTAAAGTGAAAGTTTCTTCCTGAATCTTTTAGGTCTTGACTGTTTTCAGCTCAAAATAATCCGCATGTCAAAGAGGCATTTTGGGGTGACAAATTTGCTCCCCACACCATCTTGCCCTGGAGGTAGCTGTCTACACTTCTAAGCCTAAGAGGAAGGAAACAAGGAGACTTCCTCAAGTGTCTGCCTTGCAAACCTAGGAAATGGCTGAAAAGCCTGAAGGCTGGTAAGTGGTTAGGAGACAAGAATTCCATTCCTGTGACAGAGGATGAGGGTCCACGCCTGAGCGGTCTTTGAACAGTGTTCCCTTTACTGCAGACAGCTGCGAGGGGGTGGGGAGGGGCGGGAGGAAGCTTTAAAGGTGGTGGACTGGCTGGGAGGCCTAAGGGCTGTGGGAAGGAAGCTGGAGGAGGAGGAGAGGGAGGAAAGGCAGGAAAGCGTAGAGAGCAATGGAGGAAGCTTCTCAGGATTGCGTTCAGACTGACCCAGGAAACACAAAATCACAGACTTCTAAAGCCTGTGAGGTTAATTCAGCTCCAGCCTTTCAAAAAGACCAACCTAAGCCATCTCTCAAAAAAAGAGGTCCATCCTTTTTTGTCTTTTTTTTTCGGTACGCGGGCCTCTCACTGTTGTGGCCTCTCCCGTTGCGGAGCACAGGCTCCGGACGCGCAGGCTCAGCGGCCATGGCTCACGGGCCCAGCCGCTCCGCGGCATGTGGGATCCTCCCGGACCGGGGCACGAACCCGCGTCCCCTGCATCGGCAGGCGGACTCTCAACCACTGCGCCACCAGGGAAGCCCCCATCCTTCTTTTAAAGACATGCAGCACAGCAACGTGTTACGTTGTTTATTAACCTCAGAGCCCGAGTCCTTACAGTTAAATCAAATCCACGATTAGTAACATCAAAATGCAGGAGAAAAGGAGATTAAAAATCATTTTTAGCTCTTTGCATGACAGTCTTAAAAATGATAAATGTCTTGTTTTGTTTTGTATTTCTTGAAAATATTCTTATTTTAATCTCAAGGATTCACAGCAAAATCTGCGCTCAGGATTTAGTCTGCTGTTACTTTGAAGTGACCTTACATAAGCCTCAAATTGCCCGGTACCTTCACTAGCAAACCAGGACACAAAGTACACAGGGGAGTTCTTCCAAAGGCTCCTCTGGTCCCAGGCTGTCTCTACAGTCCTGAAATAAAACAATTCTGCCCCGTTAAGGACTAAAGATGAATATTCTCGGAACTTTTCTATTATTTTCGGAGTCAGCCTTTGAAGCTATTGTCTCTCACCAGGAGCTGCCCTGGCAAGATTTCCGCTGCAATGTACGAGGATGAAACACAAAGCCCAGCACTGTGTTTCTTTACCATGAGCTGCAGCCCCCAGTCACACGTCCTACACATGCACCTCGGCTCTGTGGGTTTGCTGCAGACACCAAGATGACCCTGGAGGAGTACACTGTTTGATTTTTCAAGTTTCATAGCATTTCCGTAGGTGGCGGCTGGTGTGGCAGCGGCAGGGTGAGCAGGGAAGGCAGAGGGGGAGACACTCTGTGGACGGCCCACCTCGCAGAAGCAGGCAGCGTGCCTTTCCTGGCGGGAGCTGTGCGAGGCCTTGCTCGATCCCAGGATATAGCTCAGGGGTGCTGAGATGGCTGCTGCGATATAAACGCCTTACCAAGGGAACACCATGCTAATACAGCAGGCTAAACAAACAGAACTGTGAAAACGGATGTGCGATTCATTTTATGAAGTCATTTTTGAGCATTTTGGGGGTACATGACACTGTGCTGTGGGGGAGGGGAGGGAGGAGATTAAAAAAATTAAGACTGTGGGCTTCCCTGGTGGTGCAGTGGTTAAGAACCCGCCTGCCAATGCAGGGGGCACGGGTTTGAGCCCTGGTCCGGGAAGATCCCACATGCCGCAGAGCAACTAAGCCTGTGCGCCACAACTACTAAGCCTTCCTCCCCAAACCCCGCGCGCCACAACTACTGAGCCCACGTGCCACAACTCCTGAAGCCCACACGCCTAGAGCCCGTGCTCCGCAACAAGAGAAGCCACTGCAATGAGAAGCCCGTGCACCGCAAAGAAGAGTGGCCCCCGCTCGCCGCAACTAGAGGAAGCCCACGCGCAGCAACGAAGACCCAACGCAGCCAAAAATTAAAAAAAATTTTTTTTAATTAAAAATGGGCTCTGCTACAAGGATGTTAAGATCCAGTTAGACAACAGATCTGTGCACATATGGTGCTGAAGTGCAGACAACAGGTGCTGTAGGGGTGGGAGATGGGAAAATGGGTTCTGACAGGGAGGGCAGGGTTCCTCCCATCTGAGCATTTTCTCAGAAAGGCCACCCTGCCCCCTTCCCAGATTTCAGCAGGGACCCCATGCTGTACTCTCTCCAGGCTGGGAGAGTCTGTGGTCCTCATCCTCCTGGTGAGAGCTAATCTCCCACCTGGGGTTTGGGTCCTCAACTTCCCACTTCCTTCGTGAACCGGTTCCAAAAGTCTGTTCCTTCCTTCCTCGTCTTCAACATCTCCTATCCGCCCTCCCATGCAGCCTATAAAAACACTCCAGTATCTCTCTCCTGTTTATGAAAACAAACAAACAAAAACAGAAAAAAATCTCAAAATAATTCTTACTTTTACTACAATGACAATATCCATTCATCGCAGAAAACTTTTAAAAAAATATAGGTGGGAAAAGGAGAAGAAAAAAAATCTATAAATCCACCATCAGGAATTAACTATTGTTTCTGTTTTAGTGCATATTTAATTCCTGTATCTTCAATACCTTGTATAGTGTCTGAACAGAGCAAACATTCAATGAATATTTACTAAGTGAATGAATGAAGGACTAAGTTTCATAGAAGAAGTGGCATTTTAGCCGAGTCTCAAGGATAAGTAGGATTCATATTAGTAGGGACGCGGGGAAGGACATTCCAGGAAGTGGGAAAAGCATATGCGAAGCCTCAGAAGTGGAGCAATTCCGTATTAGGCCAAACGAACCCTACAGTGGCGACAGCAGAGGCTGAGGGAGCTAAAGGATGCGCGGCAGATGGTGAGGGGTCGGGGAGGGGTTGGTGGAGGTCTTTGCTTGCCGTCCTCTGGAGATTAGGCTTTTGTAGACAATCATAACCCACTGTCCCACTGTCATGCTGTAAGAGGATATTGAGTAATAGGACCAGATTCAGCTTCTGGAAAGTCACCTACCACCAACTGGGGAAACAGAATGAAGAGGCCATGAACAGTCTCTCCCATCCAGGGGAGGATGGCAAGTACTTGGGTGGGGACAGCGACTGTGGTGACAGTGAAGAGAGGATTGATGAGAGACACTTTGCAAAGGTAGAGCTGCTATCACTTAAAACTGCTGGGACGTGGCAGGCTAGAGACTGAGAGCCTGGGTGGTTCAGAGGATGCCGATGCCATTAAAAGACCTGGAGAACATAGGGCGTAACCTCAGGTTGCAACAGGAGCGTGTTTTACTGCATCAAGACAGGGGAAACGATGAGTCTCTGAAGGGGGGACTGTAGCAGACCCAGCTGGCTGGTCTCTCTGCTTTCCAAGAAGGAAAATTGAAAGTTACCTGGGGGAATGGCGGGTCTTGAGGGAAAGAGGACTGGAAGGCAAAGTTGGAAGCTGGAAGCAAGAATACAGGTTTGAAACAACTGCATTCGCAATAAATAAAAGGATTCCTAAGCAGCACTGAAGATCCAGCTGAAGAAAGACAGCCTGAACTAACACATACCACAGTTCTCCTACAATGTCCAATGTTCAAAATGGGGTGTTAGGCAGGGACTAGAAAGACTTTTCCTGAGCTACAAGGAATGGGCAGAGACTTGCAGGGTTTTCTAGGATGGCAGTTAGGGAAGTCTGACCTCCTCTGAGGTCAGGTCATGGAAGCTGGGCTTCGGAGCTGCTACATAGTGGAGAGCTCAGCCACGTAGTAAAAGCTGCTTTTCCCATGTGGGTAAAGATGCTCCAGGAAATGAGAAGAGACCCTAGTCCTAGGAACTCTCTGTAATCCATGCATTTCTAGCAGAGAAGACAGAGAGAAAAGAACAGGAAAAAAAAATCGCACTTTAAAGATTTCTTAGATTTTATTCTGAATGAGAGACTGACAAGCTATTAAAAAGGAGAAAGAGACGAGACCTAATTTCTGATTTAGAAGAATCACTCTTACTGCTGTGTAGGGAGACGATGAAGCGGGGCAGGAGCAGAAGCTCAGAGAACAGTTAGGAGGCCCCTGCAGTCCAGGTGGGGGATGGCAGCCTGGATGCAGGTGTCAGTGCTGGGAGTGGTAAGGAAGGGGGCAGATTCTGGAGGTATCGGAGGCAAAGCTGAGGTGACTTACTGCTGGCCTGGACGTGAGGGGTGAGAGGAAGACCAGAGTCAATAATGACCCCATGGCTTTTGGGCTGTGTAAATGGCCGAAAGGAGTTTGCCACTGATTGAGGCTGAAATGGGCACCTCTGGAGTACACTCCTGCATTCTAACTGAGCCAGACAGCACAGGGCAGGTGCGCTGTGGGAGACACAAGCTGTGGACTGCTACTGTAATTATGAGACTCTTCCTTTATGATTCTGACCTTTGACCCTGAGATTTTATGGTTCTAAGACTTAAGGACTTAGTTATCAAGTCAGATTCATTGTTTATGACCTTCTTTAAAGTGTAAGATTGGTGTTGTTTCCAAAGGAGACTTCAAATTCAGATGCCTCCGATGAGTGGAGCACGTGGACGTGGTCTCTGTTTTGCAGGGCCTTAGTGCCAACTGAGACACATGTGCTGGAGGTAGTCAGGGATAATGAGTCACTGGCCTGACATGGTCAAAGTGGATTTCATGGTACCAGACTTGGATCTTACTAAGCACCAGGTTTAGTTGGGTTTGTTTTCTCTTACGAAAATATATAATCACAATTATCTAGATCAGAGAACAATGCTCTCACCACCAATATGTGAGAAATATGCCCCAAATGGATCTTTCAGAGTTACTCTTCTAAAAACCTGGGTACTGGCTTCATGAAAGTATATATGACCAAGGCTTCCTAGTGCATACTTAAAAAAAAATCTACTGGGTGTTTAAAAAAAGTTGGAATAGGCTTTCTATAGCTGACCATGCCTGCTCCAGAAAGTCAAGACATTCCAGCAGACAAAGGAAAAAAAAAACAAAAATTTTCTCCACTTCAAGTCCAGGTGAGACTGGCAGCCATGCTGCAGTAGTAGTGGCTCAACGCTGCTGGCCCTTCTCTGGCTCCTTCTAAGTCCAAGACCTTGTATCACGAGAAGCCACCACTACATACAAACCCAGCCTCAGGCTTTGGCTGCCCTCCTCCTTGTTTATTGGTTTCTTGGTGCAGGGCCACCTCCCTCCTTACTGCCTTCTCTGGCCCCCTGACCCTCCCCTTTTCCCACCCCTCCCCACCAACTCAGGCTTTCCTTGCCAGTGTCTTGAACAAGCACCACCCCTTGGACATGAGTCTGGAATCTGAACTCTCATTTCATGCATCTTGACTGTAAGTAAGAGATACTCATCTGTCACTACACCCAGGACTAACCAACCAGGTCCACCCACCGTGTGGCCTCTTGTTCTGGGTAGGATGTCTGAATGACCACAGTACAAGGAGTGTGGTTAGTGGGTCTTGCTCCACGACTGTCTGAAGTCTAAATGCTCACGCTGCCTCTTTGGCTTGGTTTGATAGAGGCCCAGTATCCCCTCCTGGACCCTGTGCCTTCTTCACACCTGCTCTCCAGCCCCCTGCTGCCAGAAGGCTTGGTCACTAGACACTGCCTCCAAAAGAAGTCCCCCAGAGACCAGCTGAGTTTTCAGAGTCTGCCTCTTCCGAGTGCTTCTTTTATGACCCTCGTATTTTGGAAGCTCATTAGATCAGGCAGCTTTTTATTCCTTGGGTCTGGCCCTGGCAGGCTTAATTCGGATTCAGAGTTCTTTTCTGTTGACTCAAGTTAGTTTTCCTCTATGGGCTTTTATTTTCTATTTAGTTAAACTTTTGCAAAAATAAGCATTTATAAAAATATGAAAGTAATACATGTTTTCAAAAAACACTAGAAAATACAAAAAAGTAGAAAAAGTTACTCGTAGTCTTACTACCCAAACACAACCACTATGGGCATTCTATTTTATTTCCTTCTGGTCTTTTTCCATTCATTTTTTTCCCCCATAGATGTTCCCACCCCCACCAAAATATGACTGCTGGCATACTGTCTTCACAATTCCTTCTTTGTATTTCAGATATGTTTGCTTCTTGACTCTTAAAAAGGAACTGACTATCAGATATTTAGGAGTCACAAAAACCAAATGTAATGTTGGTAACTTGTTTTGATTCCACTTTGGACAAATCGATTGGAGACAATCTGGGAAATGTAATTATGGACTGGGTTTTAGATGACACCAAGGCATTACTATTAATTGTAAGGTGTCTGATGGCATTGTGGTTATGTAAGAAAACGTCCAAATTTTTTAGAGCCACATATCAAAATATGTAAGCCTGAAATGACATGATGCCTGTGGCTTGCTTTAAAATACTTTAGCAAAGAATAAATGTTGACAGTAGTTAAATCTAGGAGATAGGGATGGTGGATTTATTGTGTTATTTTCTTTACTTGCATGTATGTTTGAAATTTTTCAAAATAAAAATTTAAAAATTGAAGTAAAAAAAAAAAAAATAAATAAAAAAATAAAAATTGAAGTATCGATAGTTCAAACAGTGATGTAGTTCTTTTTGTTGTTGTTGTTGTTTTGTTTTTGTTTTTTTTTGTGTGGTACGCGAGCCTCTCAGCTGTGGCCTCTCCCGTTGCGAAGCACAGGCTCCGGACGCGCAGGCCCAGCGGCCACAGCCCACGGGCCCAGCCACTCCACGGCATGTGGGATCTTCCCGGACCGGGGCACGAACCCATGTCCCCTGCATCGGCAAGCGGACTCCCAACCACTGCGCCACCAGGGAAGCCCAACAGTGATGTAATTTTAAAGGCTCATTATGAAGAACAGCAGCCCTCCGTCCCTCTCCCTCCCCCGCCCCTCCCCAAGGGTAGCCACTTTCACCTCTCAGCAGATTATTTTGTTATTTACTTTCTTTTTTTAAAAATTTTATTTATTTAATTTATGTTTTTATTTTTGGCTGCGTTGGGTCTTCACTGCGGTGCATGGGCTTTCTCTAGTTGCCGCGAGCGGGGGCTACTCTACGCTGCGGTGCGCAGGCTTCTCACTGCGGTGGCTTCTCTTGCTGTGAAGCACGGGCTCTAGGCTCGTGGCCTTTGGCAGCTGTGGCACACAGGCTCAGTAGCTGTGGCTCGCGGGCTCTAGAACGCAGGCTTAGTAGTTGTGGCGCACGGGCTTAGCTGCTCCGTGGCATGTGGGATCTTCCCGGACCAGGGCTCAAACCCGTGTCCCCTGCATTGGCAGGTGCATTCTTAACCACTGCACCACGAGGGAAGCCCTGTTAACTTTTTCATACTTCTATATAATCTGCTTGATTACTACTTGAGTTTTCAGTTTTACGCATTATTCACAAACTTTTCACTATAGAAGAAGAGAATTTACTTTTCTTTCCACATACACTCCCTCCCCCCAACCAAACCCAGATAACCATTCCAGGCCCTCAATCCTCCCAGTAAAGTTATATCATAACTATGAGATTTAACTATTAGAACTATGTAAATACTAAGCATTCTTTTCTTTCCTACACAACTTTTTATTTTCACCGAAACTAACAACTATCTTGTTTTAATTTGGTTGGTTTTTCTGTATACTCTGTACATTAATCCACCTCAAGTTTTCCATCAATTTTCTAAAGCAGTGCTTCTCAAAGTATGGTCTGTGGACTTGTGGGGATCCATTCAGGGATCCATGAGGTCAAAACTATTTTCGTAATAACACTAGTAGTCATTATTTGCCCTTTTCCATGTGTTGACATTTATACGGATGGTACAGAAGCACTGGTGGGGAAAACTGTTAATACCTTGGCATGAATCAGGCAATGGCAACAAGTGGTGGCAGTGGTCAGGGTCTCGTCACCAGCTCACACTCGCAGGAAAGAATAAACCTAGTTCACTTAAGAATGTTCTTGATGAAGTGGTAAAAGTTAATACTTTTATTATGGCTCAACCCTTGAGTACTTGTCTTTTTCACTTATGCAGCATGTCAAAGTACAGTGGCTGTCTTGAGGAAAAGCATTTAACTTTGAGTTGTGAGCTGAACTGACTGACTTTTTTACGGAACATCATTGTTACTTGGAGGAACAAGTGACGCACGACAGTTATCTGGCACTTCAAGAAAAACAACTAACGTTATTTATTGCCAATGATAAAATTCGAGCTTTTACAAAAATCAGAATTTTGAAAACGTTGTATCTGACACATGATACACGTTCTGTAATACTTAAAGACTTGTCTAGGGTCTGTAGTGATATTAATAAATATGATTTTTTAATATCATATAATGAAATGTGTCCACATTAAGAAAATCAGACTAATAAGCCAATATTTTCTAAATGACTTAAATTTCTAAATACATGATAAAAAATCATGCATGGGTAAAAGATCCATTCAAAGTGTGAAACAGACCAATAGATTTTAATGTAATCCAGTAAAAAAGTTCAGTTGATATTGTATTAGTCTGCTAGGGCTGCCATAACAAAATACCACAGATTGAGTGGCTTAAACAATTTATTTCTCACAGTTCTGGAGGCTGAGAAGTTCAAGATCAAGATGCCAGCCAACTCAATATCTGGTGAGCGCTCTCTTCCTGGCTTGCAGAGATGGTCACCTTCTGACTTGCTCCAATCTGAACCCCCATCTTCTGCATCTGCGTAGAGCTGGTACCCTGGGAACTTTCTTCACCATCGTCTAGGTCAGGTGTCAAAAAATTATGGTCTGTGGGCCAAATCCAGCCTGCCACTTGTTTTTAAGTAAAGTTTTAGTGGGACACAGCATTCTCATTATTTATGTATTGTCTTCTTTCGTGCTACAATGGCGGAGTTGAGTAGCTGTAATAGACCAAATGGCCTATAAAACCAAAAATATTTACTAACTGGTCCTTTACAGGAAAAGTTTGGTGACTTGCAATCTAGGTGATTCTTTCACTTCTTTACTGTACTAGTTTATTTGTTTCCTGAAACCCACGTCTTCCTCCTTCCTGATTTACTCTTTCTTTTTGGTGAAGTACATCTTCTGGTAGCTTCCTGAGAAAGGGTATATGAGATGTACATTTTTTTTGAGACCTTGCATGTCTGAAAATGTCCTTTCCTGCTCTCACATTTTATTGATGGCTTAGCTGGGTACAGCATTTTACCATGGAAGTCACAGTCTTTCAGAAATTAGAGAGCTTTGCTTCACTGTCATCTAGTCTCTAGGGTTACAACAGAAAAGCCTTAAGTTATTTTGAGTTTGGATCTCCTGTATGTGACTCTCTTTCCTTCTTAGAAGCCTATAGGATCTTTTCTTTGTCCTCTGTGTTCTGAAATTTTATGACAATGTGGCTTGGAGATGGTGCGTCTCCATTACTGTGCTGGGCAGCAGGCTCTTTCTGTCTGGAAAGTCACATCCTGCAGTAATGGGGCACTTCCCTGAATGATTCTGTTGATCATTTCTTCTCCCTCTTTTTCTGTTCCCTATTTCTGGAATATTCATTGAACAGATGGATGTCTTGGACTGGTCCTGTACTTTTCTGTCTTTTCTATCATATTCTGGGACAATTCTTCAACTTTATCTTCCAATCTGAACCTTGAGTCTTCTTCATTTCTTCTATCATGTTTTCAATTTCATGCTGTTAATTTAATTAAAAAAGAGCTCCTTTTCCCCCCTTCTGAATGTTTCTTTTTTAAAGTGCCTAGATCTTGTAATACAGATACTTTCTTTAAAAAAGAAATTCTCTGAGGATATAAAAATATAGTTTCTTCTCCTTGTTTTGTTCTAGTTGCTTTCCTGTTTGGTTTTCCTGCTTTGGTTTTCCTATTTCATGTTCGAGGCTTTCCTCTTGGTTGTCTCTTTATATAGGAAAGTGAAATGTTAAAAGGCTGATTTTTAGTGAAATCCTAAAAATCTCTGCTAGAGTGGGTGGAGCTCATTGTCTGCAAGCTTTATTGTAGGGAAATACAGCTGAGCTGTTGGTTGGGAAATCCTTGAGGTTATTAGCTTTAAATCTTCTTTACCGCTCAGATTCCTCAGAGAAAGATTTTCCTATCTTTGGACTCAAGGGTATAGGCTTGGCTACTAGAATTCTGAGGTTGGCTGGGAAAAGAAAGCTGGGACTCTTAATGTTCGGCCAGTATTCAACGTGCCAGCATTCACTCAACCTCCCCAAAGGGGCCACTACCACAGCTGTGTTTGGCGTCCCCTAGTTCAGACAGCCTCTCCTTTACCCTGTCCCAAGGATAAATTTCTGGTCTTCTACTACGTTATGGAAGGGGCAATCTTTTAAAATAAATTTTCAACCAATACAGTTAGTCTCTTCTTCACCCACCTCTTCCCCCACTTTACAGAGTTACCTGCTGCTGTCAATTTCTGAACTTTAGGATTCTGCTGTGTAAACTGGGTTGTTTCTTGGCTTTCTCTGGTGTTGGCTCAGGACTCAGCTTTCTCAGGACTGCTAAGTCAGTTACCACTCATCCATCTGCTTCTCAGCTTCCAAATTTTTGTTGCTGTTGTCTCCTCTCCCATTCTCTTTGTCCTTGTGGGTTTATGTCTTTTAAAAAAAAATCTCTTCACTGTTGTTTTAGTGAGGTTTTGGGAGGGAATGAAAGTAAATGTGGGTATTTGATCCTCCGTCTTTATTTGGAGCCTCTTTATAATTAAATATCTTTTTTTTTAACTTCCATTTAATATTACAGCATAAACTTTTCCCATGTTCTTACACAGTCTTTGTAACAACTTTAATAATTGTACAACATTCCACTGAGTCGCTACCATAGCTTACCCAATCATTACCCTATTTTCAGAAGTTTAGAGTTGTTTCTGTTTTGCGGGAGGGGACTAGTTTTTTCTGGAGTCATCTTTCATTTATCTGTCTCATTTATTCCCTGTATTTAGGGAACGGCCACTGACATTCTTCTTCTCTCTCTTATCAGTCCATGGTTTCATCACCTTGTGCCTTGATTACAGCACTACCTTGTGCAAATTACATTCATCTTCAACCAGCACAATGACGCAGCACTAATCTTTCTAAAATGTCACCTTTCTCATGACACTTCAGAGGAAACCTAACACCTACAATTCATTTGCAACTGGCATTTGTGGGTCCCCATGGTTTGAGTCCACCTCACCTATTCAAACTCACCACCCTTTCCCCAAATGTCCTCCTTCACACAATGGCCTGCTCTCCTAACCACAACCCAGGCCCATCCACACAGCCAATGCCAGCCACACGCACCTTCATGTACACCCTCTCCTGCACGAGGCCTCCCCCACGTGACTCTGCTTACACTCTTTCTTCCTTCACATGATACACTGAAAACTGCTGAGGCTCAGCCTTCTAAATGGACTGAGAGCTCTTCCCATATGTTCTCCTCTCTGGCACTGCCCCTACACTGCCCTCATCCTACCACCATGGGGCTCCAGCCAAGCATCAGAAGCACAGTGCTGCTGAACAAGGACTCACTGAATGGAATGGACACGCATGTAAGTTGTTACCTTGCCCTTCGGAGTTAGCGTCCAGATCACGGAGAAGGTCAGCTTGTCGGTCATGGGGTTGAGGCTGCACAGTTCCTCACACAGCAGCCTGGGAAGCATGGGGACAACCTGCAAACAGAGAACAGGCCATGAGCAGCTTTTTCCAATCCGCAGGAGCTAACCACAGCCTCAGAAGCAGCCCAGGAGGCAGAGTTTTGGTGAAGAGCTTGAGCTTCCAGAGTGAGCTGAACACGGAGGACACTCTTTTCCCTGAAGATACAGCAGAAAGACCACACTATCTGATAATCTTCCATAAGCCTTTAGGGTCAAATGTGAATGTGAATGCGAAAGGTGAGAAGAACTGGTAATGGAGGGGAAAATACATGATAGGCATTGAAAAATAACTAAACACTAAAACTAAAAAAAAAAAACTATAAAAACAACTATACACTAAAACTAAAGCTCTAGACTCAAGAATGACTTGTACTTGCAGATATAACTATCCCAGATAACTGTACACTTAAGAATCCAATGTCTTACATTTAAGTCTTTAACTCATTTTGAGTTAATGTCTGTGCATGATGTAAGTAAGGGGTCCAGTTTCATCCTTTTGCATGTGGCTATCCAGTTTTCTCAACACCATTTATTGAAGAGACAATTCTTTCCCCATCTTGGCACCCTTGTCAAAGATTAGTTGGCCATACATACATGGGTTTACTTCTGGGCTGTCTATTCTGTTCCATTGGTCTATGTGTCTGCTTTTATGCTAATACTATACTGTGTTGATTATTACAGCTTTGTAATCGAGTTTGAAATCAGAAGTGCGATGCCTCCAGTTTTGTTCTTCTTTCTCAAGATTGCTTTGGCTATTCAGGGTCTTTTGTGAATTCCATATGAATTTTAGGAGAGTTTTTTCTATTTTTGTGAAAAATGCTATTGGAATTTTTATAGGGATTACACTGACTCTATAGATCACTTTGGGTAGTATGGGCAATTACACGATATTAATTCTTCCAATCCAAAAACACAGGGTATCTTCCTGCTTATTTGTGTCTTCATCAGTTTTCTCATCAATGTTTTAAAGTTTTCAATGTATAGGTATTTTACCTCCTTGGTTAAATTCCCAAGTATTTTACTGTTTTTGATGCGAGTGTGACTGCTTTCTTAATTTCTATATCACCTCTCATCTGTTAGGATGGCTATTATCAAAAAGACAAGAGATAAACGTTAGTGAGGATGTGCAGAAAAGGGAACCCTTGGACATTATTGGGGGGTATGTAAATTCACACAGCCATTATGGAAAACAACACTGGTGTATATCCAGAAGAAAAGGAATTGGTACTTTGAGGAGATATCTACACTCCCAAGTTCACTGCAGCATTATTCGCAAGAGCCAAGACATGGAAACAGCCTAAGTGTCTGCTGACACTCGAATGGATAAAGAAAATGTGATACACACACACACACACACACACATACTATTATTCAGCCATAAAAAGAAGGAAATCCTGCCATCTGTGACAACACGGATGAACCTGGAGGGCATTATGCTAAGTGAAACAAGCCTGACAGAGAAACACAAATGCTGTATGTATCACTTATGTGTGGAATCTTTTATTTTAAAAAAAGCCGATTTCATAGAAACAGAGAGTAGAACGGTAGTTGCCAGGTGCTGGGGAGAGGGAGAAATGGGAAGGTGGAGGACAAATACTTTTATATACTTTCAGTTATAAGATGAATAATGTCTGAGGATCTAAGGTACAGCATGGGACTGTAGTTAATAACAGGGTATTGTATACTTGAAATCTGCTGAGGTAAATCTTAAGCATTCTAACCACAGACACAATAAAGAGTTAACTATGTGAGGTGATGGACGTGTTAATTATCTTGATCATGGCAATCATTTCACAATGTACATGTATATCAAATCATCACATCATACACTCTAAAATTACACAATTATATTTGCCAATGATTCCTCAATAAAGCTGGGGAAAATAAAAGAACCCAAGGGCTGCGTGTAAACTTGTGACATGGTTTCATCAGACTGAAATTGCTGAATCAATGCTTCAGTAATTGAAGATACCAAATTGACCAAATCACATGTTGTAACGTTAACAGAATACTCTGATAAAACATCACTGATTTGGGGGGGAGGGTAATTGCTGAAGGTAGTGAAAAGGTACAAACTTCCAGTTATAAGATAAATAAATATTAGAGATGTATTGTGCAACGTGATAAATATAATGAACACTGCGTTATCTATGAAAGCTGTTAAGAGAGTAAATCCTAAGAGTTCTCATCACAGGAAGGAAATATTTTTTCTATTTCTTTAATGCTGTACCTGTATGAGATGATGGATGCTCACTAAACGTACTGTGATAATCATTTCATAATATATGTAAGTCAAATCATTATGCTGGACACCTTGAACTTAGTTTGATATTTCAATTATATCAATATCTCAATAAAACTGGAAGAAAAAAAAATCACTGAAAGATTCACAAATCCAGATTCCCTAGATGAACACTGTGGTCAACTAGTCACTCATTTTGCAGTTTTTTAAGCCCAAATTCTTTCTTCCTTTATTGATTTTCTATTCCATTATAAACTGATTCAATGGTATACTCTCTTAAATTAAAAAAAAAAGGAAATCCTCTTCAACTTCTTTTCAAATCATGACTTATAGTTATCCTGGAATGTTATTTGTTTACTCTAAAATTCCAAAGACAAAATGAGTAAATCTACCTGGATGTCCTGAAGCTACTTCAGGCTCCCTCCCTCCTACCTTTAAATCTATTCCTTCTTCCATGTTTTTCTTGATTAATGGCATCATCATTCACCCCCACCTCCCAAACTAAAAACGGCAGCATTAACAGACATTTATCCAACGCACTTACTGTGGACCTCCTAGATCTGCAGTGTCAAGCAACACTTTCTAACACTCTGCTAAGTAATTTTGAAGTAACAGAGCAGCAACTATGCACTAGCTGAGGTAAAGTTAGCTAGTTAAGTTTCTTTATCAGCAAAAACAAAACAAACCCCAGTGGTGTCCTACTCCGTGTGAGGTATCTGGACTTGTATTGTTTCAGTACAGTAAGTAACTTTTGGTATGGAAAAGTAAATTCTAGAACTCACAGTCCACACCAGTAACAAACAGCTAATAATTATATGGCATTACTTGGCATTATTCTGAAGGATGCTGTATCTTTTGTATGTAAAACCTAATGACTACCTGAAGACTTCTGGTAACAGCTTTTATAAGGCAACTACTTTTGAAAAAATTTTCTTGCCATTGCTTTTGCATTGTTTGTTCAGATGACACTATATTCTCTGTTAACTTATTTAATGAGTATTCAAATGGGATCTAAATATTTAACATTTTCTTGCATGTATCAAGTGTTTTACAAAGTAAGACATATTTACCTGCATAAACATACTGTACGAAATGGAGAAAATTTTAATACCATGATTGAACTGTAAAGATTCCACATTATTTCAGCCTTTGGACTAGGCTATGGACTGAACCCTGTCCCTCCCCCACCCCCCAAACTCCTACGTTGAAGCCCTAACCCTCAATGTGACTGTATTTGGAGGTGGGGTCTTCTGGTGGTAATTACAGTTAAATGAGGTCATAAGGGTGTGGCCCTGATCTGATAAAATAGAGAGATAACTCCCCCCTCCCTGCCCTGCACACACACAGAAAAAAGGTCACGTGAGGACACAGCCCTCTACATGCCAGGAAGAGAGTCCTCACTAGGAACTGAATTGGCCGGCACCTTCATCTGGGACTTCTAGCCTCCAGAACTGTGAGAAAAAAAAAAAAGGTCTGTTATTTAAACTGCCCAGTCTATGGTATATTGTATGACAGCCCAAGCTGAATAAGACAGAATAAATTGAGTTTGTTGGGGGTGCATTGTTGGATTCTTCTCTGGGCTGCATTATCAGATAATTATACCAACTGCATTTCGGTAGCAGGTTGCTCTTGCCTTGCATGCCTGTAGTCCAGGGCTTAGTACCTTTTTATACAGATAGTTAGTATTTCTTCTAAGGGTTCAAGGCAGTATCTTATTTTCAATCATAAAGCTGAACATCTGAGAATGTAACATATTTCCTGACTTCATGTTTTAGTGTTTGTGCAAAGAAAGTCATTGCAACTAAATGCAACGTGGTACCCTGGACTCAACCCTGGAAGAGAAAGATAATTGGTGGAAAAACTGGTGAAATCCAAATAAAGTATGGATTTGGTTAATAACAATGTTCCAATGTCAACTTCTTAGTTATGACAAATGTACCATGGTAATGCAAGATGCTAGCAAGGAGGAGAGCTGGGTGTGTGGTATATGGGACCTCTCTGTACTATCTTTGCAACTTTTCTGTAAATTTAAATTTATTTTAAAATAAAAGAGCTTATTAAAAAGAAAGCCCCTGTTCTCATTACCTGATCTCATAACTGTTATACATTTAAATATGGAAGACCTTTATGTTAATGAAATACAACCTGATCTATTTTTACATATTGGAGTTTGGGGTTAAGATTTTATTTGCAAAAAAGGCCTTTACCACTAAAAAAAAAAAAAAGAAAGAAAAAAAAAAGTCTAAAGACCATTAACCAAAAGGGTGAGACCCAGACTCATCAGCAGCACATCTCAGGAAAAACAGCAAAGGCTTTGAAGCCAGGCAGACTTGGGGGTCTAATCCTGGGCCCACCATTTCCTGTGCAACTTGGGGAACCTAGTGTAATCCTCTGAGTCTTGGTTCTCTTATTAGTAAAACAATATTGAAGATGCTCAATAAAAGTAAGCTCACTGGCCACCCCATGGTCTGCCAGGTCCTTTGGTCCCCTGGCTCAGACTTCCCTTCAGCCTTTGCCCTGGGGCCCCCTCCCATGCAGTAACCAGAGCCACCCAGGCCTGTTTGCTGCTCCAGTTCATGCACACGTCGTTCTCTCTTTCTGGAGCACCTTTCTGGATGTTTTGCCAACTTTTGGATGTTCTGTCAGCTTTGTACATCGTTTAAGATTCAGCTCATCAGCATCTCTGAAACACTTACTGGGATTCTCCTGGGTGGAACGCTCACTGTGTTGTGTATACTTGCTCCCCAGGGCCCCTGTTCTTTCAAAAAGGACTTGAGGCAGTCCTAAACAGTCACTCACCCTAATTGCTTCTTTATGTGCCTCTCTTCTCCACTAGACCATGGTATCTTCAGGAATGAGGACTGTTTCTCTCTATCCACCACTTGACACACAGCAGGCGCTTCTGGTTTACAAATGAATGACTGACTTTCACCCAGAATACAAATCACCTATTTTTTTCTATGTTTACTGTTTATTCCATCACATAAAACATTCTATGAAATATTGATACATGGTAGACTCCTATTTAAACATCTTTACATAAAAATTTCACAGGCAGCAAGTATTTTAAGTACAAGATAAACTGTTTTGGCTATTCTCTCCTAAAACTATTGGTACACTCAGCTACTGCCCAGGTTATAAACATTGCTTGATATCCTGTGTCTTACACAGAAGGAAACATTTTAATATTCACACTGCAATGGTCAGATGCCAAAGAACCCAAGTACTCATGAAAAAGATAAACATTAAAACTTTTGGGGTAGTATAATTATGCCTATTTTTTAAAGGGCTTTCCTTTTAATAATCTTTCACTAGATCTTGGGGCAGGATTCAGACGGAATTCCGAGAAAACAGTCTTTATCTTTATGTCCGTATAGTTTTGTAAATAGACTGTTATTTCTCAAAAGAAAAGGAGTGAAGATTTTACAATTACATTTGTGGTTTGGCATGTCAGGGCCTCTCATGAACTGGGCCTGATTTCTGCCAGTGTCACTGGGACTGTGCCCCATGACACATGGCACTTGTGTCAAGTCCAGTCCACAGCACAGCAGGGGTCCCCATGGGAGGGGGACTGGAGAGACAAACAACCACTCTCCATAAGTTGCTTCCTCAAATACGAGCTCTGTTATTTCAGGGAGACCCACCTAGACAACAGCATAGTGGTCCCCCGCACCCTCATTGGCTATGTGAGATCTGCCACGGTACCTGGAGAGACTCCGAGGCAGGGTCCCAAGTGCAGAACACAATGTATAACTGGAAAAGAGAAGCAAGGTCTCTCCGGCAGTTGAGAAACTGCTGGCCATCACCAGCGTCGTGCGAATGCTTACGCGTTCCCCAACCCCCCGATAGCTCTCCCCAGTCATGGCTTTTCTGGCCCCCACTCAGCTTCACTACTCAGTGTGGGCCACGTGGAGAGTTCCTTCCAAGTTCTCAAACTCCCTCACTTTCCAACTCTGCATACTCCACAATCACTCTTACAATCTGCCTTTCCTGCTTTTGCAAGTCATGGCTGAGCTGTGATGGAGAAAATCACCGGACCGTGTGGAGGAGGATCACTCCCCTCCCTGCTACACCCCATCAGTTCTCCAGTCCTGTAGGTTCTGCATTCTAAATCTCTCAAATGAGTCTTTTCCTCTCCCTCTTCCACTGTTCAAGTGTGGACATCTTCGTCTCTCTTGCGATACATCCTAAGTCTCCTAAACCAGCAGCACAGTTCTAGAGTTGAAATTATTCTGGTTAAGATTTCCTGATGATTCTGCAGACTTTTGCATCTTCTTACTAAATTCCACCCAATGACAATCTGCAATCCCATTTATATTAGGACACGTTGCCTTTATCTTCCCCAATATTTGATGAGCTGAATTCAGTAATTTGATTTTTTGCTTGTCCTGTTAATGAGGAAAGGCCCAAACATCTTCAGTAAGGCCAAGGGGTCTCAAGAGGAAGTCGGCAGAGGGCCTGCAGACCCCATCTCCAAGTAGACAGCAGAGATGCCAGTGGGAAGCTAAGGTCTCCCAGGTGCCTAGCCCTGTTCTTTGTCATGCGATATGGATTGCTAGACTGGGAGGGGATGCAATCTGGGGGCGAATGTGAATGCTCCTTGTTCAGGATGTCCATTCTGGCCCCAGGCTGAACACATCTATTATTCTAGTTCTCCTGGGGTCTCCAGTTGGACACCACCATATTGGTCTACTCTCCTAAGATTCCGTGAGCAGAGGTCCCTGTCTGTTTTGGGGTGGTCACTCAAAGCCTCAAGGGGCCATGACTGAGGGAAAGGGCCCTGATACTGATAACAATTTTCCTACCTTTGGCCTCACTATTCTTCAACCACACAGTTGCTAAGGTGATTTTCTATCTTAGTCAAAGAACGTGATGTCACTTCTCTACTTGACCTCAAGATGAAACCCAAGCTCCTTAGCCTGCCGCCCCAGGCCTCTCTTTGCAACTTCATCTCTTGGCTCCCTCTGCAGCTCAGACCCCAGCAATTCCAAACTACATACTGTTCCTTGGACGGTCCATGCTTTTTCTAGCCTCTGCCTGGAATGCCCTCTCTACCTACTTTTGTCTACCTAGAAATTTTCTACTCAAAATTTGAAACACTGCTCAAAAATCAATTGCTTTGTGAAGGCTTCCTGGCTCTTGCAGAAGATCCTCTTCCACCACCAATCCAGGCAGGTACAACTTCTCTCTCCTCTGTGATACGTCCTCACCTCGGAGCACTTCTGTAACTACGAGTAGGCCAGTGTAGAGTAATTGTTACATGCCCCCCTCCCCTGACTTCTCCAGGGCAAGAACAGCACCTGTCTCATCTTTATAGACCAGGCACCTGGCACACAGCCGGTACTCAGTAAATGCTAACGGGATGAAGACTGGTAGCACTTTAGTAGCAGAAAAGGAAAGGGGTTTAAAGGGTGCTAAGTCTTCTTATGCATGTCTCAGGGCCAGAATCAAAGTTGGGTGAGGACAGAGCTTAAAAGCTGTCATGGAAAAAAAAGGACACTGATGAGAGGACACGGACTTTCTAAGCATTCTGGATTCGGGCTTAGGAGAACTGAGAGAAACTGATCATTTAGGTAAACTGCCCAAGGCAGCTGGGTGGGGGTACCAGCAGGACTAAAATCTTATGTTAGCCTCAGAGAGCAGAAACATCTGCTAAAGCCACAGCGGGCGAGCTGGCCAAGTTCAGCAACAGGTTAGCCAGGACAGCCCTGTGACCAGCGGAAAGGGCCACAGAGGGGGAGAGATCAGTCATCTAGGCGAAAAGGAACAGGAGGGACTAGCAACGACATGGGGGCTGTAACAGCTCAAGGCGGCCAGACGTCAGAAACCCACTGGGGGTTCTCTAGTGCCAGGAGGGGCTGCAGGGGTCTGCCCAGGTCTGCCCCGGTCTTTGCTGGCTCCCAAACCTCCCTCACACCCTCAGTGCCCACTGGCCGTCAGAGCCGGAGACCTTGGGGAGTTTTGCTCCTGGTCTCTGAGGACTTTGAGGTTTTAACAATCAGGTACACTCAGCTAGCTCCCCACTCACATGCTGCAACAACTTAAAGGAAGGAGATAATCCATTTGCCAGCCAACATCTCTGTTTAAAGAGTTTTCTTTTTCATATCAACCCTTCCATGAATTCCAAATTTGATCAACTCTTTGCTACACAGTTTGACATTAACAAAACATCAACACTCTGACAACATGCTGGGGTCATAAGGGAACATCTTAAAACTCTTTGGACTCCACATTAAGACGGGCTTCCAATCCCAATCTTTGATCTCTATTATAAAGCAGTACCAATAAAATATCGTAGAGATTTATGGGTGAACTTTCACTTGAGCTGTTTCACACCTAAAATAACACGAGTGCTTGGGCCAATAGGCAGAACATTTAGGTTTAGGTTTCAGCTGTTTACGTTTTCTCTTACTTTTAAAACTTATTCACTTATTTTTTAAAAATTACCTTAAATTTAACAATTACATTGTATTTTCCTCTCAGAGATGATAGCTTGGAAATATTAACTGGCTAGAGGTCGTGTCCTTCTGAGGACAGGCCTAAATTCAGGCAGACAGCTATCCCCTATCCTGATAGCTACCTACCTTTTGTCAAAAAGAAAGAGTGTTTTTCCACAGGATTTAAATGGACAATATATAAACTTATCTTTTCTCCTGAGTACACCCTGTTGTTAATAAGAGTAACCAAATACGTATTAGTTTGAGTAAAATCCCAACAAAAAGAATTTCATATAAAAGACAGTATGATGATTGTAAAGCAATTATACTCCAATAACGATGTTAAAAAAATAATAAATAAATAACTAAAAGACAGTATGATGATATTTGGACAGTAAGATGGTATTTGGACCCAAGATCTGTTTCACTGTATACTGTACTAATCTATGGGATAATTTCCCAAATCAAGCTTAGATTGTAATTCTGACATCAGATACTTATAGGTCAGTGACATTGAATGAAAAGAAACCAGTACCACATTCCCTGTAGATGGGAAATCAACCGGCATCCCCACCCCCATCCCCCGACACACACACTCCCTCCCTCATCTGATGAAGTTGGGAGAAATGATTCCGCCAAACCAGAAAGAGAGAACCCGGAGGAGGGGAAAGCAGCTCATCCAGCTTTCAAGAAGACTTTTACAGGCAAAGTAAAGTGCAAACAGCAGAAAAGTTCCTGGACACTGTCCTTTAAGAAACACAAATGAGTAGTAAGAAAGGTCAGAGTAGTGGTTCAAAGGAATCAGAATGCACAGCTGCTGCTGCCCAAGGCTGTGGGCTGGCGCCATTCACTCATGCCAAGCTGGGGGCAGTGCCGGGCAGCAGGAGCCTGGAGCCGCTCGGGAGCATAGGGGCCCTTCCTCCACTCAGCTCCCCATTTCCAGAGCTTAAGAGAAGAGTCCCAACTCTGCATTCCCAAAGAGAAATTCTAGAACTATGACAATCACGAAACCAAAGGAAAGAGAAGAGCAAAGGAAACAGGCTTACTTATTTAACCCAATTTTATTTTTCTCTTTTTCTGAATTTGAAACGTAATTCCTGGCTATAAAAGGAGAGTGTGGAGCTAGATAAGAGAAAGCCACCTGCTCTGAAGAAAAACCTCCAATTGTGCCGAAATTTCTTAAATATTTGAATCCACATGGGGAGAACGCTTCACATTTATTCACTTTATGTGGTCTGACTGCTACTTCTATTGCTCTTTCCATTATAACGTTATAGTTTTTGTAGATAAAAGGGATTTTAAAGTCTTATCCCCCTTCCCTAAGAGGCCCTGGGCCAAAGGCTGGATTTAGCCAACTGCATTTTGGGGCAGGAGGTGTGGATGAGATGTCTCCAACCTGAGGTTATACGAAATGTAGTCGGTGTACAAATATCAGAGCTGTGTTCTCTAGAGGGCCAAGCTATGAGTGAGGTACCTGGATTTTGATGTGGCTCCTTTGCCTGATTAGGCTGGTTATATATACTAAAAGGAGCCAGAGTGGAGTAAAAGTCACTCCCCAAAAAGCTTCAAAATAAAAACATATTTTATTTAAGTATTATATACACACACACACACACACAAAGTCATAAAGGAAAAGCTTGATGCATTTTCACAAACTGAACGCTGGCGTCATCAGTGCCCGGATCAAGAATCATTAGAAGTTCCCCTACCAGATGGGCCCTTTTCCCCCAAGGGTAGTCACTATCCTGACTTCTAGCTTTGCTTGTTTTGGAACTTTATATAAATGGACTCATACAGTGTTTACTCTTGTGTCTGGCTGCCTTCACCATTATGTTTGTGTGTGGAGCTGTCATTTGTTCATTCTCATTGTTGTATTGCATCCCACTGAGTGAACATACCACAAATTATTTGTTCATTCTATAGCTGACGGTATTGAATAGCTTCTAGTTTCTTGGCTACTTTGCATAGTGTTGCAATGAACATTCTTACACATTCTTTTTGTAACACATGTATGCATTTCTGTTAGGTATATACCCAGAAGCAGAACTGCTGGGCCACAAAGTATGTACATACATTCAACTTTAAAAGATACTGCCTGTCTTACTATGTTCAGACTGCTATAATAAAACTATCACAGACTGGGTGGTTTAAACAACACACACTTATTTCTCACTGTTCTGGGGCTCGGAAATCCAAGATCAAGGTGATGGCAGATTCAGTGTCTTGAGAGGGCCCGTTTCCTGGTTCACAGATGGTGCCTTCCTGCAGTATCCTCACATGGTGATGAGAGTGCTCTCTGGGGTCTCTTTTATATGGGCACTAATCCCATTCATGAGGGCTCCACCCTTGACCTAACCACCTCCCAAAGGCCCTGCCTCCTAAGATCATCACATTAGGGGTTAGGATTTCAAGATATGAATTGGAGGGGGACACAGACATTCAGTCCATAACACTATCAAACAGTTTTCCAAAGTGGTTGTACCAATTTGCCTTCCCCGCAGCAGTGAGAGTTCCCACTACTCCACATCCTCGTGGATACTTGGTGTTATCTGTCTTTTTAAAAAAAAAAATATTTATTTATTTGTTTGTTTGGCTGTGCTGGGTCTTAGTTGCGGCACGCGGGAACTTCGTTGCCACATGTGGGGCTTTTTTTGTTTGTTTGTTTGTTTGTTTTTAGTTGTGGCATGTGGGATTTTCAGCTGCAGCATGCAGGATCTTTTACTTGCAGCATGCAGGATCTCTTTGTTTTGTTTTGTTTTTAGTCATGGCATGTGGGATCTACTTCCCTGACCAGGGATTGAACCCAGGCCCCCTGCATTGGGAGCACGGAGTCTTAACCACTGGACCACCAGGGAAGTCCCTAAATGTCTTTATTTTAGCTATCCTGTGGGCTGTGCAGATTTCTGAGGTGGGAGCTGGGTTCTCTTTCTCACACCTTTCCTAGTGGAGTAAATGCCAATTAGTTGTGACATTCCCAGGTATCACAAGCTAGAAGATACTTGGGCTCCCTGCCTCAGGCTGTCCATCAAGTGTTGGTAAGGTGGATACAATGTGGAGGAGCAGACATGGTTGGCAGGAAGCCACTGAGAGGGGGGTGAAGTTGGCAGGCCAGGGATTCAATGACCGCTGGCACTTCCAAAGACCCAGAGTATTGGTACTAACAGATGGTTTGTGTGTACTGAAGAGGAGAGTCAAACAGCATCTTCCATATGAATGTCTTATGAGACCCAGGCTTGACTGACATATTCCCTATTCCCATTCTTGGCCTATCAGAAACGCAAGATCCTCCTAAGTGACTCATGGTTCCTTAGGTACTGCTGGCTACGCCATGCTGGGGAAGCTCAGAAGTGGAGGCTACAGTTACTATGAATGAGGATATTAAACAAATGAGTGGAGACAACTGTGGACAAGGAATGCCATCCGTAGAAAGGGGTGTAACAGTAACAGTAATTCTTCTAGTCTCAGGTTAACAGGTCTTGTCTGGTGGTGAGTGAAGGTTAGGTGGATATGAACTTGAAAAATGTTGAACAGGCCCTGCAAAAATATAAACACAAACTAAAGGCCAGCACTGTCCATATGGATAACAATGGAATGGTGAGGGCTCCAGCTTCATGGCCATGGGAGGGGAGGTTAGGGAGGAAGCCTCATGTGCTGCTGTTCAGTGATATGTGTGGGCAACACGTTTGTGCTGCATTCCCTTAAGCCACGTATATCCGCCCACAGCTTGGGCACAGGTGTCGTAGACACTGTGAGGGATGGGGGTCAAACAGAAGTTCTTAACACAGCATTTAGGTCTGAACAGGTCACAGAGGCCAGACAGGGGCCGAGTTGCTCTGAAACAAGCTAAGTCATTGGGGTGGAACATCCCCTGCTCAGATGAGGATAAAGCTTCCTATTCTTATTGAGAGATGACTGGAAGTTTCGGATCTTTTAGGTATCACTGTGCCCAGAGGTCACCTATCACTGGTAACACCCTGTTAATTAATTATAACTGGGTTTGGATGATCATGCAGCTTCTGACCCAGAATTTCACAGCTTAATAATCAACTCCATCTCCCTCTCCTCCTGTATTCTCATTTCTGGAATGGCCGAAAACACCTACACGGTGGTTCTGAGCACCCAGTATAAATGGCAGGCAAAGCTGAACCCCTGAAGAAAGCAGATGTCCATTTCTCGTGGAGAGGTGGAGCTCTAGGGTTTTGATCACATGTTCTAGGCTGCAGTGATGCAGAAAGTACTGTTACGGGGCAGGGGAGAGGAGGTGCTAGGTTTCCCTAGGGAGGGCCTTCACTGGATTGAACAGATGATAGCTCTGGCTCCCGTTTGGGACAATGCACGTCGGAGCCAGCACTCTCTGGAGAGGGAGGAGAGGCGTCCAGACAGGACAACCTCCACCATGGGGTTGAAGACATCACTGTCAGCCACTGGCTGACCAAGATGGCGGAGCCAAACTTGGGCCACGGGCCACAGGATCTCCAGCCCCTAAAGGACATGGCTGCAGTCAAGGCCTAGAAGAGTCCCATTCTCCCCCTGCCTTTGAAATTAAAAAAAAAAAAAAAAAAAAAAAGACCTTATTTTTTTAGAGCAGTTTTAGGTTTACAGCAAAATTGAGCAGAAGTTACAGAGATTTCCCATATCCACCCCCCCACCCCCATGCACAGTCCCATTATCAACATTCCTACCAGAGTGGTCCATTTGTTATAACTCATGAATCTGCACTGACATATCGTTATCACCTGAAGTCCATAGTTTACATTAGGGGTCATTCTTGGTGTTTTACGTTCTAGCAATTTGGACAAATGCATACTGAGAAGTATCTACCATTATAGGACCATACAGAGTAGTTTCACTTCCTAAGAATCCTCTGCGCTCTACTTACTCATCCCTCCCTCTCTGCTAGTCCCTGGCGGTTGCTGATCTTTTCACTGCCTTCATAATTTTCACTTTTCTAGAAAGTCATATAGTTGGGATCTTACAGCATGTAGCCTTTGAAGATTGGCTTCTTTCACTTAGTAATTTATATTTAAGGTTCCTGTGGAGGAACCGTGTCTTTTCATGGCTTGATAGTTGGTTTCTTTTTAGTGTCAAATAATATTCCATTGTTTGGATGTACCACAGTTTATCCATTCACCTACTGATGGACATTTTGGAGGTTGCTTCCAAATTTTAGAAAATAAGAATAAAGCTGGGCTTCCCTGGTGGCGCAGTGGTTGAGAGTCCGCCTGCCGATGCAGGGGATACGGGTTCGTGCCCCAGTCCGGGAAGATCCCACATGCTGCGGAGCGGCTGGGCCCGTGAGCCATGGCCGCTGAACCTGTGTGTCTGGAGCCTGTGCTCCGCAACGGGAGAGGCCACAACAGTGAGAGGCCTGCATACCGCAAAAAAAAAAAAAAAAAAAAAAAGAATAAAGCTGCTATAAACACCCATGTGCAGATTTTTGCATGGACATACATTTTGAACTCCTTTGGGTAAAAACAAAGAGTGCAATTACTAGATCATATGGTAAAAAATATGTTTAGTTTTATAAGAAACTGCCAAACTCTCTTCAAACTGGCTGTACCATTTTGCATTGTCATAAGCAATGAATGCATTCCTGTTGCTCCACACCTTTGCCAGCATTTGGTGTTGTCAGTGTTCTGGACTTTGGCCAGTCTAATCGGAGTGTAGTAGCATCATTACTATTTTAGTTTACATTCCTCTAATGACATATGATGTGGAGCATCTTTGCATATGTTTATTTGCCATCTGTATACCTTCTTTGGTGAAATATCTATTAAGGTCTTTTGCCTATTCTTAAATGGGTTGTTCATTTCCTTATTGTTGAATTTTAAGAGTACTCTGTATATTTTGGCTAATAGTCCTTTATCAGATGTGTCTTTTGCAAATTTCCTCCAAGTCTACGGTTTATCTTTTCATTCTCTTGACAGTGTCTTTTGCAGAGCATAAATTTTTAATTTTAATTAAGTCCAGATTATCAATTCTTTCTTTCATAGATTGTGCCTTTGGTGTTGTATCTAAAAGGTCATTGCTGGACTTCCCTGGTGGCGCAGTGGTTAAGAATCGCCTGCCAATGCAGGGGACACGGGTTCGATCCCTGGTCTGGGAAGATCCCACATGCTGTGGAGCAACTAAGCCCATGCGCCACAGCTACTGAGCCCATGCACCACAACTACTGAAGGTCGCCCACCCTAGGGCCCATGCGCTGCAACTACTGAGCCCCTGTGCTGCAGCTACTGAAGCCCTCACGCCTAGAGCCCGTGCTCTGCAACAAGAGAAGCCACTGCAATGAGAAGCCCACACACCACAATGAAGAGTAGCCCCCGCTCACCACAACTAGAGAAAGCCTGCATGCTGCGATGAAGACCCAATGCAGCCAAAAATAAGTAAACGTAAAATAAATTAAATAAATAAATAAATAGTCATTGCCAAACCAAGGGCATCTAAAATTTCTCCAATGTTATCTTCTAGGAGTTTTATAGTTTTACATTTCACATTGAGGTCTGTGATTCGTTCTGAGTTAATTTTTGTCTCTTCCCTTCTGAGAGGTTAGTTATTGGGGTGGACAGGTTGGAAACGTGAGAGGAACTTGGTAAATGCTAGAAATCCTAGCAACTTTTGGACTGTCCTGGAAGACTTCTGTTCTAGAACTGCCAACACCTTTGTGAGCACCACATAGGCACTTTGCTGGAAATGGAGTCCAGGGATTCTAGAACATACCCCTCCTGAGGCCAGCATGAAGACTGCTGGTGTAAGTGGTCCAGGACCATGTATGTAAGTGGGGGAGTAATGGATCTGTACAAGGCAGGGTTGGGGAAATGAATGATGATTCCACTGTGCAGCAACCCTTTTGTTCAGTAGAGATTCTGTGCTTTTATTGCTAGCAGACGGCTGGGCCACTCAAAGGCCAAATGACATGGTCTGTTGGACCTGGCAGAGGTATGTATGGAAGTCCATCTTCCACATGTCACACATGCTGCCAGGTATGGCTGAGGTGCCAGGAGTCCTAATACTGTGCCTCAGAAGACAGCAACAGAAGGTCTTGGGTTTATGGAATGGGTGAAAACCTTAGATGATGGCCGTGTTGAAGCTGTGGTAGTTCTGGCAGAAGTGGGCTCCACAGGCAAGAGGGAGAGGCTAAGAAACCCTTGACACAAGTTGATGCCTCTATTTGTAGAGAGCCTTGGTTTCAGACTTGGAACGAAATTATACTGTAATAGCTGGGTGAACTTACAAGCCTTGGGCCCCAGGCCAATCATGCATTTGGAATATGGTTCCTCTGTCTTTGTGTCTGAATAGACCCCTGGCAGATGGTATATTCCAGGAAATGATGTGATGGGGAGGTGGTAGGTATGGCGGTGGTGCCACAGGGTCATCCAGGAGAACCGATGTGAAGTAGTCAGTGACCGTTTTCAGATCTCTAGCTAGGAAAAGAACACAGACCCAGGAGAACACTGCCTCTTAAAAAGATCTGCTACCACCCTTAGCGTTGCCAAGATGACACTAGTCTTTCCCTACGGCCATGGCCCACTCATGATAAAAGCATGGGGTCAGGTTCCTGGGACTCTAGGGGTGGGGCATTTTCAGAGTGAGCAGCACACAGACCCCCCTAGTGGCCTGCTTGCCAGGGTCTAGACAGCATGTCCACAAAAGGGCCAGTGCATACCGGAAAACAGCAGGAAGTGGGGGTGCGTGTGCTCAGGAGCATGAGTTTCCCAGGCCCCTGTTTGGAAGGGGTGGTAGTGAAGAAAGGCCGGCGACGACTAAGAGCAGGGGCATGCTGTCCTGCAGATGTGTCTCAGCGCTGTGCCAAGATCTGCAGGTTCATAAAGGTCAGGGGCTCAGAGAACCACCTTTCCAGGGCCTCTCCAGGATCCCTATGCTGCTGGTGTTCTCACACCTACAGCCTGGCACCTCACGAGATACTTCCATCCGGAGCAGGCAGCAGGCTGAATTTTCCCAGGGGTTAGAGAGGGAGGACCCCAAAGCACAGTGACCTCCCAGGACATGCTGCAAGTGAGGGCAGTGCTCAGAGCCTGGCTTTTCCTCTGCCAGCTGTGTGGGTACACAGGCGTGCTGGCAGTGGGAGCTGCCAGTCAGAGCAGGCAGTGGAGGGAGACTGGGTAGCTGTCTCCTTTCTCTAGGTGATGACATTTGGAAGTTCCCAGAATGGAGCAGGTTTGACACCTGGGCTGCTTTCTCGCCCCTGAGAGACGGGGCCAGGTAAAGGGCTCCCAGCTGCCAGAAGGCCATGGGATATGTGGGTAGATGGAGGGGATATACCCCTCACCTAAGTGCAGTCAAAGTGCAAACATCAGAAGTCATGCCCAAGGGCATGGGAGGAGGGAAGGTTCAAGCCAGTGTATGTAGCAATCCAAAACTGGATCACCAGATTCAAGGAAGTTAGGAGGTGAAAGTCATGATACAGTCAGTGATGTAAGATGAGCCAAATAAGCAGATGGACAGACTGTCAAATGGAGGAGGACGAATCCTGGAGAAGAATTCATGAGCTCTAGTGGAGGAATAACTCAGGTTTGGTCTTTTATTCACCACCAGGCCTAGGGCAGTGCCTGGCAGATGACTGGCACTCATCATTAAGTACTTGTCAAAGGAGGTCTAGAGAGACTCGGTGACTTACCAAGAGAGGCAACATCAGGACTAAGAGGAAAAGCCCAGACTTGGCTCCCTTTGCTTCTGAATCTCTGGGATGTACCAGGTTATCTTGTAAAGGGCGGGTCAAGAGCAGATCAGCTCCCACTCTTTACACCAGAGTTCGAAACTTTGTCTTAGAAGGCCACTAGTAAATTTCCATTCCATTCTCCTACAGTAGTGTGACATCACCTCAGACATTACGTAAATGAATGGGTGTGACTGTATGGCAATAAGACTTTATAAAAACTGTGACCAGTGTGGGCCGAGTTTGCTGAGCCCCACTTTGGAACAACAGTTTGAAAGTTCCTCGTTTCTTTCTGAAGCTGACCACTTGTCTGAGCTACTTACATGGCAGGGCCAGTCTGAAGGCCTGAGATGAGTGCCTGTGTCCTGCCTTGAGAACGCCCCAGTCTGGCTCCTCTTGGACATACAAGGGCCTAACAGGAAAACATACAATAACCGAGGGCAAACACTTTTCCAGGGAAAACCATTTTTTAAAGATCTTATTAGATGTGAGAAAAGATGTTCAGACAAGATTGCTGTCCCTCATGGATGTTTTTAAGGAGAAACAAACAAACAAAGGAAGATGATTAAATAGAAGCACATCTTTCAATCCAAGAAACTGGAAACTGATTTTTACCTTCTGAACCAAGTAGACACTTGTAGCTCTCTCAGCAGCCACTTTATCCAGACTGGATCCCTCAGGAACAAAGTAACTGACGTCAGCAATGTGAACTCCCACTTCAAAGTTGCCTGTAGATGCACAAGAAGGTTAATCAGCCTGGCATGGAAGGCAAGGGCAAGCCCTCCTGGGAATCCATGCCGAGAAGGCATGTCCCTCCCAGAGGCCACAGGGCTTGGAGTACAGGCTGCCATTTTCAGGCTGGCCCAGTGCTCCACTTACCCACTGAGGTGTGCCCCATATTTACTTTCCTCATTGTGCGCCAACAGACGATGAGATTTTTATCCCATTAACCATTAACCATTTTTATCCCATTAATCATTTATCACATTAACCATTTTTACAAATGTTTACCATTTCTAAAGGCTTCTTGTCTTTGAGTAAACATCAGCAGGCTTGTAAAAGAAGACTCATTTTGGATGACGAACAAATCCTTACAGCTCACTAGAAGGAATTAACGCCTAAATCCTGCAGACCCTGACCCTGAAAGCACTGCCCTTCCTGTCTATCCCGGCCACAGCCCTTCCTCAGCCCCATGGCTGGCCTTCCTACCTTGATTCCATCCCCTCCCACCTAGCCCTCCACGTTATTGCTAATACCCCTCTCGGAACCATGGGTCTGGTGATGTCACCCCTTAGCCTGTTACGCGTGCCCTTGCACAGGCTCGCCTCAGTCCACCTCGCCAGCCTTATGGCTCATCCTCCACATGCTCTCTATGCAGCTGTTGTGGGAAACTGCTTTCCATTCCCAGAACGTATCTTATCTCATCCCATTTAGATGCTTGCTTGGCTCATGCCTTTTCTTACACTTGGGATAATAATCACAACAGGATCTGCCCATCAAAATCCTTCCTACCTTATAAGGGTCAACTGAAAGAGAATCCCAGGACAAGAAGAGATTCTCTGCCCTCTGTTCCCCCTAACTATACTATTAAAGCACCTAATCCATAACTGAAGATGCGTCTCGTGGTCTTCTCTTCAGAGCTTTCCTCACTATCAGATATCACAGCACATCTTTACTGGCTCATGTGTTTACTGTTTGCCCCTACAGTGCAGGCTCCAGTAAGGCAGGGCCTTTTGTGTCAAGTCCACTGTTGTAGGCCCAGTGCCTAGAAGAATGCCTGACACACCATAGGCACTCAATGTTTGTTGAGTGAACGAATCAACAATTTGTTTGCCTACTGTGGTAAAAGACCTACTTTTTTTTCCATTTTAGAATTGCCCTTTCCCTTCCTGGTAGAGTTGTTTTTCCAACAGGCCCTGTCTTCTCTATGAGTTCTACCAGAGACATGGTCAGATGACTCAGGCTGGTGGAATCATACCTAAAGTGGGCTTGGGGGCTGGTTAGGTTACACATTTAAGATTTCCTCTTGAACATCCCATAAATCATCTATCAGATGTAGTATATGTGATTATATACACACAAACATACACACACAAAAATGCACATAATGGACAGAATATGGAAAAGAGTACACACGTGAAATGGCATATAGTTTGCAGAGAGGAAGCATAATGGGCAGACAGAAGCACACTGATGATACAAGCACAAAGGTGAATTTGCTTATAATTTAAATATGTGCTTGATGGAATTCCGTTATACTCCATTCCTGTTCATAGTGATTGGTCTAGGCACAGGCATGTGACTCAAGTATCAATAGATTTATTCTGAGCCTGTTTTCAGGGATTGATATGGGCTTCAGAAAAGAGGGTCTCTCTCCCAGGACCCTAGACTGGAGCTGCCAAGGAAACATTTTTGCCACACAATCATGCCAATATAGAAAATAATAGGTCTAAGAAATAAAGGGAGAATCATGATGACCTCATTTGAACTCCAGGATCCAGCTGAACTTGAATTCTCACTAAAAGAATCCTGACTGATTTCCAAGTTGACTCAGAAGAGTTACTGACACGTCACCACTCTTTCCTCTGGTTACCTGGATAATCAGTCTTAAGGTATCTCACATTTTAGCCTCAAATTTTGTAGCCATTTATTGTCCTCCTATTCCTTCTTCACTGGGGGATGATTCTTCCCTGTTTTTAAAATGGAAAAATGTTTAAACTTGGGGTGGTTAAAATAAGAGGTTCTGGGATGGAAAAGAATTTAAGATTCCCCACTCTCATCTGTCTCACACTCCTACAGGGCAGCACTGGGTTTCTCCACCCAGTCCTGTAACACTAATACATCAGGGAAAACCCAAGTTCATCTAAGAAATACTGGCTGCTATGGGATAACAGAATAGACTTATTTCCCACAGAGGAGAGGGCTGTCTGGAAAGCTGAGGAAAACCAGCGTGGCTCAAAGTTCAGCTGCCTCATCATGTGAGCCATGCAGCTGTGCTGCTGGGTCACTGGGAGCAGTGAAACCTGCCCCGCAATGATCGAGGAACTCAACCCTAAGAGAATGTGGCCAAGCATCTCAGACAGCTCAACAACTCCCAGTTTCGATATTACAAGTATCTAAAACCAACACTTGGAGAAGGTAAAATAAAGTGTCTTCTTTTGAAGTCAGAATTATAATATACTAGCCTAACAGGTAAATATTGACTAAAGGAAAAGAGAAGGATTATTACATCATGATATAAACCATAATTTTAAATTCAGTCTGTGTGTTGTTACTACACATGAACTTTCTGTCCTTAGTCAAAATTGACAAACTGACAAAGAGTTCATTACAGGAGATAAAACATGAAGGGGGACAATCCAAACATATTTGAGAGGCTTAAATTTCAGAATTCCCAGAAGAGCCTCTAAAACCAGCAAAGAGAAGCTCTCTTATTCTCTCCTTCGGACCTTTTTTATGGAAACCCTAAGTAAATATTTTATTACATATATTTACATAATGTGAACTTGCAGAACTCCTGAGGTAGTGGCACTGAAGTTTTTATTCTATGAAAGAGAAAATATAAATCCAAAAGGTTATGTAGTAAATGCTGCCAAAACATCCAGGACCAATTTGATGTTTAAAAACGCACTGTCTTCCATATAAAATTATACGTTGAAAACTTTTTTACATTAAAAAATATTCATCTACTGGGGTTAAGGTGAGTCCTATGAGTTCTGAAGAGCTGGGGAAGCACAGGAAGGAAGAGTCCTCAAGGCCGGCCACGTCTGGCTCACTGTGCACAGGGCCTACAAACTAAAACACATGCAAATGTTCCTCTTTTTTTCTTAGTTAATTAATTTTCTTGGCCACGTTGAGTCTTCGTTGCTGCGCGCGGACTTTCTCTAGTTGCGGTGAGAGGGGGCTACTCTTCATTGCAGTGCGCAGACTTCTCATTGCGGGGGCTTCTCTTATTGCGGAGCACAGGCTCTAGGCGCAAGGGCTTTAGTTGCAGCATGTGGGCTCACTAGCTGTGGCACGTGGGCCCTAGAGCGCGCAAGCTTCAGCAGCTGTGGCGTGTGGGCTCAGTAGTTGTGGTGCATGGGCTTAGCTGCTCTGTGGCATGTGGGATCTTCCCAGACCAGGGATTGATCCCGTGTCCCCTGCACTGGCAGGTGGATTCTTAACCACTGCACCACCAGGGAAGTCCGCAAAGGCTCCTGTGAATGAACTTGAGTGGACACCGGAACTGCTTCATCCAATTAAAGCACTAACAGGATGTAAATAGGGGCTTAAGAACCATCTCTTCTAAGCCAGCCTCGCAATCAGCTCAGCCACATTTCAACTATGTCCCTGCCAGGTGGCCCTTGGCATACCCCCGGCGGGGGGTTGGGGAGAGCTCACATCTTGAAGCCACTCGCTCTACTTCTGAAGGGCTCTGGTCGTAAGAAAGTGCTTCCTTATGTGGATCCACGATGCATGGAAACGGACCCACTAGATTACTCTAGCACTGGGCATCCATCAGAGGATCCCTCTGTTTAAGGCGCTCACAGTCTAATGCGGTTGGCAGATACACCAATGTGGTGATAATACAGTATTACCAGTGCTATGACAGAGGAAGGTTGCAAAACCTCATTCTGTGGGAGCGAATTGAGCTGAAATCTGTTTTTACTTCAGTGAGAACATGTGAAAGTGTTTTGTAATCTGTAACAACTACATGAATGTAATGTTGACAATGATGAAAAAATGATAAGGATGGCAGTAGTGACCATTTACTTAATATCTCTTTTGTGCCAGGGGCTCCACACACATTAATGTACCTTTGACAATAGCCATATAAACCGTGTTTCACAAATGAATCATCTCAGGCTCAGAGAGGTTCCATGTCACTTGTCTAAGGTTACCTGGCTAGTATGCAATAAACCCTGGATTCAAAACCAGGTCAGACTCAGAGCCTTTGTTCCTTTTATTACCACCCCCTGCCCCCCAACCACTGTCACGGTAACTCCAGGACAAGATGATACAACCCAATTTTTCATCTCAGTGGGTCACAGCTAGAAATCTCTCCCTATCTCTTATGATTCAATAGAAGCCACATTCTTGGCTATGGATTCAGAAGTCCTGTCTGAGACTTCTCCCAGCCCTGTTCGCAGCCACATCCTGGTTCCCACTGCCAATCTCTTTAGCCACTCGTAACAGGGACTGATTACAGAACAACCACTAAGCCATCAACTCTAGTTCTATTTAATTATAAGTCCTTAAGATCTAACAGGTCCTTTCTACATTTCTAGTTTACAGTCATCTCTACCTGGTGGCAGAGTGACTGTCCTAAGTACCTGAAAGGGTCAAGGCTATTACAGGTGGGAAAGTATCACGCTTCCCTTACCAGGAGTGAGACCAGGGCCTTCCAGACGTCGGTCACTTGAGTTCACCTTTACCCACTGCTGAGATTGGACTGTGGTGACAGAGGCTCTTCTTGACCCAGTAGGGGCACCCCTTTTAGTCCAGAATATAGGGGAACAACGTTGCTAAATATACCTCATTTAGCAAAAGCAAAAAATAATTGCTTCTGTCCAGGCCCCTAATGTCCAAACCTTTTTAGGCGTGTCTTGGCCTGACCTTTAGAGGGCATCTGGGGCCTGGTGATTTCTCCCTCCTTTGGCCCCAGGCCCCACTCTGGGTGCCTCCCCCTTCTCAGGCTCCTCTTCCTCTCCTTGTTCCTTACATGCTGGCATGCCTGGCTGCCTTCTCTTCCAATCCTACCCTTTCTCCCTGGGCTGTCTCATCCACTCCCAGGAGTTCAGGCATCAACTCTGTGCTTTAGGCTCCTCAGTCGGTGCCATCAGCCCAGACCTGAACTCCAGACTGACGTACACAAGGGTCTACTGGGAACTGCCACTTAGCTGTCCCCTAGGCACCTCAGACTCACGCCTCCAAAAGTCCCCAGCTCCAGCAAAACCATTTCTCTTCCTGTGTTCTCTGTCCCAGGAAATGGGATCATCACTAAACCAAAAAAGGCGCCACAACTGCCCCAAACTGAAAAACCCCAGGTCTGTCTCAGCCTGTGTTGATCGATCACTGAACTCCCTCCCAAACATCTCTGAAATCTGCTCATCTCTCTTCTTCCCACATCACCACTTTAGCCAGGGCCACCACTGCTTCTTTCAAGGACGATCTGACAACCTCTGTGTGGCTCTCCCTGCCATTTCTCAAACCCGTTTTCCACACTGAGGATAGTGCTGTCTCCAAAATACAAGTCCCCTTGTCACTCCACTGTTTAAACCCTGCGGGGCCCTCACTGCCCCGGGCACGCAGCCCAGACCCGGCTTCCGAGGCCTTACTGGGCTGGCTTCTGCCACCATTCCAGCCCCCCCCGGCTTGTTTCTCCCACCCCTCCCCCAGCACACTGTGCTCTATCACTGCTTCACAAAGAAGTAATAGTGACAAAATTCTTTACCACGTGGGTCTGCCCTGAGCACGTTCAACTTTCCTGGCCCCAAGCCCTTAAGTGCCAGAAACTGTAACAGAACTTCTTAAGCTGCTCAAACCCATCAGGCTCCACACTCTTCTCCCTCAGGGTGTTTTTCCCGTTTCTCTTCCGGATGACCCACACCAGTTCTGCAGACCACGGTGTAAAGCCCACGCCCTCTGGCAGGCTTTCCCTGATGACCTAGACCAGGTTCCCCCCTCCCGACTTCTGTGTCTTCCTACGGCGTCTGACACCCTCCCTGCAGCCCTCCCCCGACCCCAAACCCCCACCGCTCACTGCAAGGGGGCCCTGAGGTAGGTGTCTCCACCCCCAACCCTGTAAGGCGGAAGCATGAAGGGCGGGGGAAAGCCTGAGCGCACAGCTGGTATATGACATTTACTGAATGAATAAGAAAATAAAAACATAGGGTAGACTTGTTGCCGCTCCGGGTTGAAAGGGCTTGTAAACCCTGCCTGGTCTAACCGTGTAGAGTTAGACCCCCATACCTCCCCACACCGGGCCTTCCCAGAGTGTGTCCAACTTACGCTTGCACACCTGACGTGCCTGAGAAACCACTACTCGCTAGTGTAGTCCACTCCACCCTCAGACAGCAATGACAATGTAAAAAAAAATCTCCCCCTATAGAGCCAAAATACATCTTCCTAGAGTTCCCACTTGGTGGCCCAGTTCTACCCCATGGGGCTGCCCAGAACAAGCCCATCTCCTCAGAGGATAGCAGTCTGGCTTCGAGAAATGAGTGAAGTGGCAGATCTCTTCCAGCAGGGCAGGCTCTACTTTGGGGATAGCACCAGCTTTGAATGTTTACATAGTTAGCACGTAGCCCCCTGGATCTTCTCTCCTTCGGGCTAAATAGCTCTGTGGCTTGGCTGTGAGTCACTATCGTAATCCTCAACATCCTCCTCCCAGACATGCTCCTAATAACCACCTACATTCACTCAACTAGCCACTCAACACATACGTATTAGGCTCCTACTATGTGGCAGGTACTTTTCTTATCTGGGCCCTGGAGACATACAAGTAAACAAGATTGACAAGCTCCCTTCTCTCGTGGAGGTTACATTCTCGTGGGGAGAGAAAGACAATAAGCAAACAAATAAATGATAAGATTACTTACCATAGTAAAAAGGACTTTGAAGAAAATAAAACAGGGTTAGGGGACTTCCCTGGTGGTCCAGTGGTTAAGCATCTGCCTTCCAATGCAGGGGACGCAGGTTCGATCCCTGGTCAGGGAACTAAGATCCCACGTGCTGCGGAGCAACTAAGCCCATGCCCCACAACCGGAGAGCCAGTGTGCCGCAGCTACTGAGCCCACGTGCCACAACTAGAGGGAAGCCCACATGCTGCAACGAAGAGCCCGCGTGCCACAACAAAAGATCCTGCATGCCGCAACAAAGATCCCATGTGCTGCAACTAAGACCTGATGCAGGCAAATAAATAAATATTAACTAATAACAATAAATTTTAAAAAAACCAAAAAACAGGGTGAGGTGATGAGAATGCCTGGGACCTACCTCGGATTTAGTTTGGAAAGGTCTCTCTGAGGAAATAGACTGAGACCTGTGTGTACAAAAAGGATGTCACATGGGGGAGAGCATCCCGGGCAGGAGAATAACCAGAGCAAAGGTTTGAAGGTAGGAGCAAGCTGGGTGCATCTAAAGAATAGAAGATTGGAAAGGAGAGAATTGGAAGCTAAGAGGCTAGTGAGGTAGATGGTGGCCCAATGAGAGATGCCCTGATGGGCCAGGACGAAGCATTTAGATTTTATTTCAAGTATGGTGGGAAACCACTGGGGAGTTTTAAGCAGAGAAATGACATTAGTTGAATATACCATATTCACTTCCTCACGCTGTCAGCGCCTTCATCCTGCATACCATGGTTCTACTAATGCACCCAAGGTCACACTGGACTGAAAACAGTAAGCCTGAAGAAGACCACAATCTCTCAGGAATGGCACAGACAGGCAAATCAAGTTAAGCAATCCTTCAGTGACGTAATACATTTGGTAAACAAAGGTAGATGATGAAAAGAAGCATAACCTACTAGACACACTGACACATGCAACAGATATTGGGCTTCCTGTCCCACAGACTGGTTTCTATCCAGTCTGCATGACGGGAACATGCTGCTCTTGCTTCGGTCACCCTCTTGACCATGTGGCCAGTTTTCCCAACAACGTGAGTCTTAAGAGAGTGAGAAAACAGTGTTCTGAAAGCTCAGAAAGGGTAATACAACCAAGAGGACTGAGAGGAAGGGACTTTCTGCTGTCCAGACATCCCCAGCGAGGAGGGGCCTCATGTAGGGCAGCACATCCAGCCAGAACGCAGGTCCTGACCTTATTTTGATCCCACTGAATTTTAGAGACAGACTCCATCATTGAGAAGCAATTGGGCTTGGATCACCTTGTGGTCACACAACAAACTCCATCTTTTAGTTGGGGTAAGCAAATTCCCTTTGACTTTGGTGGAAACACTGATTGGGCTGCCAGGTAAGAGGGACAACTCAAACTCTGACGTCTTCCAGTTCTGTGTGGTATTTGGTTATGTAATCAAATGCAAAAGTTGACCACTGGTACAGCACCCATGGCAGAAGTCCATGGCCATGATGTGGTGATGGTTTGAGAATATTTCAAAAGCTTAAAAGGAGTCAATGTAAAAAATTCTGGGACAAGTAAATCTGAATGCATTGTAAGGTCCCCAGGCATGAGAAAGGGGTTGTACAAGATGATTTCTTAGGTTCTCCTGAAGGCCAGGATTTGAAGAGTCTGTGGACTATTTTTTTTGTACTTTCTTTTTGCCACCCAGCAAAGGGTTAATGAGGAGCGTTAGTTACAAACTCCTTAACTGGTGAGCTCACCTTCTGGAACCAAGCAGCTTAGAGAACCTTTTTCCTTCATTATTACAAAGGGCTCTATCAATCTGCAAGTACTCAACTAAACTGCCCACACAGCAATTTTTGTCATGTTCAATCTAATTCTCAGGAATCTAAGTTTAAATTTATATGAACAGCATGGAAGAGGAACACCCAGGTAGTAAATTCCACTTTTCCCCTTCCAAATGATTTGAGCGATGGCCTCCTTCATTAACAGGAAAGGAATGAGGAGCTGAACATGTGAGGCTGGCACACCCAACGTCTGGGAACTTCCAGGAGCGGGGAAAGCCCAGGTCAGCCGGTCAGACCTGCGACAGGGAGCCGAGTACCGGCTCATGAGAAGTTCTGAGGGCAGGAGGGAAGGCATTTGATCCTTCCTCATTGCCAAAAGAGAGTGAAGTCAGAAGGGCCGAGGAGGACCTTTGGAGGCAGTTACAAAGTTAGCAGGTCCACGTAAGGGCTGGGAGTGGGGCGTGGGGTACGTGGGATGTGATTGGGGTGGACTGGCCATGGCTTCAGGGTTGACAGGGCTGCGAGAGGGAAACAAGGGGCTTCATTATACTATTCTGTCTGCTTTTGTGCATGTTCAACATTCTCTATCCAAAAATTAAAAAAAAAAGGTTTGCAGAGGTTGAAGTCAAGGAAAGAAAAAAGTTTAAAAAGTAAAAATCCAGTTAAGTAAAACTAGCTACAAATTTTAAAAGAAAGACAAGCCAACAGAGGCAGGAGAGGGTTACCACTTACAAAGAACAGAATTAAAATGTCCCCAGTGATGATCCCTGGAGGCTGAGGATATGGGGACTGTTCCTTTCTACATCATACACATTGGTAATGTTTCCAGATTTCAAAGGCTGGAAGAGGAATAAAGATAAAAAGTATAAAATAAAAAACGTAAACTGGCTTAAAAATGTCTGGAAAGAAATATATCAAGATGGTAACAATGGTTTTCTCTGAGTGGTAGGATTATAACTTTCTCTTTCTGCCTATATAAAAATTCTAATTTTTATATCATAAATGGGTTACTTGTTTCACAGTTTTGGGTTTTTTTAAAATAAAGAAACACCAACAAAGTGCTGTGTTCCCCCTCAGCACCCACCCTATCCCTGATTCCCCACCACACAGCAAGAGAAAAGCACCACTGGCCACCCCAGGCAGCAGGCAGCAAGAGCAGGTAGCAGCTCATCGGCCACCTGTCCCGGAGGATGACAGCAGCTCAGCACTTTGCAGGCAAGTTCTATGAAGGTGAGCTCAGTAAACGAAGTAGCAGGAACTGGGCATACCCCACCTCTGCTGAATAGGAAACAACTATTTCCATGCCAGAAATGTGACTCCAGTTTGTAGCAGCCTGAGGCTTTTGCCACCACTTTAGAGGTTCAGTGCGTATGGTCACCATGAGGAACCTATTTCTCTTGCTTGCAGGAGCGCAGGGAGGCTTGTAGGATTCCAGCAGACTGGCTTCCCAAAGATGTAAGTTTGAAAACCAAATTTCAGCATGTTTTCACACTCAACTGTGGATTTCTCTATTTTTAAAAAGCCTCTCTATTAACAAAACAATTACTAGACTCTTAAAAGCCAAATTTAAAAGAGATGTACAGTTTTCAAATATAAACATCTATGCGTATTTAAATGCCTATTCACAAAATGTTAACTTATCAACAACTGCTTCATCCAATCCCAACCTCCCTTTCAGCTAAAATTAAAGCAACTTTCATAGTCACCTTGAATTCTGAGATTTAAAAGCTGCTAAAAGCTTTATATCCTGGTGACAAAACCCCTTAGTGGCTTTTCTCTCATTCTGGGCAAGTCTGTTTGGGTTCGTTATTTTTTCACCATACCTAATCAGCTCTTTCGGGATCTAATTACTCAGTTTCATTAATTAATCTCTTTGCATTAAGGAGAAACTGTTTTCTAATTCCCTAAAGCTTCAGAAAAGTTAAGCAAAAATCATATCCATAACTTATGCACATTCATGATATGAATCCACCATACTGGTTCTCCCATAACAAGAGCGTATCAACTGCCTGCTTGTTAGAGCACTTCATTTGTATTAATTCACTCTATGCTCCCAATGCTATGACACAGATTTCTTTCTACAGATGAGGAAACTGAGGCCCAGGCAGGTCAGACTCCCAAAACTAAGCTCTTAACCCTTACTTTATGGGATTTGCCCCTTAGTGTCAGGTACTTGACTAACTTATAATTGCTTCTTTCTCAACTCCTGAAGGCTATGAGCACTCTCAATGTAACATTTAAAAAGGATTATACGGTGACTTTGCAGAACACACATTTTAAGACCATGTATGGGAACAATACATATTCACTGAAATAAAAACCCTGTCACGCACTCCTGTAACAAATGGTCACTTTCTATTTTTAAATTATCTATGTATCAATTGCGGTTATGACTCGGTTTTCATATAAAATATGCTGAACTGCTAAATTTTCTAGGTAACTAAATGCCGATCCTTTAATCATCAATTGTTCATAGTTTTAGTACTTCTGGATGGAAATCCTCTGTAAATGTATTACATACTTCCTTTTCTTAATAGCAGTATATAATTCAATATTAATAACTTAGTGGCACTAAAATGAACATTTCTTTTGCATTTTGCAATAGATGCTGGTGTGGTACAGTAGGGCAAAGATGTCCCGTCCTCAGGACACACTCTCAAATTTACTTGTCACCTCTATCACTAAAATGGAGTAAAGACTCTTCAGATGCAAAATCTCCTGGTCAATTATAACAACAGTTATCACTGATTAGACCTGGCAAATGGAAGATATTCAACTATTTCTTGATTAAATGAATCACCTTCACGTAAGTTTTATGGAGTAGATATTATTAATATTCATATTTTACAGATGAAAACATTCAGGCTCAGAGAGGTTAGACGATTTGCCCGATGTCACACAGTAAACATCAGAGCTAGGATTAGAGCATTGTTGGACTCCAGTATCAGTGTTCTTAACTATCATGCCATAGGGCCACACGGTACAGCCTTTTCCTATGGGGTTTTAATCATTCCACAGTTATCAGTAACCCTTGGCTTTTGGTTTCATAGCAGCTTGAGATTTTGTTCATATACAATTCACTCAAAGTGTACAATCCAATGGTTTTTAGTGTATTCAGAGTTGCACAACTAACACCATAATCAATTTTAGAACATTTCATCACCCTAAGAGAAACTCCAGATCTGTTTTTAGTCACTCCCTATTTCTCCCCAACCTTCCTAACCACAGGTTGCCTGCAACCACTAATCTATTTTCTGTCTGTGTAGATGTGTCTATTCTGGATATCTCATTTAAATGGAATCTTATGATACATGTACAGTCTTTTGTGATTGTCTTTCACCTAGCAAAATGTTTTCCAGGTTCCTTCATGTTGTAGCCTGCATCAGTACTTCATTTCTTTCCATGGCTGAATATATTTCATAGACATTTGGGTTGTTTCCACTTTTGGGGCACTCCTTCGCTCTTTAAAATAAACTTTTTTATTGAGGCATAAAATACACAAAGTATACAAAGCTCAAGCATATAGTTCAGTGAATTTTTATAAAGTGAACACCTCCCTCCCCCACCAGTTCAAGAAATAGAACATAATCAGAATTCCAGAAGCTTCTCTTGTGCCTCCTCAGTCTCTATACTCACCAAAGATAACTGCTTTTTCTGACCTCTGTAATCTATAACCATAGGTCAGTTCTGCCTTTCTTTGCACTTTACATAAATGGATTAGTACAGTATGTATTTTTTGTGTGTGTATCTGGCTTCTTTTGCTCAGTGTGTTTTTGAGATTCATCCATGTTGCGTCTGAATTTACTCTGTACCATTGCTGTGGAGTATTCCATTGTAAGAGTATAGCACAATTTATCCATTTTATTGTTGATAGAGACTTGGGTTGCTTTTAGTTTTCGCTATTATGAATAATGCTGCTATGAGCATTCTTCTACATATGTATTCCTTTCTGCTGGGTATTTATCTAAGAATGAAACTGCTGGGTCATGGAGTATGAATCTATTCAGCTCTATTACATACTGTACAACAGTTTTTCAAAGTAGATGTACCTGACTTTTCCCCTGCTCAGTGTATGAGAGTTCTAATTGATCCATATCCTCACTACATTTGGTATTGTCAATTAAAAATTTTTTTTTAGCTATTCTTATAGGAACATAGCAATATCTTACTGTGGTTTTAATTTCCATTTTCCCTGTGGACTAATGATATTAAGCATTTTTCATATGTTTTTGGCAGTTGGCTATCTTCTTCAGTAAAGTGCTTGTTCAGCTGTACATATTCTCAATAATTGAGTCTTTTGCAGATATATATATATATATATACATATATATATATATATACCACATATATATATATAACAAATATCTTCTTCTCTGTGACTTGCCTTTTCACTATCTTAATGGTGTCTTTCGATGAACAGTTCTTAAATTTAACGAAATATAATTTATCACTCTTTTCCTTTAAGGTTAATGCTTTTTGTGTCCCACTTAAGAAATCTTTGCTAAGGTCATGAGTTTATTTTTCTATGTTATGTTCTAGAGAAGTGTTAACACTTCTAGAAGTATTAATGTTTTACCTTTCACACTATGAGCCACATGAAATTGATTTCTATGTATGGCATGAAGTAGGAGTCAAAGTTCATTTTTATTTTCCATATGGATATTCAATTGATCCAGCACCAGTGATAAACCCATCCTTTCCTTACTACACTGTAGGGACACCTTTGTTGAAAACCAGGTGATCATATATGTGTGGGTCTGTTTCTGGATTCTCTATTCTGTTCCCACTTTGACTTTTGAACAGCAATTAAATATTTATTATTTCAGCATAAGCTTACTAAAATTCCATATCAATTTTAATCATTCCATTTTTATATTAATAATAATTTCAGTGAGCACTTACTTTTTGTCTGGCACAGTCCTAAGTACCAGGGATTATCTCATTTAATCTTCCAGGCAATTTAAAATTAGCCGTTATTATCCCTGTTTTACAGGGTGGGAAATGTGAGGCCTAGAGAGGTTAATTCTTACCTCCAGAATATGGGCTGTGCTCTTCTTATTCTGTTGTCACACTATCTACTTTTGTGGAAAAGCATCAGTAGCATATGCAACTTTAGGCATTTATTGCTAATACCTTTAAAGCTAGGTTGTGTTTTTGCAACAATAGGCACAAATGGAGCTTTGCTCCTTTAGCTTTTCATATACTCAGTATTTTGGAACTGCCAGACACCTGAGAAATTGTCTAGTCCAAACACATATATAGCTGGGGAAAGATATTTTCAGAGAAATCACAGACATGCCCAAACTTACATGATGATGAGACAAGAACCCAGTTCTGCTCCTATTCCAGTGCTCTTTCTGGGACCACAACTGCCTCGCATCACGCAATGAGTGTGTTGGATCACTGAGGCTTCTTAGCTGGCTTCCAGGTTTACCTTGGTGCCAGATACTTGAGGATGCCTGAGTGGTGGGTGCCAGATTATCTTGGCTTTAATGAGCAAGGAAACTGGAACCAATCAGCAGAGCTGGAAGCAGATGAACAGGCCATAGTCCAAATTTGGTTTAACAAGGTGCACTGAGACATCCATGAAAGAAAGAGAATTTCCAAAGCCCAGACCCCACAGGAATCAGGCTAGCAAGATTTGAATGGAACATAGGAATAAGACTTAGAGGGGTGGAGCTGTGTCTCCACTTAATCTTTCCACTTCGATTCTGTGTCCTCAAAACAGGAACTCATTGGCAAGCATCCCAGAAGCCCACTTCGATGCCAGAGGCTTCGCATGACTATTCAGTTACTTGGATTTCTTGAGTCAAGGTACGATTCAGTAAAAAATGACCATACAACAAGGACAGTTAAAACTGTTCACTCACCAATGCCCCAAATGAATGGAGAAGACATGCACCTCCTTATGAGCTGATGGTTCTACAGAATTCTCCATTTCTCTTCCCAGGTTCATTATCAAGGGCCAGGCTATGAAAATAGGATTTGTCTGAGATCAAGTACTTGGGTTGCCTGGTATTTGCCTGAGGTCAGAATGCCCTCTGACATAAGCGACTGCAAGAGGAAAAATCAGTGTTTCAAAACCAGGATTAGAAATGATTTTACAGAGAAGAGGAGTGTAGGAGGAATAGTATTCGAAGCACTGGGCATCATAAAGATGTCAGAGACAAAACCCAGAAATGTATCCAAGTAGAAAACGGCCCTGAAGTGGAATTTTTCTTTTTCAAAATCTATGTTAGAGTTATCAGGGGTTCTCTTCTAGAATACAAGGAACAGATTTTAAAAACAATTTAATTTTTGATTAAATTAAATGTTGCACATAGTTTTTTTCGTTTTGCTTCTTTGTTTTTTGTTTGCTTGTTTTGGCCATGCTACATGGCTTGCAGGATCTTATTTCCCCAACCAGGGATCGAACCCGGAGCCCTGGCAGTGAGAGAACCGAGTCCTAACCACTGGACTACCAGGGAATTCCCATACATCTTATTTATTTATTTATTTATTTTTTGCGGTACACGGGCCTCTCACTGTTGTGGCCTCTCCCGTTGCGGAGCACAGGCTCCGGATGTGCAGGCTCAGCGGCCATGGCTCACGGGTCTAGCCGCTCCGCGGCATGTGGGATCTTCCCAGACTGGGGCACGAACCCCTGTCCCCTGCATCGGCAGGCGGACTCTCAACCACTGCGCCACCAGGGAAGCCCCATAAATCTTATTTTTAACCTACATGTGGCATATGTTTCTAATAGATTAAATTTTCCTAATTATTGAATAAGTGTGAGTTGCCTCTTACACTACAGTATTCGATATTTAGGAAGGCCATCCCTTTGAAACACGGTACCTCAGGGTTCAGTTTTTTGAACTGAACGAAACAGGGAAAAGCATAACCAATGGGCTAAGAGAATATGAGGAGCTGAATCTGGGGGTTTAAATTAAGGTACTGAGTCTGAGGTGAAGTCAAATTCCAAAAGGCTAGAGAAGGCCTGACACGAGAGAACAACTGCAAGACCAGTAGCTAGAAAGCTGAGAAAGACAACTCAAGGTGAGAAGAATGGTTGAAAGGAGTGGTCCAGTACAAAAAGGGTAGGCAAGTGCCAGGCTGCCTCCTGAGGGTCTCGGGAGAACAGGAGAACATACAGGATTTACATCTCTATGCATGTATCTGTCCCCTCGGCCCTCCTGCAAGGCAGGACAGAAATGGAATTCCAGCAGGTCCATATAGCAAAGGGCCGTGATGCTCTCCCATGGTGCTTAAAGTAAGACTCTGGATTGTAAAGCCTATTTCCCCACCCAAGGACCTAAATGACCAGAGCCTAGGATTCAGTCTTTCTATCCCTGGTCAATAGGGAGTTTGTGCGGGCATGGGGTATAAGGTGGGGTCCCACCTGTGGTAAGGATTGCAAAGCGTCCTTTGAAATAAAATACCCTGTGCAAGGTTAGAAGTGCAGCAGAACACAAAGTGATGTAATGCTTTAAGTCACCTCAGGGGCCAGTGCTACGTATGTGGCAGGAGAGGAGCAGACTAGGTCTCCTACTAGATGTATAACCAAATGATCTTTGGCTTCTGTTAGTGTGCAGCAATGATACGGCCACTGTAGTGCACTGGCAAGACAACTCTTGTGTAGGGTGAGACATGGGCATATGCTTCTCTAAAGGGAATGAACCTTCCTAATGTTACTCTTTCTGGGAAGGGGAAAGTCCTCAGATGGGAAGTGCAAAATGAAAGAAGTAGGCCAAGGTGTCTTTCTAGAAGCTCTTAGGTCTGGACTTCTGAATGGTAGATGTTGAGGTGTGGGTGCCTGGGTGATGCTCAGTGTGGGGACAGGTCAGAACCTAGGTGGGCCTGGATCTGGGAGCAGTGGAAAGCAGGACACTTCTTGATGCTTTGTTACGCTCCGTTGCTCTTCCTTTTGCTACCCTCTAAGGTTTAAGTAAAGTTCTGTTCAAAAGTCTAGTCTCAGTTGTGTTTGAGGTACTAAGCAAAGGATTATGGGCACCATACTTGGACCAAAGTGATGACAAGTCCTCTCAGCACCCACGTCAGTGGGCAGAGGGAGTCGTGGTTAGTAAGGAGGAAGGGGATGTCCAAATGGAGACTATCCATGTGGTCCAGCTGTCCTCCCCACCTGGGAATGATTCCTCTACTGCTAATCTCTGGTAATCTGAGTTTCTTTTATTAGACAAGGTAGTTTCCTTTTGGATGGTATCTTTGTAATAAAGGCTTTCAACCATTCTTGGCTCTCTGGTGAATAGCCTGTAGGTCAACATGGATCATATTTCAGAGTTAGGTACTCCTGGGTAGTGTGAGGAAAGCAGCAGGGGTAGAAACCCAAAGTCCTATGTAAGGGGGTATTTCGTGTGGAAGGCAATGACAGAGGTAAACTCAGCCATGAGGAAATAGGTAACTCACTCAACCTTCAAGCATTAAGGAAACATGACATCAAGTATATTCTGATTTAGGCCATTCATCTGGCCACTAATCCGGGAGAGGGAAACAGAAGGTATTTAAGATTTCTAAACATCCTGAATTTTTCTTAAGTTAAAAATGTTTGTGCACTTATTCTCATTTAACTGTATTGTGACCCAAGAACATGATCTGTATGATACCAATGACTTTTTGAAATATGCTTAATGCTTTAATACAAAGTCAACTTTTATATATGTTTTCTCTTGAGAAACACTTGAGAACACTGTGTAATCTTCATTTCTGGGTATTATACTTAGTTATTGGTTATTAGAGCTAGCTTGCTAACCGTGCTGTTCAAATTTTCTGTAGTTTTACTGAATTTCTGGTCTGTTTGAACTATCATTTCCTGGGAAAGGCATATTAAATTAACCCACTATGATGATGAGTTTATCAATCTCATATTTCTGTCAACTGTTGTTTTAATATATATTTTGAAGCTATATCACTTGGTAATATGTTTAGACACTATCTTTTCTGATGAATTGATCCTTCTAATTATCATTTAGAGACTCTCTTTACATTTAGTAATGTTTTCTATCTTAAAAGCTATTGGTCAGACATTATAAAAAATATACTAGCTTTCTTTTGCTTAGTACATTACTGGTATAGCTTTTCCCCCCTTTTTACATTTAATCTTTGCGTCTTCATGTTTTAAGTGTGTGGTTATAAACAGCATATAGCTAGACTTCTCCAGTCTAACAGTCTTTGTTTTTTAACTGCAGAGTTAAATTTGATGTGCTTATTAATTTTTTTTGGTACTTTAATATGTGCTTTTTATATGTCCTGTGCTCTCTACCACTTTGGAAGTTATTTACTGTATTTCTATTATATTTAAAAGATATTTGAGGGCTTCCCTGGTGGCGCAGTGGTTGAGCGTCCGCCTGCCGATGAAGGGGAAATGGGTTCGTGCCCCGGTCTGGGAAGATCCCACATGCCGCGGAGCGGCTAGGCCCGTGAGCCATGGCCGCTGGGCCTGTGCGTCCGGAGCCTGTGCTCCGCAATGGGAGAGGCCACAACAGTGAGAGGCCCACATACCGCAAAAAAAAAAAAAAAAAAAAAAAAAAAAGATATTTGAAACACTTATGGAACATGAACACTATAACATATATGATACAAAATAACACAGAAACTGAATATTAAAAAGTGTATCTTTATATGTTCCCAATTCTGTTACAAAGTTAACAATAACATGCCAAATTTTTTTCAAACATTGATGATTTTTCGAAAAAGACCTTAATTTGACAATTAATAGCACTCTAATACTATAAAAATGAAAACGAGATCTAAGAGCAATGTTTGATATTTTGTTTCTTTTTTTTAAGATTTACATTTTGGCAGGACCAAAAGTGGAAACAGAAACTTTTGTTATTCAAGTAAATGAATTATGTGTTTTACTATGACATGCATAAAAGGCATTACAGAGTTTGGTTATTTGTCTTGTGTGTTTCTTTGGGGAGTAGAGGGAGCTTCTCCTGCTACAATTATAATAGATAATGCCCATATTTTGATTCAGCACTTGTACCCACAATTATGTTCTTGTAGCAGGTCACCTTCTCCCTTCCCCTTATCTCTGAACATTTTGTGAAGCTAATCTTTATAGGTTCAATTTTTTAAACTTTCTCCCTTTTTATTATAAGCACTTAAAGCTAGAAAATTTCCTCTAAGTATTGCTTTAGCTGCATCCTTGCATGTTTCATAACTTTTCTGTATGTTTACTTTTACTAGAACTTTTATCTTTGGCAAATCTTTAAGGCTTTGGTTAAGAGTTCATTCTTCCAGAAAGGATATGCTTATGATTCTGACTGGTTTCTAGAAACATTGTCCTTTTGGTGCCACTTGAAACTAGATACGTGGCTTGGAATGTTATGGGCCATGCAGGTAGTATTAATTCAGGTCCTGAGCAAACTTTCTGGGTCACTAGACATTAGAAGATAGCATTAGCTGCTTTGGCACATACCTCTTTCTTTGGTTATCTGCTCTTGTTTCATTCCTGGCTTCTAAGGGCTGGCAAGACCTTTCTTGCCAGCTCAGCCATACATTTCTAAAAGATGCATCATTTTAAAGAGTTTTATTGAAGAAGAGCTCTTCAGGCTATCCATTCTATGATATTACTGGAAATGTAAGCTCTATGCAAAATATAGTGTATATACACATTTGTGCATTTTTTTCTGAGGAGAGACTGTGACTCTAAAGAGATTAAAACCACTACCATACGTTCTGTTTCAGCCTTATACAAACTAAAATAGCAAGTTCTACCTGATGTTTTGCAGATCTCCAGGCAAGAGGAAATTCTACAGATAACCATTTAAAGTTGATTTCCAGTCTTAAACTATAATTCAGAAAGATATATGCATCCCAGTGTTCACTGCAGCACTATTTACAACAGCCAAGACACGGAAGCCTAAATATCCACAAACAGATGAATAGATAAAGAAGATGTGGTACATATATACAATGGAATATTATTCAGCCATGAAAAAGAATGAAATAATGCCATTTGCAGCAACATGGATGGACCTAGAGAGAGATTATCATACTAAGTGAAGTAAGCCAGACAGAGAAAGACAAATATCATATGATATCACTTATATGTGGAACCTAAAAAAAAAAAGATACAAATGCACTTATTTACAAAACAGAAATAGACCCACAGACAAAGAAAACAAACTTATGGTTACCAAAGGGGAAAGGAGGGGGAGGGATAAATTAGGAAGTTGGTAGTAACACACACATACTACTATATATAAAATAGATAACCAACAGGGACCTGTACTCAATATTTTGTAATAACCTATAAGGGAAAATAATCTGAAAAAGAATACACATACATACACACACACATGCACGCACGCGCACACACACTCATGTATAACTGAATCACTGTGCTGCACACCTAAAACTAATATGACATTATAAATCAACTATACTTCAATAAAATAAAATTAAATGAAATTTTTTTAAAAGTTGATTTCCATTCTCAAAATGTCACCTGATTTCTACATTCTGGAATTACCTTGGCATTACCTCCCTATACCAACCTAACCTCCAAACACTTCCAACAGAGGGTATAAAAAACAACTTTTTCAATTTCCAATGTCTCAACATGCTATTAATTAAGATCTATCTGCTAACAAAGGAATACTTGGATTTTTGTAATACCAACTTTCTATTTCTCCAAACTAACAGATGACCGTATTGCCATCGAAGATGTACTTGGCTGTTAAAAAGCCTTTTCTTAACTAGCAAGACTGTTTGCCAAAATAATTAAGGGAAGAAAAGTTCCGGCTTTTGCATCATAAATTGTTTTTTTGTTGTTGTTGTTGTTATTGTCCCTCACTATCATGTTAAGGTTCATTCAATAAGTAAATTTTATCAGAAAATTAACACTCACTGAATTTGGAAATGGCAATGATACAGACAGGAGGGAGACGGATAAAAATGACAAATAAAACCAATAAACAACTTGCCGTGGAAGCCTGTAGGTATGCAGTGAGAAGAGTACTGCAGGCTATAGAAGAGACTCATGAAAGAAAATAATGGGGAAGAAGTGAGCCTCAGATATGCCAACTCACAGAGCTGCAGGACCAGATGTCATGATCATAATATATAATTCAGTTATCTTACAGTATCACTGAGACATGAGGAGATGGACTGAAAACCATGACTGTGATGAGGGAAAGGTACACCTAATTCTAAAGAAACAGACATTGTAGGAGGGCATGTGGTGTAAGCTTATAGGTCAGCATAAAAGCCCATAAACAACCCAAAAACTTAAGGGTCGAAGCATGGTGGAAATAAAAAGGCCAAGGTAAGAAACAGAAAAAGGAGTGAAACGCTGAAAGTTTGTAACAAGATGCCTGGTTAGACCGATTAGATCAAGCGATTTTCAAATGCAGGGTACCATGCATGACACTCAGGATATAGAGATGTCCAAGGACTGCTCTGCTTTTAGGAAAAAAGCAAAAAGGTGAATTAAATCCACAAGCAATGATATTTACTGTTGCATTAGACACATGAAGAAAATATGCTGATAGGATAGGAACAGTTCATTCTGCCAGGAGGAAAGGAAAGCTCCGCAGAGGTTTCATCTTGCTGTTGAACGAAATTCTGACACCGAAGTAGGAAGGGAGGCCAGGCATTCTAACTGGAGGGCAAAGGGCAGGCAGAGGCTGGGAGGCAGGGTAGAGTGAAGTGGATATACAAAGCCTAGAGTGGCCAGACACCATTAGGGGCGTGCGCGGCGTGTGTGTGTGTGTGTGCGCACGCGCGTGCATGCGTGTGTCTGTGTGTTGGGGGAAGTGGCATTGGGAGGTGGGGAAGATGGAAGAGGGGGCTGGGGAACTACTCTTAAAGGACTTTGATAACAAAGCTCTGCTAAAAAATGTGGACCATTCTGTAGGTACGAGAAGATTTTCAAGCAGAAAAGTGACATGATCTGGTCTTTGTGTGTACATAAAAGAAAACTGTGCTTCCCTGGTGGCGCGGTGGTTGAGAGCCCGCCTGCCGATGCAGGGGACACGGGTTCGTGCCCCGGTCCGGGAAGATCCCACGTGCCGCGGCGCGGCTGGGCCCGTGAGCCATGGCCGCTGAGCCTGCGCGTCCGGAGCCTGTGCTCCGCAACGGGAGAGGCCACAACGGTGAGAGGCCCGCGTACCGCAAAAAAAAAAAAAAAAAAAAAAAGCAAGTAGAGCCCCCTAAGTCCAAAGAAGAGAAGATGAAAAGCCAAACACTGCACACATGTTTGCTGAATTGAAGTCAGGGACAACCTGTGTCACTGAACTTTCTGAAGCCACATAGCAGAGGGAGTAAGAAATAAACGGGAAGCAGGAAAGTAGTCACAGCAAGTAGACTGCTCTTCAAGGTGTCCTGATGGACAAAGGAAGGTGTGAACATTCCTGAGGCTGTAGGGGGCTGAGGAAGGTCTTACAGGATGGAGACTTCAGTTTGTGAGAGGAGGAAGCCAAACCAAAGGGAAACATAAAGGGGCTGGGGTGAATGCCCGGTGGGGTAAGATCTTTCCAGGGGTGAGAACAGAGCCCAGGAAGAGGGTTTGGCCTGGCTGCTGCGACTTGCTGGAACCCTGTACTCATATTATGCTCCAGGACAGCCACCCATGCTCTCTTCCTTCCCAGTAGCAGATCCAGAGCCTTCATCTCTGCTTTTTGCTCATTAAAATTACTACCGTCCGTTCTATTGCTCAGGTTCTCCAGCCTAAGCCAGGGGAGCACAGTCTTTCCAGCTCCTACTTCCTCACTGCCTCCAAAGATGATCACTCGTGACAAGAACTCTCAGCAGGTGACACGTATAACCATACGGGGAAGTCCAGAGTTTAGGAAATCTATGAAATTCTTTCAGACTTTCTCCTAGTCTCTTGTTCCTATTTCCTAAGTGAGAAGGGCTCCCAGGAACAGAGTTGCCTAGTCCATCCTCCTCAGGGAAGGGAAAGGGAAAGCCAGACAAGAGGCAAACCAGCAGGAAGTCTGGCGCCCCCTACAGCACTGCAGGTAGTGTGCATTCCTGAGGTCCCTCAGGCTGGATGATGACCTGAGCACTTTCTCATACCTGGACAGTAGGACAGATCCCTCTTTCTTTGAGTCAGATGGCTGCCCTCTATGGGGGTGGGAAAGACGAGCAGGTGGCTGAGCACAGGGGTGCGCTCCTTGGGTGGGATTTTCGTGGTTCAGAGGTGAAGGCAGCAAGGAGGAGAGACGGGTAAGAGGGATACGACTCTGGGTATCCAGCCCAGGCAATCCATCAAGACTTCTGCTAAGTTATCGTTAAGGTGTAAATTCCAATTTCCAAAAAGCCTCAAGGATGAATGGATTTGTTTATTTATTCTTAATTCATTCGTCCATTCACTCATTTTCCCCCAGTGGTTTTCAGTGTACTCACAGAGCTGTCTAACTCTGAGCTAGTAATTTCAGAACATTTCATCCCCCCCCCAAAGAAACCCCAAACCCATTAGCAGCCAGTGCCCACTCCCCCTTTCTCCAATCCTTCATTTCTAAGGTCTGGCTAGGAGAACCCTGCCATGTTCAATGGCCGAGCACTCATTACAGAACAAAACATTAGAGAAACAAGACGCCAGAGAAGCAGGGAACATCAATTTCCTGTAGGATCTGTTGGGAGCCTGAATCAACTACAAGCTGAATAAAGGTCCTGACTTGTCTGACTGATAATTTCCTCTCTCAGAGACTAGAACAAAGCAATAATGCAGGCTTAATTGAACAGAACAGGTGGCTGGAAGTGGCTGGGAGAGAGTCACCATGCCCTGGCAGCCAGGGAGGAGAAGTCTGGATACAGGCAGCCATTTACCTCAGAGCTCATAAAGGCAGAAGTAACGCCGTGACATGGGAAATGGGCTCAAACTTAATAAGCTACAGGACACAGAAAAATATACAGGATGCTTAACTGAGAAGCTGTAATTCAGATATACATGACAGCCATTATCTAGTACCTGAGGAGTTGTCACATGAGAGATGAGACTTATTCTATAGGCTCCCAAGGGGCATACATGGGACCAACGAGTGGAAAATTCCAGGAAGACAGTGGTATTTCAGATCATTGCAGGGAAGGATTTCCTGAGAGTCACGCAATCTTAAGGCCAAATGGGCTTCCTGTAAGGCGGAGAGTTAAAGTGCAACCTGGATATTCAGTAAGTAGATGCTGTAGAGGTAATCTGAAAACCAGAGAGTGACGTGACAACTGTGGCACTCCCACACTTGAGCGGTGAGGTCAACTGTGGGGTGTGTTGCAAAGGTCTGTTACAGTAATCAAACACTGGAGCGTGTGATTTACTGTCTTTAGGGTCTGGGTTATCATTATAACCAGTCTTACTCACTTGCATTATGAAATATCTTCTTGAGCTAAAGTGAAAGACTCCATGTTAATGTTAGCGGGCTGGTTAATGCTCATGGGAATGTTGCCCTCAAGTGTGTTTATAGGCTGTAAGAGGTGAAAAATTACTGGGCTAGATGAGTGGTAGAATCTCTTCCAAAGCTGAGATTCCTCAAGGGTAGAGGGCACCCCCTCCTCAGCCTTCCAACCTAAACATGACCTACTGGGGAGCAGGTGTCGCTGTGTTTCTGCAGAATTCACCTGCAGACTGTAATGTCTAAATCTCGCACCTATAGGAGATACTGGTAAGAAGTCCTGGGGGTTCATCTGAACTCTACAGAAAAGGAGAGTAAGAACTAAATAAGTTACTTCTGTCTGTGCGTTTTATCTTCACAGAAGAGTCATTCAGATGATTTCAATGGGACCAAAGGAAAGTTTAACCTTTATACTTTCTTTAAATAAAAATGGTTATAGATGACGTAAATATGCCCAGAAAACATTATTTGCTTTTTGAAGCATTAAACTTTTTTTCCTCTAAGCAAGAACTGCCATGAACTGGTAACTACCAGAACCTGAACTCAGCCAGCCTTACCCCAATCCAAACTGGAACTGACTTTCACTTTTCATCTCCCTGGATAAATGGCCTTGGCAGAAACAGCTGTCACAAAGGCCAACTGTAGAAGTGCCACCATAAAAACGCTTGACTGCCCAACTCAGGCCTTTGCAGACTCTTCCCCGACTCCTCTGCCATGTCCCTTTTCTGCTGCTCTGCCAAATGACCAGATGTTAATTACTCCCCTGGAATGCAAGAATAACTAAGCAGATGGAAGGTATCTGATCACTTGGTGCAGCGGCTACTGGGCAGCCTGTGATTTCTGGCACCTCATAATTTTTTTTTATTACAAAATTTGTTCATTATAAAGCTATTACTACCACATTATAAAAATTTGGAAACTAGGGAAAAGAGAAAAATCACTTATGAACCCATCATCCTAATAAAATCACTGTTTGCATTTTGCTGAGCTATCTACTCTTCTTCATGGCTCTCTGTATATGAGTAGATGGACTGCACACATTTAGCCTCCTCTGTAGAGCATCTGCAGCAGCTTATATAAACACATATCATCACACAGACAGCTCCATGCAGACATGCTCTCTCCGAAACCAGCTGGTCCTCCTGATTTCCTGATCTCTAACTTGTAGATTGCATCTCCTCGCCATCCAGCTTGAAACTTTTGCCCTGTCTTGGATTCCCCTCCCTCAACTCCAAATCCATTTCCATGATTCTTTTCTGTCATTACCCCCTTTTCACAGCTGTCCTCCCCACCCCCATTAATAAGAACGCCACCACCTCCAGTCCAGTTTCTTCTACCTACATCTCTAAACAATTATAACGTTTCTCTGACTCATTTCTCTGCCTCTACTTCCTCTCCTTTTCCTTCATCTTGCACTGCTAAATGATTTCCCGCATTATGAATGCTTTCCCTGAACAGCAGATCGAAAACAATTGGTTTTCGACTGTCTGGCAAAGCATATTCTTTAGTTGGAAATTTAGAAACATGTACAGCTTGTCCCCAGTCAATCCTTCCCGCTCCACCTTTTCCCTACACGAAGCCTCTGCTGGTAACCTGGTACCCTAGACATGACACGTAGCGTGCGGGGTGAGTGGGGCAAGACACGTGCCTGTTCCCTGGTGTCCCTGCAAGGGGAATATCATGTGAGCCGGCTGAGATGGGGTAACAGGGATTAGGCCTACCCTTCTACCATTAACAACTATAGACGTGGCCAAAATAAATGAAGCAACTGTTTCCAAGCATTAGGCTACAAATAGAGCAGGGCTCTGAAGCTGGAGAGAAAGGAAATACAGGAAGTGAGGTCCAGTGTCACCTGGCTTTCTGCCGGGGGGCGGGGGGCACTTTTCAACTGGGGCTCAGGGAAGTGGATGTGAGAGTGATATGCCCAAGCTTTTCCATGCAGCAAAGATTGCTCAGGATATAAGAAACCAACGTAGTATTTGCTTTTTTAAGTAGGCTGCTTAAACTTTAGATTTTAAAAATATATAATTCCTCTGAAATTTCCATGGGAACTTTTCTCTCTTTATGCTTTATCTTCCTTTCAATTTTCTTTAGTTGAAAACACTGAGCACCATTGCCCACAGTTTCAAGGAAGACTCACTAAAAGAAGATGAAAGCATTTCTGGGCAGTGAGGTTTTCTGTCTCTCAGCTTTGTATCTGCTGAACCTCACTGTCTTTTATGGAGAAGAGACAACACGCTGAGCCCATGAAGTTTTGCATTAATGGAATATGTGAACATCTCTGCAGTGTTTGCCAAGACCAGGCCACTGGGCCACCAACACTGTGCAGGAGATTGAAGCCGCAAGACTGCATACCATCATGGGCAAGCCATCAAAGGCCACGTTAGTGCCAAAGCCATATCGGAGAATAACTAAAGCCACAGCAGTCACCAGACCCCACCCCAGTGAGGGGCAGGAGGCAGCTCCAGACTCTAAGCGGCTCATCTGGAGGGGCATTAGAAGGGCAAGGCTAGGGTTTGCTCTTTTCACACCTCACACATTTCCCCCTCCCCCTATGATAGTTTTCAAAGACCAGTGGCATCAAATCCCACTTTTTCCTTGCTGGCTCCATCCCAAAAGAATGTTTCAGGAGCCTCTAACAGCTGCCTTCCACAACGTGCTGGACAGATGAAGACCTACGCGGGGCAGGGCAAGCTCCTCCAGCTCAGGCCTTGAGGGGCTTCCTCAGGGGAGGGGTTCCTGCCGCCTCTGCTGAGCACGTCTTTGGACAGCACCCCTTGAATCACCCCAGTGTGTCATTCAATTCAGGTAAAAAAAACTCTGTGCTTCTCCTTAAGTGGAGCTTAGGGGCCTTCTTTAACACATTACACCCTCACTGGAGCCTCCTGCAGGGCCAGGCCTGAAATTAGTTCTTCTGCCCTCACTGCTGTCCCTCCTGAGGCCTGAGAAGGGTCCTAGCAAGAGGACATTTCTTATTCTCACTCTCACTGAAGTCAGTCAGGAGCACAACCTCTAGGTCACATGCTGTGTAGGCTCAGGGGCCTACGGCAAGTTCAGGGAGTACCCGGCAGCCAGGCTGGCCACACAGGGGTGCATGCGGCCTGCCACCTAGAGGGGGAGAGAAGCTTCCATCCTACCATCAGCGATGGGCTTGCAGGAGAGGGCGTCATCGAGGTCTCGGGCAGTTGATGGGTCGATGGTGAAGACACAGTCTTTTCTAGGGAAGATTGAAGACATAATTAGCAAGGCCACAAATAACAGAAACTTTACCCCACTGTAGTACAGCTGTAAAGAACAGCTCTTTTGCAAATGTATAAACGGTAGACAAAGCGGGGAGTAACTTCTCTCTTATCTCTCTAACAGGGAATCTTTAATAAAATGTAAACTGGGGGAAGATAACAAGGCTCCATACTGTCTCTGAGTGTCTTTCTCTTTCTCTCTGCTGACTGGCCCCTACTTCTCCTTGATCCTGAGTTAGAACAGGTGTGAGCAGGTGGAAGTGAGGCGGCTTCCATGAATGAGGCTTCCCAAGAAGTCACCTGACAAGAGGGGCAAGTCCCTTTGGCAAAATACTCTCCAACAGTCACTTCTTTCTTTTGCCTCCCTCTTCCTCAGTGGCTGATGGGAACCTGTCCTTCAAGGATTATATGAGGATGATTTACTGCTTCTCCTATCTTGCAAAAGTGGGGTGTGCCAAAGAATAAACCATCTGGGGCTTCCCTGGTGGCGCAGTGGTTGAGAGTCCGCCTGCCGATGCAGGGGACACGGGTTCATGCCCCGGTCCGGGAAGATCCCACATGCCGTGGAGCAGCTGGGCCCGTGAGCCATGGCCGCTGGGCCTGCGCTCCGCAACGGGAGAGGCCACAACAGTGAGAGGCCCACGTACAGCAAAAAACAAAACAAAACAAAACAATAAACCATCTGGCTTGTGACACAGGGGGATGGGACTCAAGAATAGGTTCTGCAGAAAACTTTGGGCCCATACAGTTAGCCATGATGCAATTCTACTTGGCAATGGCCCTAATCACAGTTTATTTCCATGAAAGAATCATACACTTCATCCAAGCTCACATAATTAAGTACACCCTATGCCTATTTATCTCCACACAGTATCCTTATGCACATCTCATTCTTAATCTGTGAAGCCCCTGGACATTCTCATTTTGCTTTAGAATTTCCCAAATAACATGACCCACCCAACCTACCCATTCACACCATATAAATACCTAAGATTTGGGCAGTCGGTCCTAAGTTCTCCACGCCTCCTGCCCTGTCTCCCGGGGCACTGGCCCAGATGTCAGGGTGTTTAGCAGGAACCACCCTCCCTCCCCCACACACAGGCTCTCTAGTCAGCACTCCTGCCTCCACTGCACTCTCCTCAAGTTCTCCCTCCGTTCCCTCCAGTACTATCAGCCCCACTGCTGCCATCCCCGGTCCCCTCCCGCCTCATCAACACTGATGATGGTGGACATCCTGGCAGTCACCACAATTAGTTGGCTTTGTTCTTAAAGTCTTATTTCCTATGTTGCTCTTCTGCTCAAAACCTCCCCAAAGCCCTCACAGGCTGCCAAGCAGCTCTGGGTGCAGGGCTTCAAACCTCTCGGGGCCTTCCTTTACCTGCCCCCTTACTGCTCAGTTGCCAGATTCCTGATAACCCTTCACCAGCCCTCTCTGATCCCCCACACTGATCATCTCACCACCATAATACCCTGATTCTAAGACAGTATTAATTCTAGGACACACTATCAATTCAATAATAGCTTTTGGGGGAAATAAAAACCCCGACCACGTTAAATATGTACATTGGTTTTAAAGTACTTCAGGATTTCAGAAATGTCAAGATGTCTTTTTAAAAAAGACTCTTAAATGGTAAGTGGATAAATGGATAACCAAACTATGGTACATCTACACCATGGAATACCACTGAGCAACAAAAAGAAACAAATTACTATACACACAACAACTTGGATGAATCTCAAAGGTATTATGTCAAGGAAGCCACTCTCACAAGCTTACATAGTCTATGATTCCATTTATACGACATTCTCAAAAAGACAAAATTATATAACAGAGACATAAGTGATTTTCAGGGCTTGGGGAAGGTGGGATTTAAAAGGGGTGCTTGTTCTGAGGGAATGGAGCTTTTCTGTATCTTGATTGTGGTGGTGGCTACATGAACCTATATGTGTCAACATTCATAGAACTGTACAACAAATAAAGGTCAATTTTACTGTTTATTAATTTAAATTTTTTTAAATTTTAAATGTGATTTCTGAATCAAGGAAAGTAAAAAAAATTGTTAATAGAATTGATTGATGGGTAGTAGAATTATGGATTAATATTTTTCCTTTATACTTGTCCATATTTTTCAAATTCGCACTATGATTAAGTATTACTATTATAAGTGGAAAAAATTAACACTGTATAAAATCTCCTCCAATCAAAAAATAACCAGATACATAATATCTCTGCTTATAAGGATATTCAACAATCTTATAACTCCTATTGCTTAATTTAGTTAATAGCTTTAAAATGATGAATCTGGTAAAACTCTATACTCACTGGTACACTAAGAAAAGGGGACAGGGAAAGGTGGGTGCCACTCAGGTGCAGGGACAAGATCACTTAGAGTACAGTCCCAGGAAGAGTGCTTCATCAGAAGATTCACTCTTCTCACTAAACATCTCAAGAATAGGCACATACAGTGTGGGGAACATAAATGCTGAGGTCTCAGGAGATAAAGAAATAATTTGTTTCACTATGTAAAAGAAACTGTAATTACACAAGAGTGCCAGAGGAAAAGAGAAACACCGCCGTCCCCGGGAAAGCAAACTCTTGGAGGGCTTTGTGTTACAGTGCTATGAACAGAGGTTGCAACTCACAAATGTTTGTTAAATGAATGAATGCATGCATGCGGACAGGAAGAGACAAGGAAGTGAAATTAATCCTGATACCACGGTAATGGGCTCTAAATTGGTGAGGATCTTGAACTTGATTCACAAGGTAAAGAAGGAACTGTCTGCTTCGTGTTCCTTTTTGTATCCCCTGTAAAAGCCAGCAAAATGCACTGTATATCCTGAGTACTCAATAAATACCTGTTGAACTGAAACTGAAATGTTAGACTTGGTGGTGGGAAAGTTTGGGTTCTCCATCAACCATCATAATGACAACATAAGAAACTGAAAGAACGTTCCTCAAGTTAAATGAAAAAATACTCTTAGCTTGATGGGGGCCACAGTTTACTGGTTTACTTGGAGAGTTGACTGGGAAGTTATATTTTCTTAAAATCAAACGTCTCTGGGTGTTTTGAGACTTTTATTTCTATGAATGAATAATAATGCCCATTAAAACACTTCCAGCCTCAAATCAATTCAGCCATGTGTGACACAGTAAAACTTTAAGGCTCCAACTATTAGTTTGCAAATGTCATTTCTGAGAGGGCCCACACATCATTTCTGAGAAAAACCTTAGACTAGCCTGTGAGCACTCAAACCAATCCTCTACTACACTTTTTAAAGAAAATCTGCTCTTAAGCCAGAAAAATAAAAGTCTAAATTAAAACAACTCTGGACATAAATCACAGCAAGATCTTTTTTGACCCACCTCCTAGAGTAATGGAAACAAAAACAAAAATAAACAAATGGGACCTAATGAAACTTAAAAGCTTTTGCATGGCAAAGGAAACTATAAACAAAACGAAAAGACAACCCTCAGAATGGGAGAAAATATTTGCAAACGAATCAACAAAGGATTAATCTCCAAAATATATGAACAGCTCATGCAGCTCAACACTAAAAAAAAAAAAACCCAATCAAAAAATAGGCAGAAGACCTAAATAGACATTTCTCCAAAGAAGACATACAGATGGCCAAGAAGCAAATGAAAAGCTGCTCAACATCACTAATTATTAGAGAAATGCAAATCAAAACTACAATAAGGTATCACCTCACACCAGTCAGAATGGGCATCATCAGAAAATCTACAAACAACGAATGCTGGAGAGGGTGTGGAGAAAAGGGAACCCTCTTGCTCTGTTGGTGGGAAGGTAAATTGATACAGGCACTACGGAGAACAATATGGAGGTTCCTTAAAAAACTAAAAATAGAACTACCATATGACCCAGCAATCCCACTATTGGGCATATACCCTGAGAAAACCATAATTCAAAAAGACACATGCACCCCAATGTTCACTGCAGCACTATTTACAATAGCCAGGTCATGGAAGCAACCTAAATGCCCATTGAAAGATGAACGGATAAAGAAGATGTGGTACATATATACAATGGAATATTACTCAGCAAGGAATGAAACTGGGTCATTTGTAGAGACATGGATGGACCCAGAGACTGCCATACAGAATGAAGTAAGTCAGAAAGAGAAAAACAAATATCGTATATTAACGCATATATGTGGAATCTAGAAAAATGGTACAGATGAACTGGTTTGCAAGGCAGAAATAGAGACACAGATGTAGAGAATGTATGGACACCAAGGCGGGAGAGGCAGTGGGGGGGATGAATTGGGAGATTGGGACTGACATATACACACTAATATGTATAAAACAGATAACTAATAAGAACCTGCTGTATAAAAATAAATAAATTTTTTTAATTAAAAAAAATTAACCACCACACACAAAAACTAATATAAAAATAAAACAACTCTGAGGAATGGTACTCAGGAAAACTTGCTGGAAGACATACCATCCAAACATTATTTTTGATCAGGGGTCAGCAAACTACAGCTCACAGACCACATTGGGCCTGCTACCTGTTTCTGAATGGTCTGCAAGCTAAGAATGGTTTTTGTCTTTTTAAATGATTGAAAATAATAAGAAGAAAAATATTATTTCATGACACGTGAAAATTATATGAAATTCAAATTTCAGTATACATAAATGAAGCTTTATTGGAATACACTCATGCTTTTTGGATACAATGGCAGAGCTGAGTAGAGTAGTTCTGACAGGGACTGTATGCTAAAATATCTATCTGACCCTTAGGAGAAAGTTTGCTGATCCCTGTTTTAGATCAGTGTTTCCCAGTAAGTGTTTTAATTTTTTTTAAAAGGTCTTGTGATTAAATCAGTTTGGTAAATGCTGAGCCGATTTTTTTCTTTTTTTTTTAAATTAATTAATTTTATTTATTTTATTTTTGGCTGTGTTGGGTCTTCGTTGCTGCGTGCGGGCTTTCTCTAGTTGCAGCAAGTGGGGACTACTCTTTGTTGTGGTGCATGGGCTTCTCATTGCAGTGGCTTCTCTTGTTGCAAAGCATGGGCTCTAGGCAAGCAGGCTTCAATAGTTGTGGCACACAGGCTCAGGAGTTGTGGCTTGCGGGCTCTAGAGAGCAGGGTCAGTAGTTGTGGCGCACGGCCTTAGTTGCTCTGCAGCATGTGGGATCTTCCCAGACCAGGGCTCGAACCCGTGTTCCCTGCATTGGCAAGTGGATTCTTAACCTCTGCACCACCAGGGAAGTCCCAATTTTTTAATAGTAGGACTTCTCAGAGCCTTCAGTATGCTGGTTTTGCACAGTCCTTGCCAGACCCATTTGATCTTGGCACTTTATTTGTGGCACAGAATCTCCTAGACACCTTTGAAAGGTGATAAACTACACTGAAACACCCTGCACAGGCCTCCCGTGGAGTCCTTCTCACATGGGGCCTTACCACCAAGCCCACCCCATGGAATACCGCAAGAAGTCAAACAAGTGTCTATGCTATTAGCTGCAGGGAAGCTGATGAGGGCCTTGCTCATTTGCTCACTCAGTGCCCCTTTCATGAGCACTTCAGGAGCAAGTTTATGCAGTGCAAGGACTCACCCTTCTCTTGAGCAGATGGTGTGCTTGTACCTTACACACATGTGAATTTTATCCTTTTAAGTTTCCTTCTTTGCTTTGCCTGCTAGGAAACTCAGAAAAACATGTGTGATCTGTTTCCAGAGGATCTTATTTGTAGTTTGAACTTTGTGAACTAACCTTTATCCTGGGTGTACCTAATTTTCCTATTCATATAATCCTTTTGCCCTGTAGCCGAATTTAAAAATTATTCATTGCATTATATGTATATCTGCAAGTTGCCTTAAATCATTAAAAAAAAAAAAGGGTACAAAAACATACACACATATATTGAGGAGTTACATTTCAGAATCATGTGTTGAGGGGATGCTGGAAGAAAGAGAGACATTCAGTATAGGCTACTAGGAGAACTAACTTCTAGACAGAGTAAAACTTGGAGAGTTCCCAGCAAGTATTTGTACTGTAGCAGTGGACTCCAAACTTGCTCTCTCGCTATGGAAAATTGGGAGAAGCAAGGGAACAGTGAGTGACCCTGACAAACCCCAGTCCTCAGTGCTGAGAGCCAGTGATTTAATCTGTTGTCATCACCACAATTACGAAGCGGCCACGATGTGGTGCATGAGGGCTTCTTCTGGTCGTGGGCCACAGCGGCTGCGGGCTGCTGGCCTCAGCACTTGGGAGCCCAGCCCCACAGGGGCAGTGCTCCATGCAGCAGTTACACTCCCTTAACATGCTTTTGGGATTTTACTGGCTCCTTTTCTGGAAGGCTTTGGTCTCACAACCTGCAGGGAGCAGCCTGGCCTGCCAGCTTTTAGAACCTGTGAGACTTAATATTTAAAGAGTTCCCCAACAATGGTTAGAAAGAAGCTAACCCTGACCCACAGAAAATAAAGTGCCACGTGGGGGAGGGAAAGAATGAGGCTCCAGTGCATGAGGCTGCAGAATTCCAATTCAGAGCAGCGTTATGTAACCAAAATTTCTGAAGGCACGTGACTGAAGGGCTTAGTCGAACTTTTTAAAGGGACAGAAAACTTCGAAGATTGTTTTACTCAAAGCCATTGGTCCGAGAAAAGAACACATGAAGAATAACTAAAAGCCTTCTATAATCCATTATGACCTGGCCAAGAGTCCCAGGAAATAACAAAAGCGCAGAAAGAACTTCTGTTCCTCTGTCACTCACACACTCTTCCTCTGACCTTGCGTCCTCTTCCTCCTCAGGAGACCAACATCTCTACCTCCTTGCAGCTGGAAGCAGCTGTCTAGTCTCCACAGCAACATTTACTCACCACGTTGTCACCATTTACCTCACTGGATTTTGGCCATGGCCCCTACAACATCACAGAAATTGCTCTCCCCAAGGTCATGGCTGCTGCCAGATTAATCATCTTAAAGCATGTGCCTGGTAAAAAAGCCTTCATCAACTCCTTACTGACTAAAATAGAAATTCAGCTTAGAATTCAAAGCCTTTCATGATATGGCCCTGGCCTGTATTTTTCTAGTCAGATTGCACGCTCCCAAAGTGTACCTTGTATGACAAACTTTTCTCTACACCCTCTGGTCCCTGAAACACTGTTCGTGCTGTTCCCAACATTAGGACATTTATCCCACCAATCTCCAATGTCTAAGACCTACCTAACTTTTAAAGGCCTGGCTGCAATGCCATCTTTTTTCCAGGGAACCTTCATGGCTCCAGAGAGTAGAAGCTGCCTCTCCCCCAGCTGCCCTGCCCATGCCTGCAACCTGCCCCAGTTCAATGGCACTGACCACTACCCCTGGCATGCTGGCGGTTACTTATGGACATGTCTCATCACTGTGACAAGGCTGAGAGCTCCTCAAGGTCTGGCTCTGATCCTGACCTATCTGTGTATCTCTTCCAGCACACTGAAGGCACACATGTAATGAATAGCTGATGGATACGTGAATGAAAAAATGACCAAAGGGCTCTCTTTAGCACTTTTCCATTCAATTTTGCCACTGTGACTTGGGAAATACATTTAGGATTAGAACTCATGACCTCCTGGCATCCAACCCTGTGGTCACACCACAGTGTTATTGTTTCCAAGGGTGTCCTTTTCTGTCTTCATCCCATCTTCTTTTCTCATAAAACAGTGTTTTACAAACTGTGGTTCAGGGACCAATTCCAGACTAGCAAAATTTATAGAGGCCCTCCTCTGTCCGTGACTCTGGGTTTGTCTCCTTTCTCACAAGCAATTCTGGTGAGGAGGATCTGGGTCAATGATGGTGAATGGGTGAAAAGGGATGGAAAATATTTAAGAAATAACCTTAGGAGGATAAAGAGTACAGTTTTCACCACTTTCTTAGATTAGATGGTATCAGAGTTTATATAGAGACCAGATAATTTTATGTAAACTGGAGCAGGAAAAATAACTAAAGAGCTGGAGCACTCAACCACGGTAATGCGTCTCTACGGAGCACCATGTGGGGAGTCCAGCCAGATGGGTGCTAGGATGAACCAGTCAAGTCAGATGCTGAATTCATCTGAGCTTCCCTTTCACACTGACTTTCCTCAGGGATGGGCCGCCCTCTCCTCTCGAAGGCAAAGGGAGCAGGGAGCATCATTCAAACCTGAATCAGCGCCCCTTAGTGCAGCAGGGTTGGACCTTTTATTTTTTATGATGGCAGCTGTGGATATGTTAATACTCTTTCACTCAGTTCTACCGCCACAACAGATGCTAAAAAGTCTGACACAAACCACAGATTTTTCGGAACAGAAAAAGACTCAGGTCTATTTAAAGCAGAAGGAGATCTTGGTCCATCTGTCCCTCCACTTCCCCATAGTGATGAAATGACACATAGGAGGCCATGGAGAGAACAGAAAGAACGGAGGCAATGCTCTGGGCAGGCTCTTTTCACCCAACTAGGGGTTTTTAGTCTAGAGTCCACCAAAGGTCTACCTCAAGCTTTAGCAAAATTCTAGACCAAGTGAATGCAGTGATTAGGTTACTTTCCAAAGGACTGTGCTAAGATGAGAACGGAATCAGAAATGACTAAAATGGTCTCCCTTGTTATATTCATTTACTAACCCCCATTCACTGAACCTCTCGCCATTCCGTGCCTCTTTTTATACTTCAAAAAAACAACACCCTGGAGCAGAGGTCACAGGACAAGGTTGGCCTGGTACCCTGGGAGCCAGAGGCCACGGCATGGGCCAGGAAAGCCACGGTTTAAACTTAGAGAATATGTTAAAATTAACTTTCTTCCCCTCAATTTTCATTTTGAAAAATGTTAAACTTTCAGGAAAATTTAAAGAATAGTAAAATTAACATTCATATACCTCTCATTAAGATTCATCAAATGTCAACACTTTAACATATTTGCTTTATCTTTCTCCTCCCTCTGTTCCTCCCTTCATATACCTAGCTTTTTTTTTTATATCTGAACTATTTTAAATTATGTAGTACAGATCATGATACTTTATCCCTCCATTCTTTTGCATGTGTTTTCTAAGAATAAAGGCATTCTTCTACAGAACCAGAATACTACCACCACAGTTAAGATTAATTTCCTCTATCCAATTTACAGATCATATTTAAATGTCTTCAATTGTCTCACAAAATTGTTTTCCTCCTGATCTAGGCTCTAATCAAGGTTTACACAGTATTTGGTAGTCATGTCTCTTTAGTCTGTTTAATGTATATGAATCCCTCTATCTTTATTTATTATTTTAAAAAAATATAACACTGCTTTTGTTTTTTTGAAGCATCCAGGCCAGTTGTCTTGTAGAATGTCTTACGTTCTAGATTTATCAGCTTGTTTCCTCATGGAAGGAGGAAGAGAGGAAAGGACAGAAATAAATCAAACGTGGCAAAATTAATCCTCTCTGAATTTCCAACAAACAGAAAGTTAGGTTTTAAAGTCTTGACTAGATTCACGGTGAACTTTTGCCGTGAATACTTCACAGGGGATATAGTGTGCACTTCGTACTGCATTCCTTCAGAAGGCACAGACTGTGAGGCTGCCAGATGTGATTTGCTAAGGTGCTAATAGCCAGATCTTTCTATTATAAGGCTACCTTTTACTCTTTATAATTAATAAGTAATCTGTGGAATAAGACTTTTAGATCATGTGAATATCCTGTTCTCAAAGAACCTTTCAGCCAGTGATTTTAGCTTCCACTGATGCTTTTTGCCTCAATCAATCATAACTTTGCAAGTTGTAAAATGTTGATTTTCTAATCTTATAATACCATCTGTATTTATGAGCTGACTCTTCTGTCAAGAGCTTTTCCTGCACTGACCCTACTTTTTTGTTTGTTTGTTCATTTTTGGTTTCTTTTTGAGTATTATTACAGGTGCACTGACTTAAAAAAAATTAAATGTATTATCCATTACCATTACTATTCTTTCTGATACTCAAATTGTCCCAAATTAGGTTGGTGGAGGCCCTTTCAAGTGATCCCCTGTGTCCTTGCAATGTGTCTCCACAAGTCTTTGAGCACTTCTATGCTGTTTGGCACAGTAACTATCTCAGGCTCACCTTATACATTTCCTGCCCAGGCTAATCATCACCATGTCCCTAAGGAGCCCAGATTTCTTTCAGTGCGGAATGAACGTTATGTAGAAACCAACACAGGGTCCTAGATCGCTATGCTCATTACTACTCAGGTGTCATTACTTCTAGGCCCTTTTAGTGAGCTGAATTAGAAAATACTGAGTTAAATCGTATGAAATTGCTGATATTTGACTAGTTATGGCCTAAAACTGGCAATTTCCTGTGGTTCAACCTAATATACTGCTTAAAAGTCGTGAGTCACATTTACACCTCCAACTGAACTCTAATACTACAGAGGTCTTCCTCCTCTTCCCGCATTCTATATTTATATTTTTATTCTTCCACTGAGAACCTCAGCTCCCAATGGCTTCAATATCTAAAACAGTTTCAGAATTACAATCCCAGTATCCACTAGCAACAAAGTATCTATGAAGATTTCTTTGGAGTTTTATCCTTAGAATATAGTCACTAAGGATGTACAAAGTGCTCAAAAAGCATAGTGCCCCAAAGTTATCTGAATCCTTTTTTTCTCTGTGTAGTAATGCTATACATTTGATAAACATTAGTACCATCTGTTATTGTCTTATGTCGATTTTAGAGATTTTGCTTTTATTTCCTTTTAAATTTAATTTTATTGTTGAATATTTAAAACATTTAAATGGTTCAAAAGTTAAAGTATACTCAGAGAAGTCTTACTCTCATCTCTATCCTTCTACCTTATTCCTACCCCCTAGAGATAACTATTTCATCATTTTCTGGTTTATTCTTTTTTGCATTTCTGCTTTCTTTTTGATATATATTTTTTCTCATTTTCTCTTCTTTCTAACACGAACAGTCGAATCCTATAAATTCTCTCTTGCAACTTGCTTTTTCACTTAACAATAAATCCTGGAAATTACTCCATATCAGTTCAGTGGCCAGAATCATAGAATCGACAGAGTTGGAAGTTCCTCAGAGTTCACCCTAGTCCAAATCTTATCCCCCAAATGTCTCCGAACCAGAATCAATCACACAGATCAACCCACATCTTGAGTACTCAGGATAAGGGGATAAGTCACTGACTTATTAGGCAGGCCATTCAATTTCAGACAGGAGCCCAAACTATTGGAAAGTACCTTTATAAGCTGAGTTGAAATCTGATTCTGAGAAACTTCATAATTCAGCCCTTTGCAGCCACAGAGAATTAGCTGGATCCCTCTTTCGCCATGCAATCCTGCAGCCATGAATTTTCCCAAGAAATAGGCCCATCCCTTTCTTGTTCTAAATGGCTGAAAACTATGTGTAATTGTAGCTCTTTTCATAATTTTTCACTTATTTTGTGTCAAGCACAAATTGAAGTTGTAGGAACCAGTACAATGTCAAGGTGAAGGTATCAGAGGTTAAGAGAAAGAAGGCCAGAATTCCTTCATTCAATATTTACAGGCATTTACTGCTCTAGGTGTCTGCGACACATTTGAGAACAAACAAAGAATCCTGTCCACTTACATTCTAGTGGGGGAGAAGATAGAAAATAAACAGTATTATAACTAAGTGCTGTGGAGGAAAAAGAAAAGAAACATTAGAACAGAGCAAGGGGTGTTGGAAGTGCTGACTACAATTATAAATAGGGTAGTCGGCAGAGGCCTCAATGAGATGATGCCACTTGAAGATGACTTGAGGGAGGTGAGGAGTGAGCCATGGGCTTTATGGAGGAGGAAGGACTCGGGCAAAAGGAAGAGCTACAGCAAAGGCCTGGAAGCCACCAAGTCAGTTTACCTGAAGGCCCCGAACTACTGGGCACAACTCAACCAAGAGAGTTTATATGAAAATACGAATGGCTTGGCCTCTGCTCTCTTTTACTTCCTGTCCAAGAAGTCTTAAACCTAGGCTCGCAGGTGTTCAGAATGCAGCTCTGCACGCCTAAGGGAGAAACGAGAGCAGCCGAGTCCCATCACGCCCAGAAAGTCCTTCTACCCGAAGCACTCTCTGAACATCTCTCTCTCTCCTCTTTTACCTCTGGGTAGCAGAGTCTTCCTATGACCCAGATTTAAAATATCACATTGGGGTTACTTTAAAACAGGCTAGAAGAACACTGACTGATACAAAATAAGTTTTAAAATCGGACAGAACGAAGTAGCAGTAAGCTTACAGGAAATGCTCCCACAGAGGGATCAAATATCTAAGCCTCTAAATATAATGTTTAGAGTTTAGGCATAAAAAGTTCTCCTATGTGCAAAATCTTCGCAGAGTATAAACATATTAGAGGTCTTCACTTCAGTATATGGGAAATCTTGCTCTTGTTAAAAACACTTTTTATCTACATCTCCTAGAATCTCTTGAGAGGTGATTCTCTTAGAATTATAATAATAATAATAATAATATTTTTTACTCTTGTTTTATAGATGGGGAAACTGAGGCTCAGAGAGATTAAGTAATTGGCCTAAGGTCACAGAACTGCAGAACTTTGATTTAATGGAACAGGAATTCAAAAGAGAAGGTGTTAAAAGAAGTAAATAAGCCAAGAAGTTTTATTTCAAATGGAAGCTGACATCTCTTCTACTTACCCTTAGTTCCATACTTTATCTTAAGATTTAAACACCCCAGAAGCATTTTGGCTGAACTACTAATTATTCCCAAATTTCTTTGAGAAAAGTTTCTCTGTGGTTGACTAAGTTGTCAATGACTTTGTTTTTAGGTACCGAACCCAAATCTGACAACTTTTCACCCTCAACCTGAAAACCCACATACAGAGTTCTGACATCAAGTTTATTCAAAATGGATATTCTTTAGTATGTCAGAGAAAGTCAAGTCCCAAGTACTTTCTTTTGGAATGAGTACCCAAAGATAGGAAAAGTAGCCAAAAAAGGAACATGAATATATTTTCACTTTAAAAGACTACGCTATTAAATTTGCTTTGCAATTTCCAGAACAGACATGATTAATGCATTAAAATAAAACAGAAAATGTAATCAAATTTTAATATGACTTTATCAGAGACTTAAACACAATGGTTAAGGCCAGTATTTAATGGATTTAAATTCTAGTGGACGGAATTAAGAATAGTCACAAAGTCAAGGAATTAACTATGTCTAGACATCTCTCCTACATTTCTATTTGAGGAACAGTATTTTTTTTTTCTCATCCTTTGAATTCCCAAGCCAGGAATTCAGAACCTGCTGTTGGAAGGATCATCATCCTTAATTCTCAATCCATTTATCAGGCTAAAATGCAAATGTAAGTGGTGAATACATTTCAACAGCCCCAGAGATCCAAAGAGCCTTCTCAGGGAGCATGCTGAGCTAACTGGGGAAGGGTTAAGCCACCCCTATTTTTCAGATCTGAAAACAGTTGTTCTGATACGAAAAGAATCATTGCAATGGTGCCAGCTCCCGTCTATAAAAGCTATACACATTTTTTGCACAACTGTATGATTGTTATGGCAACCATAAAAATGGAACTATCATTCTTCAAATTACACACTACCCATACTGGATTACCTACATACGTTTGTTCTTCCACATCACCCAGAATTTCTTTTCAGAAAGTGCTATGTCTGTCCTATAGATGTTTAGGAGTAAGATAAAGTGGTCTCTTTCAAAGGGAGAGTCCATAACAATGAATCTTTCAAAGGCCTAGTTCTTGAAGGATTCTAGGACTTCCCTGTCAAGACTTTTAATCCCATAGTCACTGGGAGGCCTCAAAATATTTCCCCCAGGGGACAAGGAAACTGCCTGGAAAATGGATTCCCCAAATGACTGTTTTTTATTAAGAGCATGATTAAAGCACCATGAATGAGCCTTATTAGACCCTGCACAGTTCTGCAAAGTACTGAGAGCATTAGTAAGTGAGTCTCAGTTTAGTGAGATGAGAGACTTGTTTAAGAAATACATACTAGCATTTTAATTAAATTTGCTGCTGAATAAAACACCACCAATATAATCAAACAAAAATGTCAAAATAAATTTCAGCTATATTTTAAGATGATCAGGGACTCTCTTATTAAACAGTGTAAATTCTTTCTTCTCACTAATGGGGAAAGCAAACTCTAGTCTTGTATGTCTTTTAAATATTAATTTGGGGCCAAAATTCTGTTTCATTGTTCACAGAGCTGATTCTACAGTTTAAAAAAAAAAAAAAGCAGCCTGGTAATGACTTCCTGGCTGATTTTAATATTAAGTACTTAGACTTTAGATGAAAACATGTCCATAATTACTGTTTGCTCCAGAGAGTTTCCAAATAAGGCACCGAAATTCATCTAGTTTTCCTTTCTCAAAAAAACAAAAACAGGGGCTTCCCTGGTGGCGCAGTGGTTAAGAATCCACTTGCCAATGCAGGGGACAAGGGTTCGATCCCTGGCCCAGGAAGATCTCACATGCCGCGGAGCAACTAAGCCTGTGCACCACAACTACTGAGCCTGTGCTCTAGAGCTTGCGAGCCACAACTACTAAAGCCCGCATGCCTAGAGCCCATGCTCTGCAACAAAAGAAGCCACCGCAACGAGAAGACTGCACACCACAATGAAGAGTAGCCCCCGCTCGCCGCAACTAGAGAAAGCCTGCACGCAGCAACGAAGACCCAACACAGCCAAAAATAAAAACGAACAAATAAATAAATAAATTTATAAAAAACAAACACCTACAAAGTTTCCCTATGAGGTGGGCAGGGCAAGTCAAGCTCTAATGCAGCACCCTTAGTTACAGTTGGCGCTCCCTTGGCCGCAGGGTGCAGTGAACCACGGAGTGCTACTTCTCCACTCGCACCCCACCTTCAGGAGCGGAGGAGCTCCCAAGGGACCCCAGGTGATCCTATCTACAGTCTACACTTCTTCCTGCACTTTCAGGGTTCAAGTCACTCCATATACTCCCTCTACCTCAGCCCAATCCCCATCTTCTAGTCTTTACCAAGTCTTGGACTGGGCCCAAATTCATAATCCCACCCTCGCTTCCCACTGAAGCAGCTCCCCAGCTAGACTCCAGCCTCCTCTGCTGCTCTCCTATCTTTCAGATCCTTTAGCGTTTGACTACCAGGAGCAAGTTCCTAAAATACAGCATTAGATTACGCTCCTTTCTCAAAAATCCTCACTGGCTTCCAGCTTTCCTGACATTGCAGTCCTCAGCTTGGCGTTCAATATCCTCCATGATCTGGCTTCAAACTACTTTTCCACCCCTCCTTCAGGTGACTTGTCTACATTAACACGGGGCCTTAGTAAGCCAGTTGTACGAAACATCCTGATTAGTGATTTGTGTAGATCCATCACCTCTTCTTCCAGACTTTATTCTCCTTGACGGAAAGGACTATTTCTTTCAATTACATATTTTGCAATTCCAACAATACCTATTTCAGGGTCTTGCAAATAGTAAAGATAATAAATATTTACTGAATTGAATCTTTAAGTGGGCCCCTTCCACTCTAACCATGGGAGAAAAGACTGGGGCTGTGGCAGAGCTAACAGTCCCTTTACCAGAAGTACCATCTATCTGTGAGAGTAGATTCCACTTCAGATGATGTCTCGGGACCTCTAGCTATGGCCTGGGAATACGGCCCTAGAGAATTTTCTAGGTTTAGACCCCAAGTCCTTTGGACTATGAATATACTGATATGTAAGGGTAGATGAAAAGGGGCCAAAGAAAGGGGGTAAGAGGGAACAGAATTTGAGGGCAGAAGGCAGTGTGAGATTTGTACTCTACATATACCTCAAACATCTTTTTGGTAAGGCAATGTGTCTTAATACTCACCAGAAAGAAAGAAGGGGCAATATTTTACCAAGTATAGTATATGCTAGACCTGTGTAAGCATTCTACACGTTATTATATTTAACCCCTGCCATGACCTCATGAGAAATATAGTAACTGTACATTCCTTTTAACTTGTAAAGAAAGAAAGGCTCAGAGAATTTAAGTAACTTGCCCAAGAATACATACCTAGTAAGTGGCAGAGTGATGATTCAAGCCAAATTTGTCTCTAAAACCTACATCTTAGTATTTCACTCCTGTGATATCAGGGTCATTTAAAATTTTCAAACTCCTGGGATAGAAAAATAACCAGTAGCATCATGTATAAAGGTAGGAGGGGACAGAACTGTGGTGGATTGTTATCTGTCTTGACGTCCCCTCTTCCAAACCAACATGTAACCCAAAGCAGGGCAAACTTGATTCTCGCTCTAGAATTCGGAATTAGGACAGAGAAGGGAAAGTGTGAGAAGGAGGGAAGTATGTGAGGGAAGAAGATGGAGAGAGATATCGGGCTCCCTCTGGGTGACTGTGGCAGCTCTTAGGTAGCAGCCATCCCACTGAGGAGCAGGAAGCCAAAGAGGCCAGTATGAACGAGGGAAGCCGACGGTGCAGAGAGCGTGAGAGGCAGAGATGAAGCAAGAAGCCTTTCTGGGTTCCCTGCCCTTGGATTCCGGGAGTCATCACAGGATCCTTAAAAAAAAATTCCCCTTTCTGCTTAAGTGAGCTCCAGTGCTTTCTGTTATTTGGGACCAAAAGTCTTAATTAATGCAACAGCTGTGGGAAGTTTCCTAGAATGGCTAACTCGTCGTGGCTTTCTCTAACGCTTTCTCGTTAGCAAGCCATGACAGGATGTTACAGCCGATGCTTCCACCCTGCCCACTCCTGGGGGCACCAGGTGCTGGGAAGCAGAGGGAGGGCATGGCAGAGTATCCACCACAAGTTTCTATTTTTGGGGGGGCTGGGGGGGGGCGCACTGTGCAGCATGCGGGATCTTAGTTCCCCATCCAGGGATCGAACCCACACCCCCTGCAGTGGAAGTGCAGAGTCTTAACAGCTGGACCGCCAGTGAAGTCCCTCAAGTTTCTATTTCAAAAACAAATTAATTTTTAGAAAGATTGCTTCTGTAACTCAAATTACACAAAGTACAATGCTATAACATTTTTTGACCAGTAGGGTTTTGAAGAAGGCTCTAACTTCTCCTTTCTCAATATGGGGAGGGGACGTATGTGGTGTTTTTGATTGATTTGGTGTTTTTTTGATTGATTTTTTTAAATGTTTATCAAGGGTGTGGGTTTAAGGTGGAGAAACATGGAGATGGTGGTTAAGAGATTCCTAGACTGCAGAACTGAATTCAAGTCCAAGCTTTGCCCCTCTCAGCCATGTGACCTTGGGCAAGTGACTACACTCATCTGAGCCACAGTTTCTTCATCTGTAAAACAGGGATAATTGCTTCACAGGATTGTTTTAATGATTAAATAAGGTAATACTTAAGTATAAAATAATTAAACATATAAAAAGGTATAAAAGGTGCACTCAATTAAATATGTGTTTTGGTTTTTTTTTTTTTTTTTTTTTTTTTTTTTTTGCGGTACATGGGTCTCTCACTGTTGTGGCCTCTCCCGTTGTGGACCACAGGCTCCGGATGCGCAGGCTCAGCGGCCATGGCTCACGGTCTCAGCCGCTCTGCGGCATGTGGGATCCTCCCGGACAGGGGCACGAACCCACGTCCTTTGCATCGGCAGGCAAACTCTCAACCACTGCGCCACCAGGGAAGCCCTAAATATGTGTTTTGGTATATGTATATCTGCCACATTAACAACAAAGCTAAATGAAAACTTCAAACTTTTACATGTGTTAATTTTCTTCATCCCGTATATTTTTGGCTGAACATTAATGGAGATGATCTATTACTAGGGAACTGATCTTTCTCTTTGTGTGTCCTCAGCGTGTATCAAGCCCCAAGGCAGAGACGACAGGAAAGGGACACCCAGTGAGTACTTACTACATGCCCAGCACTGTCCCAGGTCTAACCAACAGTCAAGATTATGCTAGTGATTTAATATTTTCAAAGTAACTCTATTTCAAAAAGAAACGATTAAATATGGCTATAGAAAAGGATAATTGAACACACATTTAAAGTATTATTATGCTTGTGGGAACACTCCTATCCTAGGAATTCTAATTACATCTGTAAGACCACAGGAGAACTGTTTAAACAATCACAATTTGAAACTCTTGATTCTCCCACATACAAACTTTGGTATAATTCCACTAGGTCACCTCTCAGGCAAAAAGATTATAGGGAAATTTTACATTTGCACAGTATGAGTAAATACATGTAACAAAACCAATTTTTTCACACATATAACAGGACTTCCATGCACGTCAGTTTCTTCCTCTGAAAGTTACAAAGGGACTCTGTACACTTATTCACATAATGCCACAACTGCTCAAAAGGTTTCTGGAATTCTTTAAGAACTACTTTCTAAGCCAATTCATGAGCTTCACAAGAAAATCAGTTTTACTACTTTATAATTATACTTTATTATTTTTTTTGAAGTTGTATTATCCAGCTTGATCACCCACCTGATTTACCACTCTTGGCTCTAAACTGACTTGGCTGTTGCCAAAAATCAAATGCATTCTCAAAAGATGAAGATTGGCCATTGCTGAAAATGTGCCTTAGGTTCTGAAGGCAATTTCCGAAGAGGAGTCCAAAAATGTGTTTATGGCTCCTTACCCACTGCCTGCCAGCAAGCTCAGATCCTCCTCATTCTCAAAAACATCTTCAGGACCCTGCTTCTGTCAAGCTCCCTCTCACCACCTCTGGTGCAGCAAAGCTCCTTGAAAGGGATGTTTCTACTTAGTGCCCCTACGTTTTCACATCCCTTCACCCCTCAACGGACTACAGCCTGCTTTGGCTCTCATCGCACCAATGAAACAACTCATGAGATATTCAAAAGACAAAGAAAAGGACTTGACCAAATGCAGGGACTTCTGTTCCAGAGCACAGGGCAGCTCACCCTTGACTGGAACTTGTCACCAACTGTGCCTTTTCTTTTTCTTTAATTCTTCTAATATCTTCCTTTCTGCAGCCCACTCCCCACCTTCTCCTAAGAAGCTTCACCCTTTAAACGTTGGAGCTCTTCACAGTCCATCACTGGTCCTCTTTCCTTTTCCGACTGTAGGCTTACTAGGTATATTCATTCACTTTGTGGCTTTAACTACTACTTCCTGCACCTAAATAGGCATCTGCAGCCCAGACTTCTTTCCTGAGTGCCAGGCTTGTTTTTCTTTCTGCCTCTTGGACAACTCCTTTTGGTTATGCTAGGCGCTTAATGTCCAAATTTTACTCATCTTCCCCCATCCAAACATTCCGTTCTTGCCCTCTAACTCACAATCTCAGATTTTCCTGAATTTCACCCCAGCCTAAGGTTACTGACACAAGTTCAAGGGCCATACAGACATATCCCCTACTGAGAGGTCTTCTTAGAGGATGTCAGGAACAGTGTTAATTGCTTTCTTTCTCCCCCTTCTCCTTCTTTTTAAAATAATAATAAGACAAAAGCCTTTGGAAATCCTATTCATCCCTCATGACCAAATTCAAAGATTACCTGGCTTCAAAGTTTCCTCATGCAAAATTAATTATTTTCTCCTCTGTGTTCACCTGATGGCTCTTACTAAAAAAAATTTAAACTTGTATTTAGAGATAATTGCCGATTAATACACAATGGTAAGAAATAATAGAGAGATGCTATCTACCTTTTACCTAATTTCCAATGGTAAAATCTTACAAAATTATAGTACAATACCAAAACCAGGATGTTGACATTGATACAATGCACTGATCTTGTACTCATGAAGTTCTCAACAATTTTATGACACGTGTAGGTTCATGTAAGCACCACCTCAATCAAGACAGAGAGCTAGCATCATCTCAAGGATCCTTCAAACTGTCTTTTAATAAAGATCATACCCAACTCCCACCTGCCCTACCTCCCTCAATCCCTGGTAACTGCAAACCTATTCTCCGTTTCCAAAATGTGTCTTTCCTAAAAAGTGGTATCAACAGAATTATACAGATGTAAACCTTTCAGACTGACTTTTTTCACTAAGCCATATTTCCTGAAGATTCATGCTGTTGTTGTGTATATCAACAGTCCATTCCTTTTTGTTGCTGAGTATCATTCCATGACGTGGAGGTACCATAGCTTGTTTAACCATTCACGCATGGAAGGAAATCTGGGTTGTTCCCAGTTTGAGGATGTTATGAATAAAGTTGCTATGAAAATCTGTGTACAAGTTTTCGTGTGAACCATAAGTTTTCATTTTTCTGGGATAAATGCCCAGGAATGCAATTAGCAGGCTGTATGATGGTTGCATTTAGCCTTTTAATAAACTGCGGAAGTGTTTCAAGAGTGGCTGTGCCATTTTACATTTCCACCAGCAAAGTGTGCATGAGTCACTTTCTCCGCATGCTCACCAGCATTTGGTATCGCTTGGAACTTTTCACCAACTTTGGTTTTTCCTTTTATTTTAGCCATTCTGATAGGTATGTACTGATATTTCACTGTGGACTTAATTCACATTTTCTAGTGGCTAATGATATTAAACATCTTTTTGCTTGTGCATTTACCATCTGTAGCATGTCTTCTGCCCATTTTCTAATTGGATTGTTTTTATATTGTTGAGTTTTAAGGGTTCTCTATGTACTGTAGATACTAATCCTTTGTTGGATATGTTTGCAATATTTTCTCCCAGTCTAGCTTGTCTTTTCATCCTCTTAACAGGGTCTTCCACAGAAAAAGCTTTTAATTTTAATGAGAACCGATTTATCTTTCCTGACATGGGCTGTGCTTTTTTGTGCCAAGTCTAAGAACTCTTTACTAACCTTGCATCATGCAAGTATTCTATGCTCTGATCTGTAAGTTTTACAGTTCTACGGTTTATATTTAAGTCCATGACCCATTCTGAGTTAACTTTTGCATTAGGCATGAGGTTGAGGTCAAGGTTCATTTGTCTATGTACACCCAATTCCTCCAACACCATCTCCTGAAAGGCTATCCTTCCTCCATTGAATTGTTTTTGATCCTCTGTCAAAAATTAATTGGACATATTTGTGTGGAACTAATTCTGAGCTTTCTATTCTGTCTCATTAATCTATGTGCCTATCCCTTGTAGGTTTTTTGTACATGATCTTTATCAAGCTGAGGATGTTCCTCTCCTTGTCTAGTTTGCTGAGAGTTTTTAGTATGAATGTGTGTTGGATTTTTTTCCGAATGCCTTTTCTGTAATAACTGATGGGGTCATACAATTAAAAATTTTTTTTATTCTGTTGATATGATAGATTACATGTATTGATTTTTAATAAGTTTTATTGAGACATAATTCACACACCATAAAATTCTCCCTTTTAAAATGTACAATTCAAGCTTTGCACAGTTGCAGGGTCATAGCCAATGAGATTTATCCAAGGCATGATTATTGATAATTGAAAATAAATAAATAAAATGTACAGAGGTTTTTAGTATATGCAAAGAGTTGTATAATATAATCATTTCCATTACCTAATTTTATAATATTTTCATCACCCAAAACAGAAACTCCATACCCATTCGCAGTCCCTCCATATTTCCCCTTCCCTGTAGCCCCTAGCAACCACTAATTGACTTTCTTATCTATCATACACTATGTGGCCTTTTATGTCTGGTTTCTTTCATTTGGCATTATGTTTTCAAGGTTCATCCATGTTGTAGCATGTACCTGTACTTCATTCCTTTTCACGGCCAAAGAATATTCCAATGAATGAATACACCACACATTCACAGTAGATGGACATTTAGGTTGTTTCCATTTTGGGGGCTATTATGTAAATGCCATTATGAACATTCACATTCAAGTTTGAGGAATTGCCAAACTGTTTTCCAAAGTGGCTGCACCATTTTACAGTCACACCTGCAGTATATGAGGGTTTTCAATTTCTCTGCATCCTCGTTAACACTTGTTATCTGTATTTTTGATTATAGCTATCCTAGTGGGTGTACAGTGTTATCTCATTACGGTTTGCATTTTCATAATGACCTATGATATTGAGCATTTTTTCATGTGCTTATTGGCTATTCGTATAACTTAAATTCTTTGCTCATTTAAAAATTAAGTTGTGAGAGTTCTTTATATATTCTGGATACAAGTCCCTTATTAGATACAATTTGCAAATATTTTTCCCATTCCGTGGGGTTTTTCTTTTTTTCAATTTTTTGATGGTGTTCTTTGAAAATCAGTTTGTATTTTTGTTCTGTTCTTTATTTTTTTGGCTGTGTTGGGTCTTCGTTGTGGCGTGTGGGTTCCAGGGCGCATGGGTTCTGTAGTTTGCGGCACACGGGCTCTCTCGTTGAGGCGCGCGAGCTCAGTAGCTGTGGTGTGCGGGCTTAGTTGCCCTGCAGCATGTGGGATCTTAGTTCCCCGACCAGGGATGGAACTCGCATCCCCTGCATCGGAAGGCGGATTCTTTACCACTTGACCAATAGGGAAGCCCCTGACAGTGTTCTTTGAAGCACAGGTTTTTAATTTTGATGAAGTCAAATTAATCTGTTTTTCTCTGTGATCACTCATCCTTTGCCTAATCCAAGGTCACGAAGATTTACTCCTATGTGTTCTCCTAGGACAGTTAGTTTTAGCTCTTACATTTAGGTGTTTGATTCATTTTATATTAATTTTTGTATATGGTGCATTGATTTCTGAATGTTGAACCAGCCTTGCACACTTGGAATAAATAATACTAGGTCATGGTTTACAATTTTTTTAATAGATTGCTAGATTCCATTTGCTAATATTTTGTTCAGTACATTTGCATCTGAGTTCATGAGGGATACTGGCCTATAGTTTTCTTTTTTTTATATACCCTTTGTCTGGTTTTGGTATCAGGATAATACTGGCTTCATAAAATAAGTCAGAAAGTGTTCCCTCCACTTCTGTTTTCTGGAAAAGACTGTGTAAAACTGGTATTGATTCTTCTTTAAATATTTTCTAGAATTCTCCAGTGAAACCACCTGGGCCTGGAGATTTCCTTTTAGGGAGCTCACATTATGAATTCACTATTTTTAATGGTTATAGGACTAGTCAGATGGTCTATTTCAATTGGGTTGAATTTTGATAGTTTGTAGTCTTTGATGAATTGGCCTATTTCTACTAAGTTGCTGAATTTATGAACTTCTTGATAAGCTTCTTGATTTATAAACTTCTTGTAGTATTCCCTTATAATCCTTTTAAGCTGCAGTATCTGTAGTGATGTCCCCTGTTTCATTCTTAATGTGATTTGTGCCTTTTCTGTTTATCTGTCAGTCTTGCTAAAGGTTTATCAATTTTATTGATTTTTTTCAAAGAACAAGTTTTTGTGTTTTTCTTTATTTTTTCCTATTTTTAATTGTATTGGTTTCTATTCTTTATTATTTCTTTCTACTTACATTGGGTTTTTTTCCTCTTTTTATAGATTTTTGAGGTAAGTACTTCGCTGATTTGAGACCTTTCCTCGATTTAATTTAAGCATTTAGAACTATAAATTTCCCTCTCAACACTGCTTTAGCTACATCTCACGTATTTTGCTATGTTTTCATTTTCATTTAGTTCTAAGTATTTATTTTAATTTCCTTTGAGACTTTCTCTTTGACCAAGGGACTATTTAGAAGTGTGTTGTTTATTTTCCAAGGGCCTAGAGATTTTCCTGTTGCCCTTCTGCTATGGATTTCTAGTTTATTTCTATGTGGTTAAAAAACATACTCTGGGGCTTCCCTGGTGGCGCAGAGGTTGAGCGTCCGCCTGCCGATGCAGGGGACGCGGGTTCGTGCCCCAGTCCGGGAGGATCCCACATGCCACGGAGTGGCTGGGCCCGTGAGCCATGGCCACTGTGCCTGCGCGTCCGGAGCCTGTGCTCCGCAACGGGAGAGGCCACAGCAGTGAGAGGCCCACGTACCGCAAAAAAAAAAAAAACCATACTCTGCATGATGTCATTTCTTTTACACTTTCTGAGGTGTTTTTTATGACTCAAGATATGGTTCATCCTGGTGAATACCCCATCATGCCAATAAAAAAATGTATTCTGCTATTGTTGGGTGGAGTGTTCTATATGTATATCTCAATTAGGGTCTACTGGTTGATTGTGTTCTTCAGATCTTCTGTATCAATGCTGATTTTCTGAGAGCGGTATTTAAGTACCCAAATATAATTGTGGATCTATTTCTCCTTTCAGCCCTATCACAGTTTTTGCTTCATGTAATTTGAGACTCTGTCGTTGGGTACATCTACATTTGAGATCATTGTCTTCTAGGCGGAATGATCCTTTTAATATTATGTAATGTCCCTTTTTGTCCCTAGTAATTTTCTTTGTCCTGAAGTCTACTTTACCTGATAATAATATAGACACTCTTGCTTTTCTAAATTAGTATTTGCATGGCATATCTTTTTTTCATCCTTTTGCTTTAAGCCTACCTATGTTACAGTCTTTGAAATGAGTTTGTTGTAGACATCTAATTGTTATATCGTTTAAAAAAAATCCATCCCACCAATCTCTGCCTTTTAATTGGTATATTTAGGACATTTACATTAAGGGTAATTATTAATATTTTATGGGTTAAGTTGTCATTTTATATTTTGTTTTCTGTTTGTTTCCTCTCTTTCTCATTACTGTTTTTCTTTTTCCTGTAGTTTAAATATACATTTATATTTTGGATTCCACCTTGATTTATTTATAAAGTTTTTTAAATATATCACTTTGTATAGTCTTCTTAGGGGTTGCTCTAGGTACAACAATATACATAAGTTACACAGTCTACCAGTATCAACATTTTACTACTTTGAGTGTGATGTAGAAACCTTAATTCCACTTAGGCTCCTTTATCCTCTCCCCATACTAAGTATAATTATCTTAAGTATTTTTTCCACATGACATTGATCACTACATTAGTTGGTATTATAATTTATGATTTAACAAACTCATGAGGGGGATAGTTTATATTTGCTCCTATTTTTACTCATTCTGATGTTCTTCTTTCCATTGTGAAATTCCAAGCCTTATGTTATCATTTCCTTTTTTTAAAAGAGAACTTTAGTTATCCTTTCAGAATAATTTGGCTAGCAATAGATTCTCCTAGCTTTCTCTTGTCTGAGAATTTTTTTATTTCTGAAGGATATTTGTTGCCGGAAACAGAATTCATGGTTGACAATTGTTTTCTTTCAGTACTTGAAAAATGTGCCACTTCATTCTGGCCTCCATGGTTTCAGATGAGAAACTAATTATCATTTGAATCGGTGCTCCCCTAAAAGTAATGCAGCCTCTCTCTACTTCACAGTCTCTTTCTTTGTATTTAGTTTTCAGAAGTTTAAAATGATATGTGTCAGCATCGATTTCTTTGGGTTTATGCTGTTTAGGGTTGTGATATTGTGACTGATAATAAGAAGTATATATTTGGTCTTCACCCTTGCTTCCAGCACAGAGCTCCTAAAACTCTTGGACTTTCCTAAATGATAAGAACAATAAAGGTGTCTTTTGATATTCATAACAAATCCCATTCAATCACACCTGAGTTTATGTTAATGAGATGAATTTTGGAAAGCATTTAAGGATGGGAGGGGGGGCCTGGTTGTCAGAGGAACCAACCATGTGATTAGAGAGCGGGAACTTTTAGCCCCACTCCCCAACCTCAGAGGAGGGGAGACAGTGGCTGAAGATTGAGTTCAACTACCAATAGTCAATGATTTAGTCAATCATGCCTATGGAATGAAGCTGCCAGAAAAACCCAACAGGACGAGGTGCAGAGAGCTTCTGGGCTGGTGTACGTGTGGAGGTGCTCGGAAGATGGCATGCCCAAAGAGGGCATGGAAACTCTGCACTCCCTTCCACATACCTTCTCTGGGCATCTTTTCCGTTTGGATGTTCCTGAGCTATATCCTTTCACAATAAACCAGTAACCTAGTGGATAGTATCAGAACTGAGTTAAACTACAGGATACCAAGTGGGTGTTGCAAAATTGCTTGATGTGTGGAAAACACACACGTCTGGTATCAGAAGCGAAGGAGCACTGGAGTCAAGTATTGAGAGCAGAGGACAGGCAGGAGGAGTGTGCTTTTCTTTACAGGGGTAGGCTCAGCTTATTGAATCTGTGGGCTTGTCTTTGGCCAGATTTGACAAGTTATCAGCCATCATTTCTTTGACTACTTTTCCAGTCTCATTCACTCTCTCCTCTCATTCTGGGAATCGAGTGATACAAATGTTAGCTCTTTTATTATTATTCCATAAGTCCTTGTTGCTCAGGTTAGGTAATTCTGTTAATCTGTCTTCACGTTCACTAATTCTATCCTGTCATCTCTGATCTACTATTGAGCTCTGGATAGTTTTCTCTTTTGATGAGGGTATTTTTCACTTCAATATTTTCCATTTGGCTCTTTTTTTAGAATTTCTATTTCTTTGCTGAGATTTTCTATTTTTTCATGTTTTAAGAGAATTTATAATTATTTGTTAAAGCACTTTCCTAAAGACTGCTTTAAAATCCTTGTCAAATAATCACAGCATCTGATTCATCTTTTGGTTTTGATATCAACTATCTTTTCTTATTCATATTGTGATCTTCCAGGTTCTTGTTCTGATGAGTGATTTTCAGCTGTATCCTAGACATTCTGGATATTACATTATGGGACTCTGGGTCCTATTCAATCGTTTTTTAGTAAGCAGTCCCCTACAGAGGTGTTGTACAAGGGCCAGGTGTGCATGTTCAGCTTCCCACAGTGCCCTGTTGCTATCTGCCCAGCAAAAGTGAAGCACTGACTCAATGCCTCACTGCAGATGGTAGGTAGCCATTCAGCTCTCCTTTCAGCCCTGCTGACATCTTCCCATGAAAGATGGGCACCACTTCACACTATCTCACTGCCTCCAAGTATGGGTATACGCTCAGCTCCCCATTAGGCCCCACTGCCACCAGGAAGAGGGAAAGCTAAAGTCTGATATATACTGCTTTGTCACTACAGCTTGGGGGCAGAAGTTCAAATCCCTGCTGACACTAGGAGAGGGATGTAGGTGAGTGCCAACTATCCCTCTCCTACCACTTTGTTTATGCTGGTACAAGGCAGAGGCTCAGCTGGCACTGGGTTCCACTGACACCAGGGGCGGGTGTTGTGGTGATCAGCCCTGACCCATCAAGTCTCTTTGCTGCCAGGCAGGGATGGAGGCTCATCTCACCACTGGAACCTGCTGGTGCTACTCTCAAGGGACAATTGGAAAACTACCTACTTTTGCTGGACAAGGGATAGATCAGTTCTACTTTCAATTCTTCCAATACTACCCATGCAGAGGAAGCAGAACACAACCTGCTTCCACTGGATGGGAAACAGGGTCAGCTCCCTGCTTGGCCCCAGTGACGCTATCACAGTAGGGAAATTGGAGCATGCCTGCTTCCGCTGAGAAGGGGAAGGAGGGACAGTTCCTTACTTAGTTCCACTGACACTACTCTGGCAGGGTAATTAAGGCACCACCAACTGCTTCTCCTGTGCAGAGGATGGAAGATTAGCTCCCTGCTCAGGTCTGCAGACACCTCCCAAAGTAGGAATCAGAGTGTCACCTGCATGTGGTAGACACAATGGAAGATTAAGTCACTGCATGGCTCCACAGACATTACCAAGTAGGGGGAATTGGAGCATTGCTGAGTGATTTCATGAGATAGGATGGGGTGAAGGGATGTAGAATATTAACATGTTGCTCAGCCCAACAGAAACCACGTGTGTGTGTGTGTGTGTGTGTGTGTGTGTGTGTGTGTGTGTCTTTTCCATTGGTGTTTGGCTGGAGTATGGTGAGCATTGCTAAAAAGATTTTCTGTTGATAGACATGCTTTTCTTGTTCTTCTGGCTAGAGGAGAAAGGTTTCTGTTGGGGGTTATTTTTCCTGTGTTTTTTGGCCATTCCAGGTTGGCAATTTCTACAGTACCCTATCTAGGATATGTAGGAGACAATAAGAAAACCAGGGGATCACTGGCATGCTATTCCTCAAGTCCTGAGACCTCTAGGCAATCCACCTTCTTTTCCCCCCCCCTTTCAGAATCTTTCTATGCTTGTTTGTTGTGTTATATCCATGTTTTTAGTTGTAAGAGGAGGGGCCAGGAAGGATGGGTATATGCCATCTTTGTCAGAAACAGAAGTTGTGCCTCATTTTATTATAGTAATTTTAACATTTCATTTAGTGTGAAAATTAGGTAGGAAAACATCTTAAACAGCAACTCTTTGAAGGCGCTGGACTGTGTTTTATCTATATTCTTTTTCCCAGGAATATCAAAAAGAAACAGGAATGAATCCTACCCTTGCTTAAAAACACATTATACTGAATAAATTAACATATATTCTGCAAACTTCTAAATAAAACCTTCTTTTGTCTTTTTTCTTTTTCTCCCTTCTTTTATCCTATACATATTTATTTGCATATATGATTTATTATATACCATATACTGAGTTAGCTTCTAGAAACAGAAAGGCAAGCAAGACCTAGCTCTTGTTCTTGAGGACTCTGCTATCCATCAGGAAGAGAGAGTCACATACAGGTAAGTTAGAAATATAGTACGGCAAGTGCTATAATATAGGTATGAACAAATGGTCAAGGGAAAGAAGAGTGGGGCATGACTAATTTTTCCACAGTGAGATGGCAAAATCTTCAGAGTAGTTAAGATGGGCCCTGAAAAATGGATGAAATGCAGAAAAATGGATGAATGCAGTAAAGGGCAAGATACAGAACTATCATAGAGTAAAATCGTTTGGGGAAGGATGAAGGGTTAAGTGTAGAACAAGATACTGCATAGAAAGCTAAGAAATTTATTCCCCTCTTTTCCTATTATCAATAAAGTTGATAATTTCACTGCACTGATGTGAGTGTCAAGCTACCCAACATTTCTAAATCTTAAGAATGATTTGCCCATACAATTATTTACTTCTTATGGCTCTTATTTTCAAATTCTATCTTTCTTTCTCCTCTCTCTGTTATGTTCAGCAGGGGCTTGTTTCTTTCCTAAAACTTTCTGCTGGAAGTTGTCTTCTTTTAGCTCCAACTCTGGCATTAAAAAATGAAGAGACTTTAGGGTGACATCGGGGACTGGCGGAGTATGGACCTCTGAAAAGCCGCCACTCCATACAAGCATTAATAACATGGTAAAATTGTTAAAATCAACCTTTTCATAATTCTAAAATTAACCAAAGGCTTGTAAAAATCTGATGTACATTTATTAAAGAGAAATAGATGAATTTCAATTAGAACAGTGAGCTCTGTAAGGTTTTTACCTGCCTTATTCCCATGTCCCAGCTCTGAAGTAGCCTTGAAAACCAACAGCTTTCTAATTATGGTGAAAACTGGCAGCCCAGCAGGCAGAACAGATTTAGAAGCTCACCAAAATCTGCATTCCTGTCTTTACAGGAGCTGTCTGGCAGCTCCCTGAAAAGCCCCATTCACATTACTTTGACCTGACTCACACCTTGCTCTTGTGCAAAAAGCCTTATAGCCCCAGAGATGTTTGTCAAAAACAATCAGCAGCAATTATTTAATATCACAGGTTTCTGAGGTAGTGGTAGCAGTTGGAAAATTAGAAGCTAACCAAAAAAGTTAAAAGTTAAAGCTGGGGGATAAGGTGTCCACAGAGGTCTTTGCCAAGGCCTGACATATTCCTGGGGGTCGAGACAGCCACACACATGCATAAGGCTGTGCACATGCCCAAGAGAGACCAGGTAAGGCCTTAAGTTCTCACCTCTGGCTGACCCTGAAGCTCTGCACAGCAGGAAGTGAAGACTTCCAGGAAGCAGAGCTGTAAAGTGTATGTCTGAGCATTGAAGGTATGCCCCAATACATGCACAGAGGCTCTCAGTAAAGGCTGGGAGACTACTGGTTCCAAGCACATAAGAAAATCTCTGGGGCTTCCCTGGTGGCGCAATGGTTGAGAGTCCGCCTGCCAATGCAGGGGACACGGATTTGTGCCCCTGACCAGAAAGACCCTGCATGCCGCGGAGTGGCTAGGCCTGTGAGCCATGGCCACTGAGCCTGTGCGTCCGGAGCCTGTGCTCCACAACGGGAGAGGCCACAACAGTGAGAGGCCCATGTACCACAAAAAAAAAAAAAAAGAAAGAAAGAAAGAAAAGAAAATCTCTGTTCACTCATTAACTGACCACTAAGCTAGCAGAGCAGAAACTTCCGTGACTTCACACAACAAAGAATATAGAGGCTATAGAATTAGTTCAGTGATGTCACAAAGGGAAAACAGTGACAATAACAAATCTTAGGGAGGTAGGGAAGGTGATCTGATTTTCAGAGTTTCCACATTATACTATTCAAAATGCAAGAGATATAGGTATAGCTTTATGATATAGATATATCATGAAAACAGTAATAAAAAGAAGAGTTGGAGTAGCTAAACTAATAGCAAAATAGACTTCAAGACAAAAAGGACACTTTATAATGATAATAGGATCAATCCATCTGGAAAATCTAACAATTATAAACATATATGCACCTAACAACAAATACATGAAGCAAAAACTGGCCAACCTGAAGGGAGAAATAAACGATTCAACTGTAATAGTTGGAGACTTCAATGCCCAACTTTCAATAACAGAGAAAACAATTATATGGAAGATCAAAAGGAAACAGAAGACTTGAACGATACTATCAACCATCTAGATTTAAAAGATATCTTTAGAACAGCCCATCTAACAACAGCAGAATGCATATTCTTTTCAAGTGTACATGGAACATTCTCCAGGCCATAAAACAAGTTTCCATAAATTTCAAAAAGGTTGAAATCACACAAAGTATATTCTCCAACCAAAATGGAATTAAATTCAAAATGAAAAACAAAAAGAAACTTGGAAAATTCACAAATTTATGGAAATTAAAGATCACACTGCTAAACAACCAATGGGTCAAAGAAGAAATCACAAGAGAAATAAATAAATATTTTGAGATAAATGAAGAAAACACAACCTACCAAAATGTATGAGATGCAACTAAAGCAATGCTTAGAGGTAAATTTATACTTGTAAATACCTATACAAAAAAGTTAAAAGATCTGAATTCAGTTAACATAAACTTCCACCTTAAAAAATTAGCAAAAGAAGAGCAAACTAAACTCAAGCAAGCAAGGAAGGAAAGAAAAAAGACTAGAGCAGAAATAAATTAGAGAAGAGATAAACAAAGAGAAAATAAACCAACCCAGAAGTTGGTTATATGAAAAGATCAGCAAAGTTGGCAAACTTTTAGGTAGGTGGACCAAGAAAAAAAGGGAGAAAATTCAAATTACTAAACTCACAAAAGAATGAGAATACATTATTACTAACCTTACTGAAATAAAAAGAATTATAAGGGAATACTATGAACAGTTGAATGCCAAAAAACTAGAGAACCAAGATAAAAAGGACAAATTTACAGGGAGACAGAAACTACTGGGACTGATTTAAGAAGTAGAAAAGTTCAACAGACCTATAACAAGTAAAGAGATTGAATTCATAATTTTTAAAAAACAGAAAAACAAAAACCAAAAAAACAGAAACTTCCCATAAAGAAAAGCACAGAGCAAGATGGCTTCACTGGTACATTCTGCCCAACATTTAAAGAGGAATTAACACCAATTCTTCACAAACTCTTCTAAAACACATTCTATGGGACCAGTATCATCCTCAAACAAAAACCAGACAAAGATATCAAAAGGAAACTACAGACCATGATCCCTTAGAAATACAGATGCAAAAATCCTCAAAAGAACACTAGCAAGCCAAATCTAGCAATATAAAAAGGGTCCCACATCATAATCAAGAATGCAAGGTTGTGCACTGTTGGTGGGAATGTAAATTGTTACAACCACTATGGAGAACAGTATGGAGGTTCCTTAAAAAACTAAAAATAGAACTACCATATGACCCACTACCAGTAGGTAGCAATCCCACTACTGGGCATATACCCTGAGAAAACCGTAATTCAAAAAGAGTCATGTACCACAATGTTCATTGCAGCTCTATTTACAATAGCCAGGACATGGAAGCAACCTAAGTGTCCACCGACAGATGAATGGATAAAGAAGATGTGGCACATATATACAATGGAATATTACTCAGCCATAAAAGGAAACGAAATTGAGTTATTTGTAGTGAGGTGGATGTACCTAGAGACTATCATATAGAGTGAGGTAAGTCAGAAAGAGAAAAACAAATACCGTATGCTAACACATATATATGGAATCTAAAAAAAAAAAAAAAAGGTTCTGAAGAACCTAGGGGCAGGCCAGGAATAAAGACGCAGACGTAGAGAATGGACTTGAGGACACGGGGTGGGGGAAGGGTAAGCTGGGATGAAGTGAGAGTGGTGTGGACATATATATACTACCAAATGTAAAATAGTTAGCTAGTGGGAAGCAGCCACATAGCACAGGGAGATCAGCTCAGTGCTCTGTGTCCACCTAGAGGGGTGGGATAGGGAGGGTGGGAGGGAGATGCAAGAGGGAGGAGATATGGGAATATATGTTTATGTATAGCTGATTCACTTTGTTATACAGCAGAAACTAACACACCATTGTAAAGCAATTATATTCCAATAAAGATGTTAAAAAAAAAAGAATGCAAGGTAGGTTCAACATGTAAAAGTCAATGAAATATATTAATAAAGGACAAAAATCACAGACACAGTACAACCACTCAACAAAAGCCAACAGCATTCATGAGAAAAGCACTCAATAAACTAGGAACAGAAGGAACTGCCTTCACCAAAACCCCCCAAGCTCACATTATAATTAATGTGGTAAAACTGAATGGTTTCCCCCTAAGATCAAGAACAAGTCAAGGAAGTCCACTGCTGCCACTTTTATTCAAGATTGTACTGGAGGGCTTCCCTGGTGGTGCAGTGGTTGAGAGTCCGCCTGCCGATGCAGGGGACACGGGTTCGTGCCCCGGTCTGGGAGGATCCCACATGCTGCGGAGCGGCTCCGTGAGCCATGGCCGCTGAGCCTGCGCGGCCGGAGCCTGTGCTCCGCAGCGGGAGAGGCCACAGCAGTGAGAGGCCCACGTACCGCAAAAAAAAAAAAAAAAAAAAAAAAAAAGATTGTACTGGAAATTCTAGCCAGAGCAACTGAGAAAGAAAAAGAAATAAAAGTCATCCAGATTGGAAAGGAAGGTGTAAAACTGTACCTATGTGCAGACGACATGATCTTCTAATTATGAAAAATCCTAAGGTACCTACAAAAAACTATTAGAGCTAAAATATGAGTTCTGCAAGGTTGCAGGTTACATGATTTTTATAGAAATATCAATTTTATTTCCATACATTAGCAATTAAGAATCTGAAAATAAAATTAAGAAAATTTCATTTGTGGTAACATCAAAAAGAAAAAAGCACTTAGGAATAAATTTAACAAAAGAAGTGTAAGCCTTGTATACTTTTGAATACTTTTCAGTATGTATAACATCATTGAAAGAAATTAAAGATTTAATAAATGAAAAACTACCCCATGTTTATGGTTTGGAAGATTTAATGACAATACACCCCAAATTGATCTAAAGGTTAAACACAATCCCTATTTGAGGCTCCTTTTTCCTCTGGGGTGGCAGAAATTGATAAGCGGATCCTCATAATAATATGGAAATGCAAGGGACCCAGAGTAGCCAAAAAACTTTGGGAGGAAAAAAAAGCAAAGTTGGAAGACTCACTCTTTCTAATTTCAAAATTTACCACAAAGTTACAGAAATCTAGACAGTGTGGTACTGGCATAAAGATAGACATATAGATCAATGGATCAGAATTCAGTGTCCAGAAATAATCATATACATCTATGGTCAACTGATTTTCAAAAAGCGTGCCAAGACAATTCAATAGGGAGAGAACCATCTTTTCAACATTAATGAAGGTGATGAGACAACTGCATATCCACATGCAAAACAATGAAGTTTGACACCTATATCACACCATATACAAAAATTAACTAAAAATGAATCATAAACATAAATGAAAGAGCTAAAACTATAAAACTCTTGGAAGAAAACAAGTGCAAATCTTTGTGATTTTGGATTAGCCAATGGTTTCTTAGGTATGACACCAACAGCACCAGCAACCAAAGAAAAATAGATAAATTAGACTTCATCAAATTTAGAAACCTCTGTGTTTCAAAGAACAGCATCAAGAAAGTGAAAAGACAACCTACAAATGGGAGAAAATACTTACAAATCAAATATGTGATAAAAAACTGGTATCTAGAATATATAAACTATCAAGTCAACAATACAAAGACAATCCAGTTTTTAAATGGGCAAAGGATTTGAATAGACATTTCTCCAAAGAAGATATACACATTAGCATCATTAGTCACTAGGAAAATGCAAATTGAAACCACAATGAGGGGGATGGGGAGATGAAAAGAAAAAAATAGGACTACATGAGGTAATGAATGCTAATTAACCTAACTGTGGTCATTATTTCACAATGTATATTTATATGAAACCATCACATTGTAAACCTTAAATATATACAATTTTTGTCAACTATACCTTAATAAAGCTGAAAAAGTTTTTTTAACAAACTGACAATTGAGATACTACTTCACACCCATAAGGATGGCTATAATTACAAATACAGATAACAACTGCTGGTGAGACCATGGAGCCTCATACACTGCTGGTAGGAATGTAAAATTGTGCAGTCACTTTGGAAAAAAGTTTGACATTTACTCAAAAGGTTAAATACAGACTGACTACATGAACCAGCGATTCCCTTCCTAGGTATATACTCAAGAGAACTGAAAACCTATGTCCACACAAAAACCTGTATACAAATATTCACAGCAGCATTATTTATAACAGTTAAAAAGTAGAAACACCCCAAATGTCCATCAACAAATGGGTAAATAAAATGTGGTATATTCATACAATGGAATACTGTTCAGCCGTAAAAACGACTGAAGTCCTGATACATGCTACAGAAGCGGTCCCCAAGCTTTTTGGCACCAGGGACCAGTTTCGTGGAAGACAATTTTTCCACGGACGGGGGTGGGGGGCGGGGGGGCGTGGTTCAGGCGGTAATGAAAGTGATGGGGAGTGGCAGATGAAGTTTTGCTCAGTCACCCACCACTCACCTCCTGCTGTGCGGCCCAGTGCCTAATAGGCCACGGACCACTACTAGTCCGCAGACCAGGGACTGGGGACTCCTGTGCTACAGCATGGGTGGACCTTGAAAACATTATGCCAAGTAAAAGAAGCCAGATACAAAAAGCCACTTATTATATGAATCCATTTATATGAAATGTCCAGAATAGGAAAATTCATAAAGACAGAATGTAGATTAGTTGTTGCTAGGAGCAAGCGGGGAGAGGGAAGGGGAAGTGACTGCCAATAAGTATAGGATTTCTTCTGGGGGGTGGTGAAAATGTTCTGGAATAGCGGTGATGGTTGCATAATTTTGAGACTGCCCAAGAAATTGTTGAATTGTACACTAAAAGAGGTAAATTTTATTGTATTTGAATATCTCAATATAAAAAACAGTGAAGAGACTTTGCCACTCTGACATTTAACTATCCCTAAATCTCATGAGTTTACTCCAAATCCTAGGCCACCCACACAAAAAATGTTTTTCTTATAATTACAGTATAATTTCCAAACAGATTTTATGTATTTAGAATGTACAGAAATTAATCATCTTTCCTGTGCATTCATAGTTCCACAATGCTATAAAATTATTTCTGAGTATAAGTTCAAATACTGTCTCCTCTGTCAATAGGCATTTTCCCACCTGTTCAGATAAAATCTACTGATCTTTGACCATCTGTGTTCTCTAAGATTTACTGCTATTTATCAATATAAATTTTATGTTGACAAACTACTCAAGTACTTACAATTAAGAATATCCACAAGTGGTCTACTTTAGGACCCATTAATCTTTGTTATTACCTATGAGTTTCTTGTATTTTCATAAACAGTGAGTTGGGATTTACATGAAGGGAATAACGTTGCCAGTAGTTTCAAATGACAATGAAAACTTCCCCCATTTAATGCAGAACAATTTAATCTTGCTTCCCACCAGGCAAGGAAAGAAGGGGTTCCCTTGACAATGGAAGAGCTGAGATTGAAAGCACAGTCCTTGAATTTCTTCTGTTGCCCACAGTGAGGCACCGTCTATATTTGTCAGATAAATGTGGAAGATAGTTACCAATGGAATACCATTTTCTTTCAAATCCAAGAAGTTTGCGCTGAATAATTCAGAAAAGGACATCTCAAACACAGTTATACACCATTAGAGCTAATACATTTTGAAATATTTAGTTTAGCAATTTCATAGTGTATTCTAAGGAACACTAGTTCCATGAGATGATCCACAAAAAAATATTGTAAGAAATCTATTAACCCACTGTTTTCCAAAAATGGGTGGCCACAGAATCTTTTTTCTCCACGGCACCTATTAAAATCCCAAAGAACTTGTGACCTACCAACTCCGTGTGGAAAATCCTAACTTGGTCAAATGATCCATTTTATAAAAGATGAAACTGCTCTCTCTCTGTCTCCCCAAATTTAACTGATTTGTCCAAGGTCACCCAGCTAGTCCCTAACTTCTAGTGCTCTTTCTATGCTGCCACACTCCCTCACCAGAGGAACCTTTTCTAAATGGCAATTTAATCAGATTGGACTTCCTCATAAACAGCAAGATCAGTCATTTAATGTTAGTTATGTTTGAAAGCTTTCCCACAAAAGGGTTGACCTGAAAGAGGTTAGTATTATATGTCTCTCCTTTCAAGTTGCTATTTCAAGGTTGGTTTTACCTGGAGTGAGAGGAAATTTCTGTCTATCTAGAACAGTTCAATCTTGAAGATATTTCAGTATTTCTCACCACAGCACCCTTTCTGTGTGCAGTATTTTTAGCTCATTGTTTTCTGTTTTGGCAGCCGAGAAACTGCAGTTTGTAATTTTACCTCCAGCTTCATATTTCTTCTTAAAAGTGAATACAATGTCCTGTTTATAATAATAAAATCACTAGTTGGCAGAACGACATTAAATGGAAAAAAAAAAAAGAAAGCAATTGGAAAATTTAGAGCAAGCAATTTTATATGCCAAGTTTCACATTTGTAATGGTCCGGTGGAGGTCACTGGGCTTCCTTTTTATTGAGGGAATAGTAAAGAAATAGATATCTACAAGTTCTCCTGTGAAAAACTATAGGAACCGCCTTCCCTTCAAGGAAGCTCATAGTTTTACTGAAAAATGACATGATCCAAACTTCCACAATGCTACTAAAATATAAAAATCAGTTTAGGGTGGTATTTTCCCCCTCTAATAATTTAGGTTTTCATTTTCCACTTTAATTGAGCTTTTAAGCTTTGTTTCCAGTTTAGTAACAAAGGAAACAAAACAATATGAATGAAACTGAAAATAATTGGAGCCAGTCTCAGAAATAACCTTGGGGTTTCTTGGACTTCTGGTGCAACCCCCTTTAAGCAGTTTCCTTGGATATATTCTCTTCCTGACCCCCAAAGGCTTGCAGTATTGGCACTGCATTTTTTTTTTTTTTTTTTTTTTAATCCTCAGATGCCCTGCTAAGGAGAGCTGCAGGTTAGGCCATGCAAGCAGCAATTCTCCAGAGACTGGAGCCGAAGGTCCAGAAAAATAGTGCTCCCAATCAGAAGGGCCAGATTGTTGCCCCTAGGAGTTCACACTAGCCTTACTTCTTGAAAATTGCTAACCAACCATTTTTCTTTTCAAAATAAACACTATTTCTCTCAACTTCAGTTTGCAAAATATTACCCCAATTGCACTGGACTAAAAAACTGGAATTTTACTGACATAATTGGATTATGAGGTTTAAAGATTGATGGAACTTTTGTGTTCCAAATATAATCGTTCAAATACCAAACCTAAATGGGTATGCAGAAGTCCTTACATAGCTAGAGCCAGGGTAACACTGCAGGCTCCACGGCAGGGTGGCCCAGCAGAGGGGGTCAAGAAGCTATCAAAACCATAGGAGTTGTGAGAGCCTTGTTACAGCAGGATTTGGGAGTCTTAGGGGAACATACCACCCTTTCTGCAGCCACAGCCTATCGCTAAACTGAGAACTACTTCAGTCACTCTAATTCCCCCTATGCCTGCTCATTTCTCAGATCTCAGCTCAAGCACCAATGACGCTGGCAGTTTATTCATATGAATGTTCCAGCGCTTGCCATCCTCTGCTGTAATTTATCCGAGTATAAATCTGCCTCCCTGAGGAACAGTAAAGTCATGAAGAACAAGGGCTGGGCCTTACTTGTCTTTGTATTTCCAGTGACTGAGCACTTGGCATATATTATATATACACATATATGTTATATAGAGAGGTATATAAGTAATATATGTAAATAAATGTATATAGGAGAGAAGGGAGGGAAAGGAAAAAAGTTTTATTTAGGAGTTCCCAGAATACATATTATTTATTCATAGCACATGTTTTTTAGTGTGTGTTAGGACTCATTTCTAGTTCTTTTGACATTCCTAGAAAAATTAATATTGATAAAACCTCTTTGAAGGCACTGGACCTCTGAGCAGAAGAAATCACAGTATTACAAACTCTTGTACCAAGTATCTCTCTCCTCCATTACAATTCCATATTTGACTATTGCTTAAAACATTTGATTCATGCTCCTCTGCTATAAGACTGAGCGTTCCGCAAGAACAGAGACCACATCTATTTTTGTTCATTGGTGAATTTCTACTGCCCATGGATGGTGTTCCATAAATTTGTTGATTGAAAAATGAAATAAATCTATTAAAAGACCAGTCAAAGAGAAGGAAAACGTAAGCAGATCCAAACACTTCAGCATACTAAGTACTTCTCTATTTTTTATTGTAAAAAGAAATTAACCGTGACTACATAAATACATGAATTAACGCTGGCACCCTCGCAAGGTGTGTGGATCAGGTGGTAAGTGAGGTGTACCTCAAGTGAGAAGAGAGTCGGTGTTCCAGAACACAAAAGGCAATGAACGATACTGGCACTTCTGTTGGTTCCTATACTTTCAGCCAACTGTGAACAATAGGTACTTACGCATGTCCAGTACCATGGATTTATGAAAATTATCTAGTTTTAGCTAAATTAATCCTTACAAAATAGGCTAGTGGCTAAAAAAGATTATTGCAAAGATCCACAGATTGAAGATAATATTGAACTAATAATAGTAATACCACTAATACCATGAAAATAGCAAAGTTGACACTTCTTGTGCTCCTAACATGAATTCATCAGCCACACTATGACTTCAAAACAATGACTGTCAATCATATGGTCCATAGCAGATACTTAGAAAAAAAGAAACACACTTAATCTGTCCCTTCAAGGTAAAGGTGATGTTTTAACAACGATTTAAAAAAAAGAAAAAAAAAGTTATTGCTTTTTGAAAGCAAAATAAAAGAAGAAACTCAAGTTTTTCATATAAAATTGTAAAAATGGATGTTTTGAAATGTTACCATTGTTATACAATTTGGGGACCTAAAATGACCCAACCGTATAAACTACAAAACTGCTCATATCTATACACTTACATTTTCTAACAGAATTTTATAACCAGTTTTTAAAGATGCCAACTGAAGAATAATCGAAGATTATGAAATCATTTTAAAAAATCTAAAAATGCAGCACCTTTCAATTAGTCCATAAGAACTGACTGACATCATGAAAGATGGAAGTTTATTAGCTGGATTTCAAAATGAATCTGAATATAATCAGTGAACAGGGTTAAAAAAAGTATTATGATTTAGTAAGTTGAGCTCACTTCTTCCTAAGATATAAGATATCTTCTTCAGTTATGGTAACCATTAAAACCAAAACTAAGTATCAAAATATACAAAACTTACAACCGGACCTCTGTATTTCCACACTGAAAGTTGTTAAAGCAAAATAAAAAAAATAAAGAGTATTGAATCATATTGCTTTCACCAAAAGTAGGATTAACAATATGAACAGTTTTCTATACCTTCTTAAAGTAAAATAAAAATATATTAAAATTTATTTCTTTCTCATTTTTCCACTTTTATGTATGTTAATAGCATATATAATAAATTAGTAAAGTAGTAAGTACACTTGTAATTTTAAAATAAAGGCACATATGTTACAGGGAATGGCATGTTCAACAAAGTTTAGAGATTACTACTTTAGGCATCAGGAAGCAGTTGAAAGATTTTAAGCCAAAGGAGTAAAAAAAAAAAAAAGAAAAAAAGAATAAGATTTGAATTTTAGAAAAATAATTCTAGAGGATAATGGGCAGGTAAAAAGTTTCTGGAAGTTAAAGTGATTAAAAATAAAAAATCCCTGTTACTGTGCTAATAGCAGAGAGCATCCCACAAGCTCCCTGTATCTTTGGATCCTCTTGCAGGACACATAGGTATATTTTAACAGAAGACTTCTGCAGAGCAAGACCTCCTAGTCTGTGGTCTAACTCAGAAGGTAATGAGGGCCAAAGAAAAAGGCAAGGCGGGGCCATGAGAGGGGAACTGAGCAATACTGGCTTCTAGGACTATTGGCATGCCTTATTATTATTCATCTGCAGGCTAGGAGTCAGGCTAGGAAAGATTGAGCACCTCTCTCTTCTATTTCCATTTATAATTTTTTTAAGTTATAGAAGTTTTTTTTAAACAATTTGAATAACAGTAATTTATAAAATGAAACGTAAAATATTGCCTTCCTATCAGTGAAGTGATAGGCACTTCGCTGAAGGCCACACACGATAATCACTGTCGGCAGTTCAATGCATTTTCTTCCAGAACTTTTTTTTCTGCAAATATACTTTTATGTGTACATGTATATGTATGTACATACACATTTATATCGTTTTTATATTATTTGACTTTATAAAAAACTAGGCTCATATTCATACTGTTCTGAAACTTGCTTCTTTCACTTCGCAATATATGATGGCCATCCTTTTAGGAAGTCCACATGGAAATGGTTCCTTTTTTGCAGCTGCAGGGAATGTTATCTTACTGATATGACATAGGTTATTTAACCATTCCTTTAATGATGGACATCAGCCATGTCACTTTTATAATAAAGCAGCAACGGACATTCTTTACGTACATCCTAAAACACTTCCTTGAGGAGGATGGACTCCTGGAAATAGAGTTTTTAGGTGAAAGGGTAAGTAGGTTTAAAATGTTAATAGCTACTGCAGAATAGCTATACTAACTTACACTTCAAACAATAAAATTCAGCCATCCATTCTAACTTTCTTTTCTTATTAAAAATTTTTAAGTAGATTCCTAGATTTAGGAAAAGATCTCAGAAAACAAGTCCCTCAATTTATATATTAGAAAATGAAGGTTCAGAGAGAGTAAGATTATGGACTCAAGATCTCAAAACCCCTGACAAGATGACTAACCAGGAGTTCTCTGAACAGTGGTTACTGCTGAAAGCCACGATGGCAACTTGAGTTAACTGACTTCAAATATAATGTGTGTTCCATCAGAGTTACTAACAAGCAGGAAAGGGAACTGTCAACTCCTTTTCCTTGCCTACCCCTCGGCAAGAAAAGAAAAGAAGTACATTCCTAAAAGATACAAAAGCAAGAGGGAGCCGGAAAGGAGGATTCTCAAACTAGGTGGAGTAATGGGCACCCAGAGCTTAAGGTATCATAAGTTCAGCTGCATGAAGGGAGCAAGTGTGGCGGAAAAGACTCTGACACGGGATGACCTTAGCAAAAACCCTTCCACGGCCTCAGTGGGTTGTATGAAAAGTTTCTTGGTTCTAAATATCTCCATGTGGCATCCAAAATGAATGCCAGTACTGAAACCAAATTCTGAAGAGAAATATCAGAAAAGAACTAACATCCCACAATGAAGAAACATCTTCAAAGAAGATGTTGTTAAAAAAATACCACAAAAGTACTTTCCAACAAATTCCAGACCTAAAAGTAAAGCTTTAAAATGAAGCTCCAAGCACAGAAGTCTTGAATCCTTTGCTCTGTGCCTGAAGAGACCCATTTAAAGGAAGGCATTTCTAACCAGATAACTGTCTTTATTTGACCAGACCTATGGGGCATAGCAATGAGAAAAGAAGGTGGCAACTACACCTTTTGAAATTATAATAGCAAGGTCTAGAAGAAAAGTCAGCACGCTTCTTCTATAAAGGGCCAGAGAGCAAATATCTTAGGCTTTGCAGGCCATATGGCCTCTGTTGCAACTATTCAACTCTGCTCTTGTAGTGCAAAAAAATAGCCATAGACAATATATAACCAAATAAGCATGGCTGTGTTCCAATGCAACTTCATGAATGCTGAACTTTGAATTTTATATAATTTTCATGAAAAATTATTGTTTTGATTTTTTTCAACCATCTAAGAATATGAAAACCAGTCTTAGCTCACGGGCTGTACATAAACAGTCAGTGGGCTACATTTAGCTTGGAGACCATCACTGGCCAAGCTCTGGCACAGAGCACTGAGTTCCCAATCGTACGGAACTTGAATGTTGGTGGAAAGATGGGACTATCTGAGGCCAGCTCCTAGGAGAGTTAAGTCAGAAGGCAGAAAGATAGAAACATGATGTTCTTTTTTTTTTTGATTTGACACATTTATTTTTTGAAATGATTACCAGAAGGATACTTTTACATCCATCACCTCACATAGTTACCTCTTTTTTTCACACACACACACACACTGTATTTTAGTTTTTACAAGAGATAAACTGACACCAAGCATTGTAAATGGATGACCACAACAAAAGCAATGATTGCGGTTACCAAACACAAAACACACTCATACTAAGAAACATGATGTTCTTAAAGAGTTTCACATATTTACCTTAAATCTCTTCTCTTGCTGAATTCCTCTGGTGGAATTGTCCAAGGCAGGCCTTGAGGGAGACATTCTAAAACTTCTGAAGAGAAATCAGAGAAATCCACTCCATACTCTGTTAGTATCCCTTCTGTTTCAGGCTCGATTTCACCAGCCTGCCCAAGACTCTTAGCCAGCTGCCTGTGGACAGGACAGAGAGGAATAAGCATGTTAGTGAGTAATGAAACATAGGCGACCCATTTCCTCTCTAAAAGTGAGGGTAGTAGGAAAGTCTTCGAAACCTCCTGCCCCTCCCCCAGAAGGAACACCATCACCAGTGAACGGGGTGGGGGGGCAAGCAGAAGAGATGAGGATACTCTTGTCCTGCTAACGCCCTGACTACAGTATAATTTTACCTTTCCTCAGGAATTCCGACCCAGAGAGTAGGGCCAGACAGCCCTTCTTAGGACACTGGAAGTTGTTCTTCATGGAGAATTAAAAGCTTTTGTCCATTAGTTCTCTTGTAAACACCTTTAGAGACAATTCTGATCAACCCAGTTTGCTGTTAAATCATTAGTTTCACAGTGCCTATACCTTACGTCATGCTTACTAGATTAGATCTCATGTTTTTATTTATTTCACAATTCTACTAATTTGTCCTTTAATGTTTTAAAATATTTTATCTGAACACAAAAGTAATATAAGTTCACTCTAGAGAAGTTAGAAAAGAGAGAAATATACCAAGAAGAAAATTTAAATTATCTTTAATCCAGTCACCCAGCAAACGACCATTAGCATTTTAAGGTACTGGTCCATTAAAAGTAAGATTGCATTTAATAGGACAGTCCTGATGCTATGAGTAGGATTCCATCTTTTAGAGGGCTGATCTCACTCTTTTATCTGTGCGACATCTACACATATATCAAAATTGATAATTCTCGATTCTTCTAAGTATTGGCATGCCACATACAGACCACAAGTCTAAAGTTAAGTGCTGAATATAGACAGTCAATAAGGAAACGTGACATAAGTCTCAAAACAGCTGCCTTTGTTGAGGGTGCTGGGGAGACCAGAGAAGGCTACCTCTTCCATTGCATAGGTCTACTCATCCACCACCGTGATCCAGGAATCCACCCTCAGTACTTCCTGCAAGGAGTTTAGCTCTGGCATTAGGGTCTTCTCTGGGGCCATTCAATTTCTTTGAAGAAGATTCTGTTTCCTACATAAGGGTAGATGCCTGGCTACTAGAGTTCTTAGGTACACAGTGGTGGAGTGGGACTGGGGATGTGGTTGCCTTACATGCAGACTTTTAACAAATACCCATTTTCAGCCTCACTACTGGAACATGGCAGTGGTGGCAGAACGGCTGGCCCCATTTCTCATATGCCAGCCAAGAGAGACCAGCCCACTGTTGACACATACACCTGCCCACCAGCATAGGCTCAAGGCAGCCTGTGGGTTGACCTGTGGGCTCCAGGTGGCCTGTAGGCATTTCACATACAATGGTGGCTCAGACCAGTGCCTTCTCTTCAAACGTAGGTGGTGATCTCCCAGAAAGCACATCAAAAAGCCAAAGATAGCAAAAATACACGGGAAAAAAATAACAGAAAGCTATCTGGAAGATCCACAAATATATGAAAATTAAACAACCAATGGATTAAAGAAGAAGTAAAAAGAGAATTAGAAAATATTTTGACTTGAATAAAACACAACATATCAATGTTTGTAAGAAGCAGCTAAAGCAGTGCTTTGAGGGAAATTTACAGCATTAAATGCTCATATTAGAAAAGAAGAAATGTGTCAGTGACCTAAACTTCTACCTTAAAAAAATGAAAAAAGAAAAGCAAATTAGATCCCAGGTAAGCAGAAGGAAGGAAATAATAAAGAAATAAGAATCAATGAATAGAAAATGAAGAAACAATAAAGAAAACCAATAAAATCAAAAGCTGATTCTTTGAAAAGATAATAAAATAGGTAAGCTTCTGGTGAGGCTGATCAAGAAAAATAAGGAAGAAGTTACCAATATCAGGAATGAGAGAACATTTTTATAGATCCTATGAGTATTAAAAGAATAATAAAGGAATTATGAATGACTTTAGGCCAACAAATTCAACATCTTGGATGAAATGGGTAAACTCCTTGAAAGATGCACACTGCCTAAGACTCCTCAAGCAGATACCAATACCTAAATATTCCTTTATCTACTAAAGAAACTGAATTCATAGTTTAAAATGTTCCCACCAAGAAAAATCCAGGCCCAGATGGTTTTACTGGAGAATGCTACTAAGTCTTCAAGGAAGAATTAATACTAATTCCATAGAAACTCTTTCAGAATGCAGAATAGGACAGAACACTTCCTAACTAGTTTTATGAAGCCAGCATTACCCTGATAACAAAATCAGACAAAGGATTCATGAGAGCAATATCCCTCGTGGAAAACAGACTTAAAATTCTTATGAAATATTAGCAAATAGAATTCAGCAATATATAAAATGATAATACAACATTCAAGACCAAGTAATTCAAGATCTGTCTGACATTCAAAAATTAATCAATTTAATTCATCAATTAGCAAACAATGAAAAAACACATACAATTATCTCAATAGAAGCAAAAAAGCATTTGACAAAATTCAACATCTATTCATGATCAAAACACTCAGCAAATGAGTAATGAACAGGAAGGTCCTCAACTTAATAGTGAAAGACTAAATGCTCTCCTCCAGATCAGGAAGACAAGGGTGTTCACTCTCACCAACAGTATTAAACATGGTATTGGAAGTCCTAGTGAGAACCATAAAGCAAGAAAAAGAAAGAAAAGGTATACAAATCAGAAAGGAAGACTTCCACATTGCATGTAAGTGGACCAAAGGACTACAATTCCCATTACTGAAGCCTCCTACTTAATGCCTGGCATCTCTTTATAGAAGACTCCTCTAAACTCTACGAAACTAGTACACTGTGAAACTATTGTGAAAGCCAGCACACTGTATGACTTAGACTCTGCTTCAATTCAAGACTTTGAATGTGAAGAGAATGACACAAACATAAACAGGTGCTTAGGACTCACGGCAGCTAGAGTGGTTCCCACTGAAAGTAGTGGTGGTAGCAGTACCCAACGGCAATGCTGTCCTGAAAGAGCAGTGGTTGAACCATTAAAGAACTGTTGCCATTGTGGCCAAACTAATCCTGATAAAAGACTATGGTTGAACTTCTTCTTCTTGGCTTTCCAGACTGGCCTTTGTTCCTACTCATAACTTTCTCAGGACATTCAAGACTCTTACTGTTTCTATGAGCCCTTCAGTATCCTTCTAATAAATTCCTTTTCCAACCACAGTTGGTTTCTCCTGTTTGCAACCAAGAATCTAGACAGTTAAAGACACAGGTCTCATTAATTTTCAAAATGACAGCATTATGACCTGTGTTCACTAGAATGCAGTTCCTGTTGAGGATTTGGGGAACCTGCTGTCACCTCTTAAGTCTGAAGGACATTTTGGAAATTAACATTTTTAAAATTAATGGGACCTGAGTTACCTCCAGCCCATCTAAACAATTATTCTCACAGGTTCCTGACGTTCTATTCTCTACATCCATCTCCTAATACTAATGGGTTTGTCTGCGTTCTTGGTTGTAAGCATGAGAAACTAACTCCAGATGGAAAAGAAATTTATTGGAAAGATACCAAAGAGCTCACAGAAACAGTGAGAGACCTGGAGAACCTGAAAAGAGGGTGGAAACAAAAGAATTACATGCTCAACCTCTAAAGTCTTGATTCCAGGCTAACATGGAAACTCAGTGACTTCCTATGTGTATCAAAAAATTATTTTGAATCTATTGCAGCTGCCAGGCTAAGACAGCAACAAAATAAATAAACAAAATTAAAATCCGGCTTCCAGTGTCCTTGTCCCCATGCTGAGCCACAGCCAGCCCCCGCCTCTGCAGGAGACCCACCAATACTAGCAGGTGTTCCAATGTGATGCTGAATAAGAATGTTGAGAGAAGACCCACCACCAGTCCCTCCCATCAGGAAGCTTGCACAAGCCTCTTAGATAGCCTCATCCACCAGGGGGCAGATAGCAGAAGCAAGAAGTACTACAATTCTGCAGCCTGTGGAACGAAATCCACATTCACAGAAAGACAGACAAAATGAAAAGGCAGAAGACTATGTACCAGATGAACGAACAAGATAAAACCCCAGAAAAACAACTAAATGAAGTGGAGATAGGCAACCTTCCAGAAAAAGAATTCATAATAATGACAGATATGATGACACAGGACCTCGGGAAAAGAATGGAGGCAAAAATCGAGAAGATGCAAGAAATGTTTAACAAAGACCTAGAAGAATTAAAGAACAAACACCTAGGAGAATTAAAGAACAAACAAACAGAGATGAACAATACAATAACTGAAATGAAAAATACACTACAAGGAATCAATAGCAGAATAACTGAGGCAGAAGAACGGATAAGTGACCTGGAAGACAGAATGGTGGGATTCACTGCCACAGAACAGAAGAAAGAAAAAAGAATGAAAAGAAATGAAGACAGCCTAAGACACCTCTGGGACAACATTAAACGCATTCACATTACAGGGATCCCAGAAGGAGAAGAGAGAGAGAAAGGACCTGAGAAAATATCTGAAGAGATCATAGTTGAAAACTTCCCTAACATAGGAAAGGAAATAGCCACCCAAGTCCAGGAAGCACAAAGAGTCACAGGCAGGATAAACCGAGGAGAAACACACCGAGACACACAGTAATCAAACTGACAAAAATTAAAGACAAAGAAAAGTTACTGAAAGCAACAAGGGAAAAACGACAAATAACATACAAGGGAACTCCCATAAGGTTAACAGCTGATTTCTCAGCAGAAACTCTGCAGGCCAGAAGGGAGTGGCATGATATATTTAAAGTGATGAAAGGGAAGAAACTACAACCAAGATTACTCTACCCAGCAAGGACCTCATTCAGATTCAATGGAGAAATCAAAAGCTTTACAGACAAGCAAAAGCTAAGAGAATTCAGCACCACCAAACCAGCTTTACAACAAATGCTAAAGGAACATCTCTAAGTGGGAAACACAAGAGAAGAAAAGGACCTACAAAATAAACCCATAACAACTAAGAAAATTGTAATAGGAACATACATATCAATAATTACCTTAAACGTGAATGGATTAAACGCTCCAACCAAAAGACACAGGCTCGCAGAATGGATACAAAAACAAGACCCATATATATGCTGCCTACAGGAGACCCTCTTCAGACCTAGGGACACATACAGACTGAAAGCAAGGGGATGGAAAAAGATATTCCATGCAAATGGAAATCAAAAGAGAGCTGGAGTAGCAATACTCATATCAGATAAAATAGACTTTAAGATAAAGAATGTTACAAGAGACAAGGAAGGACACTACATAATGATCAAGGGATCAATCCAAGAAGAAGATATAACAATTATAACTATATATGCACCCAACACAGGAGCACCTCAACACATAAGGCAACTGCTAACATCTATAAAAGAGGAAATCAACAGTAACACAATAATAGTGGGGGACTTTAACACCTCACTTACACCAATGGAAAGATCATCCAAACAGAAAATTAATAAGGAAACACAAGCTTGAAATGACACAACAGACCAGATAGATTTAAATGATACTTATAGGATATTCCATCTAAAAACAGCAGATTACACTTTCTTCTCAAGAGCATATGGAACATTTTCCAGGATAGATCACATCTTGGGTCACAAATCAAACCTCAGTAAATTTAAGAAAATTGAAATCATATCAAGCATCTTTTTTGGCCACAACGCTATGAGATTAGAAATCAATTACAGGGGAAAAAAATGTAAAAAACACAAACACATGGAGGCTAAACAATACAATACTAAATAACCAAGAGATCACTGAAGAAATCAAAGAGGAAATCAAAAACTACCTAGAGACAAATGACAATGAAAACACAATGATCGAAAACCTATGGGATGCAGCAAAAGCAGTACTAAGAGGGAAGTTTGTAGCAATACAATTCTACCTCAAGAAACAAGAAAAATCTCAAACAATCTAACCTTACACCTAAAGGAACTAGAGAAAGAAGAACAAACAAAACCCAAAGTTAGTAGAAGGAAAGAAATCATAAAGATCAGAGCAGAAATAAATGAAATAGAAACAGAGAAAACAATAGCAAAGATCAATAAAACTAAAAACTGGTTCTTTGAGAAGATAAACAAAATTGATAAACCTTTAGCCAGACTCATCAAGAAAAAGAGGGAGAGGACTCAAATCAATAAAATTAGAAATGAAAAAGGAGAAGCTACAACAGACATAACAGAAATAAAAAGCATCCTAAGAGACTACTACAAGCAACTCTATGCCAATAAAATGGACAACCTGGAAGAAATGGACATTCTTAGAAAGGTATAACCTTCCAAGACCGAACCAGGAAGAAATAGAAAATATGAACAGGCCAATAACAAGTAATGAAATTGAAACTGTGACTAAAAATCCTACAACAAGCGAAAGTCCAGGACCAGATGGCTTCACAGGCGAATTCTATCAAACATTTAGAGAAGAGCTAACACCCATCCTTCTCAAACTCTTCCAAAAAATTGCAGAGGAAGGAACACTCCCAAACTCATTCTACGAGGCCACCATCACCCTGATACCAAAAGAGACAGAGATACTACAAAAAAGGAAAATTACAGACCAATATCACTGATGAATATAGATGCAAAACTCCTCAACAAAATACTAGCAAACAGAATCCAACAACGCATTAACAGGATCATACACCATGATCAAGTGGGATTTATCCCAGGGATGCATGGATTCTTCAGTATACACAAATCAATCAATGTGATACACCATATTAACAAACTGAAGAATAAAAACCGTATGATCATCTCAATAGATGCAGAAAAAGCTTTTGACAAAACTGAACACCCATTTATGATAAAAACTCTACAGAAAATGGGCATAGAGGGAAACCACCTCAACATAATAAAGGCCATATAAGACGAACCCACAGCAAACATCATTGTCAACGGTGAAAAACTGAAAGCATTTCCTCTACGATCAGGAACAAGACAAGGATGTCCACTCTCACCACAATTATTCAACACAGTTTTGGAAGTCCTAGCCATGGCAATCAGAGAAGAAAAAGAAATAAAAGGAATACAAATTGGAAAAGAAGAAGTAAAACTGTCACTGTTTGCACATGACATGATACCATACATAGAGAATCATAAAGATGCCACCAGAAAACTACTAGAGCTAATCAATGAATTTGGTAAAGTTGCAGGATACAAAATTAATGCACAGAAATCTCTTGCACTCCTATACACTAACAACAAAACACCAGAAAGAGAAATTAAGGAAACAATCCCATTCACCATTGCAACAAAAAGAATAAAATACCTAGGAATAAACCTACCTAAGGAGGTAAAAGACCTGCACTCAGAAAACTATAAGACACTGATGAAAGAAATCAAAGTTGACACAAACAGATGGAGAGATATACCATGTTCTTGGATTGGAAGAATCAATATTGTGAAAATGACTATACTACCCAAAGCAATCTACAGATTCAGTGCAATCCCTATCAAATTACCAGTGGCCTTTTTTTCCAGAACTAGAACAAATATCTTAAAATTTTTATGGAGACACAAGACCCCAAATAGCCAAAGCAGTCTTGAGGGAAAAAAAAACGTAGCTGGAGGAATCAGACTCCCTGACTTCAGACTATACTACAAAGCTACAGTAATCAAGACAATGTGGTACTGGCAAAAAAACAGAAATATAGATCAATGGAACGGATAGAAAGCCAGTGATAAACCCACATACCTATGGTCAACTAATCTATGACAAAGGAGGCAAAGATATACAATGGAGGAAACACAGTCTCTTCAATAAGTGGTGCTGGGAAAACTGGACAGCTACATGTAAAAGGATGAAATTAGAACACTCCCTAACACACACCATACACAAATATAAACTCAAAATGGATTATAGACCTAAATGTAAGACCGGACACTATAAAACTCTTAGAGGAAAACATAGGAGGAACACTCTTGGACATAAATCACAGCACGATCTTTTTTGATCCACCTCCTAGAGTAATGGAAATAAAAACAAAAATAAACAAATGGGACCTAATGAAACTTAAAAGCTTTTGCACAGCAAAGGAAACTACAAACAAGACGAAAAGACAACCTGCAGAATGGGATAAAATATTTGCAAACAAATCAACAGACAAAAGATTAATGTCCAAAATATATAAACAGATCATGCAGCTCAATATTAAAAAAAAAAACCCAATCCATAAATGGGCAGAAGACCGAAATAGACATTTCTCCAAAGAAGACATACAGATGGCCAAGAGGCACATGAAAAGCTGCTTAACATCACTAATGATTAGAGAAATGCAAATCAAAACTACAATGAGGTATCACCTCACACCAGTCAGAATGGGCATCATCAGAAAACCTACAAACAACAAATTCTGGAGAGGGTGTGGAGAAAAGGGAACCCTCTTGCACTGTTGGTGGGAATGTAAATTGATACAGGCACTATGGAGAACAATATGGAGGTTCCTTAAAAAACTAAAAATAGAATTACCATATGGCCCAGCAATCCCACTACTGGGCATATACCCAGAGAAAACCATAATTCAAAAAGACACATGCACCCCAACGTTCACTGCAGCACTATTTACAATAGCCAGCTCATGGAAGCAACCTAAATGTCCATCGACAGATGAATGGATAAAGAAGATGTGGTACAAATATACAATGGAATATTACTCAGCCATAAAGAGGAATGAAAATGGGTCATTTGTTGAGACGTGGCTGGACCTAGAAACTGTCATACAAAGTGACGTAAGCCAGAAGGAGAAAAACAAATATTGTATATTAATGCATATATGTGGAATCTAGCAAAATGGTACAGATGAACCAGTTTGCAAGGCAGAAATAGAGACACTAAAGTAGAGAACAAATGTATGGACACCAAGGGGGGAAAGTGGCAGGGCAGGCAGTGGTGGTGGTGGGATGAACTGGGAGGTTGGGATTGACGTATACACACTAATATGTATAAAATAGATAACTAATAAGAACCTGCTGTATAAAAAATAAATAAATAAAATAAAATAAACAAAAAGACCCCCCAAATAAATAAATAAATAAAAATCCAAGGGTGATAAGTCACTGTATTGTTGAATTCAGAGTCTTACTAAGTCTCTTACATGAAAAGTAGGAGTACTAATCAGAAAGAGTAAGACTCAAGAGAACCAAACCATATATATATATATATATATATATATATATATATATATATATATTTCATATATGTATATACATAGAAATACAAGATTAGGAAACACAAGATATAGGAAGATGCAGAAAGGTCTGAGTACCTTGGATGCCTAGTTCTAACTGACCTTTCATTGTCACAAGTCATAAATGGACTATGATAGCATATCCATCCTAAGCAGTGGTCTGTGAAAAGACAGTAGAGCAGAAACTTCCTCCCTGCAGGCAGAACTTCAAGCAATATATCCATGGTCTACTCTGGCTGAGGAAAGATGGCCTGATGGGCAGAGGCTACATGTTTAACCAGATGGATAGGGACCTAAAAGAAGAAAGATTGGCGGACTGGTGACAAAGACATCTGGGGAAAAGACATGGAGAAACGGGCCAACTGCAATGGGCCCAGAGTATGATTATTTGTGTTCCATGAGAATGGTCAGCAAAAGACTCCCACTGTGGAAGCAAGATGACCTTGAGAATGTCAACCAACCCCCTTCCCCAGGCACTGCAGTGCTTGCTCAGTGGGCATAAGAACAAAGTACCTGGTGACAGGAAATGAGCTCCACAGCATGAGCTTCCTCTCACTAATGCTAACCAACCCTTACAGGATGCCAGCCATCCAGCAGCAGCAACCAACTCTGTGCCCCTGACACAGAACCACAGCAGGAGGACCCAGCAACCAGCTGATAGCAGATTTAGTTCACTGAGTTCTTCTATGATGGAGAGGACAGTAATCTTTCTCCATTAAAAGAAACACTAATTCTGGGTTTGGGTTTGCTGTCTTCATTTGCTCTACCCACCTTGCTTATAAACACCATAGTCCATAGATTTACCAAATACTGTTTAAGCTATTATGTTACCTCACTCAGTACTGTTTGTAATCAAGAATTTCACCTTACAGAAGTAGAGAAGCCCACTGAATTCACTGATTAGAATGATGCATAGCGTACTGACAGGCTAAATCGGGAGGTAACATTTTATAAGGTTGGGATATAACGTTGCTTTTATTATTCGAGAGTTGTGCACATCGTCTGGGGACCAAGAGTACAAGGAAGGGGTTGGGCCTTTCACTGTCATACTTAAGACTCACTCACAGTAATACTCACTTCTACATTTGAGAGACTTTAGTACCTCTGAGGACTGTTGTGATTCCTCTGAATTCAAAGCTAAGACTCCAAGAATCCCAACTGATTTATTAACAAGGCATGAAATATACTTCCTACTTCCTTCCTGAAAAGAACTATGTGCAATTCGAGTCAGCTGAGAGATGACTCAGAAGTAAGGGTTCAAGAATGGCAAGTAATGATATAAAGAGGTTAATCATATATTATGTTGATCCATATGAAATTACCAATATATTTGACCATTTTTTACCTATAAAACACAATTTCACATGATTCTCTCCTACAGTATTAAAAAACATGTAAAATAATTAACCATACATATAATCCAACAGCATACACAGTTTTTGGAAGAAGTATAAACAACAAAGTAGATCATATAGAGCTTATTAGAGAATTAAACTAATATGAAAAGAAACACATTCTAATATGTGGGTAGGAGTCTCAGTAACAGTCTTTGTGAGGCAGACTTAAAACACAGTGGCCATCCTACTCCTACTTGGTGAGACTGGAGTGGCCAAAAATGATCATCTTATGCTTGTTAATGGAGGGCTTAAACACCTGAACAAACGGCATTTTATAATATCCAACTTAAAAACTATAATGCTAAAATCTAAGAACTCATTATTTAAAGATGCGGGGCGGGGGGGAAGGTGGGGAGAGGAGCCATTCCAGGTGTTCCATTACAAAAAATACTGCCTGTAAAAAGGAAGAAAAGAACAAGCAAGGGAAATGGCAGAAGGATAAAACATACTTTATAAGTAAACAGACACAGAAATGACTATCTTGACCAAAGATATTAGCAAGAAGAGCTCAAAGCAAAGATCCAAGTGCATACAAAATAAATAAATTTCACAAAAGGAAATAAAAACTAGTGTGTTAGACCTAGGAAACAGGAAATAAGTAGAAAAGAAAAACAAAACCATCATAGAAATGAAAAGTCATATGGGAGATAACTAATGAAGAACTGACACTATTTGAAAAAAAATAAGGATCATAGAGAAAAGTCTGAGAGAAGTGGGAAAAAATGAAATTGGAACGTACTAAGAGTATAAAAAGATTATAGGGAAAACAGATATGAAAGGTAGGTGATGGAGATCAAACATTGGCATAACTAATATTCCTGAAGGAAGGAACTGCATATATGAAATAGAAAACATTTTCAAAAATATCACTAAGACAACTTTCCTGAAATAAAAGAAATTTTACAGACAGAAAGGGTATATACCATGTCTCAGGAAAAACTAATACAGAAAATTACCACTGAAGTTAGTGGACTTTAAAGATTAAGATTTTTAAATGCAAGAACTCACAATGTAATTCTCACAAACCATTTCTGAAGGACTGCTAGATAAAGACGACAGCCTACCAAGAAATGGAGCAATTTCTCCAAAAAGAAGACTAGTGCTGAGTACTGGATCCACTTCTGTTGGGATGGAAAGGTGAAAGGAGGACAAAAGTAAGCAGGTGACGATGGATCTAATATTCGTCAGAACAAGTCATGTCAGTCATTAGATCTTTGCTGAAATTTAAAGGAAAAAAAAAAAACCTGTCTTTTATCTTATTTAATTTTATTGTTGCTTTTGTGTTCTGGCAAAATTTTTTCACCAGGCTCTATTCTGCGTCCAAAGAATCTTGATTTGTTCATTGAAATTATAACATGGCCTATAAAAACAAAATTATATTTTGATTAGGGCCTCCAAATGTGATCAATGACTCCAAGTTTCTATTAGTAGTAATTAACATTTATTTTACTAAGTTGCCGAGAATGTTTCTCAAATATCATATTTAAATAAATTTATTATAGGTTTTCACTCAAGATGCATTTGATAGTAGCATAGACTAGATAGCTTGCAGGAGATAAAAATCTAACAGGTCAGCAATAAGAGCTCATGTATTCAGAACTTAGATGCCCCAGAAAGAATCATATGTTGTCTACTTATAAATTCTGCCATCACTCTAAAAACCAAAATACCTTGGGATCTAAACAAAAGCAGAAGCTAGTAAGGAACTGACTTACACATTGTGTATTTCTCTTACAGAAGGATTTGTTTTATATTTTTATTTCAGTGTAAATTTTATTTTAAATGAATACTGAAAGTAACTTTCCCTTTCATGTGTTACAGTTCAAATATTACAACTTTCTAAGCAGTTTCTGTCTTCTATTCATTGTCTGAAAAGATGGTAACAGCTGCTTTAGGACAACTATGATTCAATGTTGCATCAAAATGTCTGGCCAGGGGCTTCTCTCATAGCGCAGTGGATAAGAATCCGCCTGCCAATGCAGGGTACACAGGTTCAATCCCTGGTCCGGGAAGATCCCACATGCTGCGGAGCAACCAAGCCCATGCACCACAACTACTGAGCCTGCGCTCTAGAGTCCACGAGCCACAGCTACTGAAGCCCACGCGCCTAGAGCCCATGCCCTGCAACAAGAGAAGCCACTGCAATGAGAAGCCCGCGCACCACAACGAAGAGTAGCCCCTGCTCGCCGCAACTAGAGAGAGCCTGCATGCAGCAATGAAGACCCAATGCAGCCAATAAATAAATAAATATATTTTTAAATGGCCAATTCTCTTAAAAAGCAACCTACTCTGCACTAAAATATGTCCTTCAAAAATAACTTGGGGGACTTCCCTGGTGGCACAGTGGTTAAGAATCCGCCTGCCAATGCAGGGGACACGGGTTCGACACGGGTTCAAGCCCTGGTCCAGGAAGATCCCACATGCCGCAGAGCAACTAAGCCCGTGCACTACAACTCCTGAGCCAGCTCTCTAGAGCCCGCGAGACACAACTACTGAAGCCCGCGGGCCTAGAGCCTGTGCTCCGCAACAAGAGAAGCCACCGCAGTGAGAAGCCCGCGCACCACAACTAAGAGTAGCCCCTGCTTGCCCCAACTAGAGAAAGCCCGGGCACAGCAACAAAGACCCAACACAGCCAACAATAAAGAAATTAATTAATTTTTTAAAAATAAAAAGTTATGATTGATAAAGAATTTAAAAAAAACAAAAACAAATAACTTGGAAAGTCTCACAGCCAAGAGGACCCTAAAGAGACATGACAACTAGATGTGATACACAGGTATTCTAAATGGGAGCCCTGAACAGAAAAAGGATGTTAGATTTTTTTTAAATCAAGGATTTCTGAATAAAGGTATGGACCCTAGTTAATAATGACATATTAGTTTTGGTTCATTAACTGTAACGAATGCACCATACTACATGTTAACAATAGGGGAAACTAGGTGTGGCGGTATATGAGAACTCTCTGTACTATCTTGACAATTTTTCTGTAAATATGAAACTGTTCTAAAAAATAAAACTGAGACGAATGAGTAAAAGTAGTTATCTAGATTTCCACTAATAGGTAAATGATAAACTGAACCATGGTATATTTGTTCAACTGATTATTATGCATTTAAAAAATAATTCTGAAAATGTAGCAACATAAAAATGACTATGACATAAAGTAAAAAAATAAAATGTATTTAGGAATAGTATAATTTAACTATGTAAAACATTTATGAAAAGATTAAAAGGGAATGGTGTTAATTTTTTTTTAGAGAAAAAGGATTATGAGTGACTATTTTCTCTATTTTCTAAACTTCCTTTAATGTTGTAACATTTTTAATTTAAAAATTATAGAAACATTTATTATAATGAAACTATGGTGCCCAGTGCTGGTTGCCTAACCAACATTCAATCCCCTCTTCCTCCTTCCTAATAGAAACCTAATCTTCTTCATACAGGGAACTCATCTCATCTTTAGATCTTCATTATTCTAATAAAATCAGAGCATAGCTCCCCTGGAGACCATAATCGATATCATGGTTGGACAGAATTTCCCCCTTCCTTGTTTGATGTGATCAAGAAAGCATGCATCTTGACTACACTGGCAGCCATAGAGAATCCACTGCTAGATCACTGAAAACAGCAAAGGGCAATCTGATAATATCAAGTCACTGACTATACTAGGCCTGAAGCCTGCACAACCTCTGGATTCCCACTTATGTGAGATAATATATTCCCTTATTATTTAAGTCACTTTGGGTCAGGGTTTTCTATCACTTGGTGCTAAAAGCATCCTAACTAATATAAAAATATTTTAAAATATCTTCCATGAGATGCAAACTTTCCTTCCCTTCCCTTCACTCTGCAACAGAAAATATAAAGCTCTTACTACCAAAAATAAAATCTCAGAACTGTTCACATCATATATTTTGTAGATATTCAGTACACAATGACATGGTACGGTTGGTTCTAGAGCATAAAAATACTTAATGGCTCCTTCCTTAAGCAATGTATTTCTACCTTAAAGCCACTCCCTTTATGATTTCCATGTTGAACCAGGCCCCAAAAAAATAAAACAAGCTCATTTCACCTTCATGGAATATAGCAGCAAGACCAAGAAGTCATCCCTTCCCCAGAGCAGATCTCTCTCCTCAGTATTATAACTCTCCTTTGATTATATCTCCTTTCTGGCACATGCCTCTTTCTAGCTGTGTAATAGTGGTTTAGGTATTGTACATCTCTTATTTATTATAGATGAGGAGAATCATCCTAAAGAGAATAAACATTTCTTTGTTTCTGTATCTTACACTGATGCTTGTTCATCTTAAGTGCCCAATACATGATGGTTGAATAAATAAATTAACAAATTAATGCTCTTGAGCCTGGAAAAAAGGCATTCTATTCCTCCTTGAAACTCTAAAGGAAAACTAAGAAAACTGAAGATGGTAAAAAAATAAATAAAACCCAAAGCATGGATCTAGGTAAACACTTGAGTCCTTTAATAACCAGCTGCCACAGTAGCAAAGTTATTAATACTAATATAAAAAAAATCAGGAACAAGAAAAAAATGCCTGCTACTATTTTTTTCACTCAAAATTGAACTGTCATTACTCATTTGTGTGGAAAATATCTCCTTCCCAATTGTGAGTTGCCAGTTCAGGAAGATTTGAAAAAGAAATAAAAGTTTTAGGGATTTGAAATGAAGAAACAAATCTGTTTACCAATGATATGATTATCTACATTAAAAATCCAAAGGAAACTATACCCAAAGTATTAAAATTAATAAGGGGATATAGCAAGGTATCTGGATAAAGAATTAATATGCAAAAATTAGCTGTAGTTTTATACACTAGCACGAAAAAGTTAGAAAATGCAACTTAAAGTGTCTGTTCTTCAGAAGTCAACATTAACAACACGAAAAGACAACTCTTAAACCAAGGAAAAGATATTTTCCATATTATTAACTGCTAAAAGACTACTTTCTAGAATATTTTTTTGAACTCCAAAAAAAAAAAAATCAAATGACAAACAGCTCAGTTAAAAAAGAATGCTAAAATGAGTGAGTGAAAGTTTAAGCAAAAAGAGAATTGCAGAGTTTCAAAAAATATCTCCCAGAATACAGTATAATATTTACAAGGGAAAATAGTAAGTTAGGAATTCTGGCAGATACCATCTTAGCCAAGTGATCAAGGTTAACTTCACCAGTATACATACTGACATCACGTACCCCCTGATATGATGTACATCACTTTGTGGTATCCTTCCCAATAATGCTTAATCTCAGTCTAATCATGAGAAGACATTAGACAAACCCAAACTGAGGAACATTCAAAATCACTGACCAGTACTCTTCAAAAGTGTCAAGGTCATGAAAGACAAGGCTGAGGAATTATCACAAATTGGAAAAACTACAGTGACATGACAACTGCAATGTAGGATCCTGGACCAGATACTCGAACAGAAAAAGGAGGTTAGTGGAAAACCTGATAAGATCTGAATAAATTCTATACTTCATTTAACAGTATTATACCAAAGTTAATGTCTTAGTTTTGGTAAATATTCTATGATAATATAAAGATGTTCACATAAGGAGAAGCTGGGTAAAGGGGATACAGGAACTCTCTGTACCATTTTTGCAATTTTAAATCTAAATTATCAAAACAAAAAATTAACTGTGAAAAAAATGAGTAAAAACATTAAAGATAATCTCTAGGAGAGGAAACATAATGACCATAAATATATGAAACGGTGCACAATCTCATCAGTAATTAGGAAAATACAAATCGAAATCACAGTGAGATACCATTTTACATCCACTTGTTTGGCAAAAACTGAAGAGTCTAACAATATCACTTGTTGATAAGAATGTGAAGCAATGGAGTTTAAACACTGCTGGTAGGACTAAAAATGGGTACAGCCACTTTGGAAAATGATCTGGCTGTAAAGTTGTAAAGTTAAACATGCACATATGTATCACAGATGATGCAGTAATTTTACTCTTAAGTAGAGTCTACAGAAACCAGTTAGTAAGCACTGGAATGTTCATAGGAGCATTGTTTATAATAGCAAAACCTTCAGTTCAACCCAAATATGCACTGCTAGATAAACAAATTATAGTATATTTCAGGAAACAGAAATATTATGAATTAAAATGAATGAAATATATGAATATATCTTGGAAACATAATGTTAAATGAAAAAAAAGCAAGTCACAAAAGAATCTGCATAGCATGGTATTTTTTATAAGGTTCAAAAACAAGCAAATCTAACACTTTCAGGGATATAAATATGGGTAAATTATAAAGAAAAGTAGATGTTTGAGACAGTGGTTACCTCCTGGGAAAAAATTAGGGGTTAGGACAGAGAGGAACACACAGGGAGCTTCAACAGTATTGTGAGAGATTTCTTAATCTGGGTGGTGAGTTTGAGGGTTGGTTTAAATACAAGAATTCAAAAATTACATAAGTGTTACATATATTCTTTTATCTGTGAAACATACTTTGCAATTAATATTAATAAATATTTTTTAATAAAGGAAACCTCATTTTATTTATTTCTTTATGTATGTATGTCTGCATTGGGTCTTTGTTGCTGTGCGCGGGCTTTTTCTAGTTGTGGAGAGCGGGGGCTAGTCTTTGTTGTGGTGCGCAGGATTCTCACTGTGGTGGCTTCTCTTGTTGCAGAGCATGGGCTCTAGGCACGCAGGCTTCAGTAGTTGTGGCACATGGGCTCAGCAGTTGTGGCTCACAGGCTCTAGAGCGCAGGCTCAGTAGTTGTGACGCACGGGCTTAGTTGCTCCAACAGAGCCCCACAACTATTTCCTGGGATCTTCCTGGACCAGGGCTCAAACCCGTGTCCCCTGCATTGGCAGGCGGATTCTTAACCACTACACCACCAGGGAAGTCCAATAAATATTTTTAAACAACATTTTAGACAAATATATACCCAACCCTTAATAGTGATTATTTCAGGGGATGAAATTCTGGAAAATTTTCACTTTCTATAGCACATGTTTTAAATAATCTTAATATCAAATATATAATGAGTATGTATTGGAAAAAACTGCAATTTTTTAAAAATTTTGATACTGCGATAACAAATAGTTGTGAGACAGAAAGTTTTCCTCATTAGAATAATTTATAATGATCACTACCTCAATTTTTTTCACTCACCAGAGTTCCTCCACAAATACTGTTCCCATTCACAGTCCATGCTGTTACAACTGGGTCCTACTGTAAGATTAATCAGGACAGGGCTGAAACATTCCCAGCTTCTTACACTTGGGAGTTGTGTGTATGTGCAAACATTCTCAACAAATAAGCATTAGGTCCACTGTTCTGTGTAATGTGCTAGTAAAAACCTTACTGAGGGAAGGGGCCAGCTACAGATAGAAGAAATTAAGACAGGAAAGTCCTTCGAATTGGTCTCTGTGCCTTAAAGAAAATAGGAACACTTAACAGTCAACGTTAGTGTTGCAAGCCATTCATCCTCCTTGCTCTACCACATAGCCTCATAAAGTTCTAGCCTTAAAAGTAGGCTATACACAGGAAAGCCTGAGTGATTATCACTATCATTATCGCTCTCACATAAATGCTTTCACGCATATTGGCCTGTGTTGGAAACCCATGCAAACAGATACAATGGTATATCAGATCCCTGAGAACCTGCAAGTGGAGAACAATCAAATATGGCCACACCCAGAGCGTCAGTAAAAATACGCAGTAAAAACAAAGTATGGCAAATACTTGAGCTGTATATTTTAGGTATTATTTTCTATAATCAGGAGGAAAGAACATATTATTTCCCTTTTTCTGGCTCAGTATTATGATGCAGCAGAAGGCAGCAAGTAAGGAATTGGGGACTTTTAAAAAAAAGTGTGGGCAGATCCGTGATGACAGAATGTGGAAGAGAAGCAAGGCTCAATAACACTGACTGATTTGAGGGAAGGCCCTAAAGATTGAGAGTGAAGAGCTTAATGTCAACGTGAAGGGAGCAAAGAGGAGGCTGAAAGCTTTTAAGGAGTAAAAGAGAAGGCTGATGGTAGCTACGGTTCTCTAATATTTTAAAATAATATTTTCTTTTTTTTTTTTTTTGGTACATGGGCCTCTCTGTGCTGTGGCTTCTCCAGTTGTGGAGCACAGGCTCCAGATGCGCAGGCTCAGCGGCCATGGCTCACGGGCCTAGCCGCTCTGAGGCATGTGGGATCTTCCCGGACCGGGACACGAACCCGTGTCCCCTGCATCAGCAGGCTGACTCTCAACCACTGAGCCACCCGGGAAGCCCTAAAATAATATTTTCAAGAAGACTGTGGATGAAGCTGACAACCATGGAAGAAGGGTTAATGATTGCACATGGTACAAGGAAGGAACAATCTGGAACCAAAGCCTGCATCAGGACCACTCTCCTCCATTCCTTTTACTTTTGCTCTGTTTTGACCAAGATGCTCTCAATGTTGAAGACATTAGCTTTTACCAAAGCGGATCCTTCCAGGCCACCAGGTGGAGCCCAACAGTCACAAAAAAGAGCCCCCTCCTCAGCCTGATTTGCTTTTTGTCTACCAGCCAAGCTAGAGCCATACACCCCACCCCCCGCCCCGAAAAGGACTTATAAAGTCTAAGTTTGGTAATACAAGTTTTTAGGATTACATAACACAGCCTCTTCCTCAGAAGAGTCTTCAGATACGAACATTGTCTTGAAAAGGTGAAATACTCTTTGCACAGGGGGAAGGACTAGCTAGAGCTATTTTTCAATTTGCAAATCTTGTAGGCTATGCCTCAATGAAACAAACTAACTTATCCTGTTGGTTTTTTCTACCAACCTAGTTACTGTTTCATTTTCCTAAATACAGTTTAATGTAATTTAATGACCACCACCCCACTTCATATCTACCTCATAAGAAATTCAGTATCTATCAAACCTGAATGGAATAGTAAAAGTATTTGCTTCTGTTAGTCAACAAATATTTCTGATTGTCTGATCCCTGACACCTTATAGGTGCAAAGGTGGGAGTTGAAGAAGATACCAGAACAGACCCCCTTCCCCATCAGCCACTTCTTCCCCACCACACACACATCGTCAATCAGAACTTCCCTTCCTCTCCTTTCACCTCACCCAGTCACTCTCTCCAGTGGAAGCTGCTGTCTTTCATTCTCTTAAAATGAGCAGTACTATGACATTAAGCCTAGACAATCCACGTTCAACCAAAAATTTCTCAACCCTGCTATACATGCACTGACCTATTCATTTTCCTCCTTCCCATCCCTTAAAGCTACCAAAGTTTGCTAGAGAAAGTAATATAAATATGTCAGTTTGCTCTAGGTCAATTCATGTCATAGATCTTTAGTTAGTCTTCAGTGTTGCCAAGAAACACTATTATGTTTTTCACAGTAGCTGCTGTAAAACTTTTCCATTTTCTTCAAGATTTATCCTTATATATTCCAGAAGAAGAAACCATGATAAATCTAGGAGAAAGTGACCTTGATATCTCCATGTGCATGACATCCTGGAAGAGAAGGCTGGGACTGTAAACTCTATACTTTAGGATAGCAGATTTCACAAAGGTCTGAGAAAGTATAAGCATGAATTCCACTGCAAGAGTTTCTAAAGGGAAGGATGATTTAAGAGAGTTGAGAAGCTCTTAACACTATAAGTCTGATTATATAATTACAAATCATTCCAGCAAGGAAGCCAATGTGGCTTTTTAAGTATCTTGGACAAGAATCTAGTACTAAATATAAAAAATACTAAATATGTTGTGATGCAGAACAAAAAGCAGTGATCCCGAAAAGCCAGTAAGGGTTCACTTAAGAACAGATTACCTTTAGATTTTTGATAGCATTACAGGACTGAGGTTCACCAAAGTGTGGCATGTAATGTATAGAGGTGAATAAGGTTCAACTGAAATCTCTCAGGGAAATTCCAAGAACAAGATAAAAAATAACTTTTAACAACTAGAGGTCTCTAGTACTGTAATTCTCTTTGGGCTGCCCTTAACTCGAGGCACCAACGTGCCACTGGGAGTGCGAGAGAAGCAATGCTTACACTGAAGGGGGCACCGAGACCAATGGCCTCCTGAAGGCCCCTTCCAAAGCTACTGAAATTATACATTCTATTAATGTGCACATGCTACTTAACCTTTTTGTTAAAGATTCCAAATGTGGGGTTCTCCACCTGCAGTTATATACTGACTGTATATTGTTACCAAGTGTTGATTTTGAAACCATAGAACCTGGTTCTTATCACTTTCTGTTCTAAACCACTCCTGGGTTTTCTAGCTTGATTTATGGTACAACATCTTCCTAGTCAACATGGCTGAAGACCTTGGGGTCATCAAATCATTTTCATCTACCCATCTGACCAGCCAGCAAACACTCACTGAGTATCCTTGTCCTAAAGAAGTTCATGGCCAAGTAAATAACTTACATAAGCAATTACAATACAAACAGATGAGAGCTTTAAGAGTGCTATTATTAGAAACTATGGGAGCACCCGTGACGGAGGACTCAGTCAGGGGACATTTTCCGAGTAGACGACTGAGTTAAGTTTAAAAGTTGAGTATTTCACTAAATAAACACTGGGGAGAGGAGAAAGCCGCTGCTGGGAAAGGAAGTGTAGTGTGCAAAAGTCTGGAGCTAGGAACACAGTTAGCAATGAAACGGCAAGCAATGAGGCATAAGTGAAGGGAACAGTCGGAGATGAAGTTGTCCTTGATGAATCGTCATTAAATGCCACCATCTAACCAATCACGCAAGTCAGAGGCCTGAGAGTTCATTCAAGGTTCTGTCTTTCTCTTTCATGCCCCACTTCCCATTGGTTAACATGTCTGAGAAGATTTGCCTTCTTCATCTCCCCTGACTCTTTCCACTCCTTTTGCTTCCCTCACTGCAGCTCCTTTACTCCAGGTTCTCCCATCTCACCTTAGTGCGACAGCCTACTGCTTGCTTTCAGTCATGGCCCTTCCCACCCACTCTGGACTCTGAATCAGAGTGATCTTTTAGCAAACAGGCTTCCACTCTCCCAGAAACAACCCTGGATTTCCCCCTTCATCCACCTCCTCTAAGCTTCCAGAAAATTATTTTATTCCTATGGAAGAGCTTACAACACTCTGCTTTGTACCACAGCTAGAGCTCAAAGAGACAGGCCATTCAGTCCATCTGCTTTACCCACACTCTTTGCCAGAGAGTTGAGTCCCCCAGTCCCTGATAATGGGGCAGTGGATCGCAGGACCTCGGACCCCTACCTCTGTTTAAAACTATTAGGCAGATAACTGTCTCAATAGACCAATAAAGATCTTCTACCCTAGGAATTCTGTATTGTGCTCTAGACTACAGTGTGTGACCTGCAGAGGACTGGCAGTATCATTTGGGGGCCATGTATGCTATCAAGCAGGTAAATGGCTACTGTGTAGAAAAAAGCAGACTGATACAACTCATGTGCAGAAAGGGGTAGAGAAAAGATACTACATGGTGGCCGGAACGGTCAGGGTGGTTGAGAGAGAAGCTGTGACTCCTTTGCCACCTTGTTAGTTCTGAGCTCCTCATGAGACCTGCCTACGCTTACTGCCCTGGGTTTTAGGTGAACCACCAATGTCTTGTATTAATCACCACTTTTATTTAAATTAGATCAAGTAGGATTCCATTTCTTAGAATCAAATTAATCCTATGACATTTATGTAAACTCCTTCTGCATTAGGTTATCATTTCTTTAAATAAAGAAACCACAGCTTGTTTACCTTTGTATTTCTCACATAATACAGCAGTGACTTACACATATGATTAACACCTGTCTTTGTGAACTGACTTTGACTACAGAAGAAGTAAATGACTTTGGACTTGAATAATCAGTAGCAATTATATAGGCAGAAGTTCAATAATTTTTAACAGTAGAGTGTTGGGGCAGGGAAGAAATTCAAAAGAAAGGTTAAACCTGGTTTTTAGGCATGGTTTCTATGGTTTCACATTCATACCCAGAGCAAGTACTACCTTCACGCTCCGGGTCAGAACCTGGCAAAGATGAGAGAGGAAACCCACGCGGTCACAGCACAGCATGTTCTGACTGGAAAACGGTGACCTCAGCTCCTAAAGATCAGTAACAGATAGCCAGAACAAAATAGCAAGGCGACCACCAACAGGCAACAGCTGCAGCACGCACCCTTCACGAGACACATGTCAGCTGAGAACTTCATCATGAAAACCCGCCACATTGTATTTCTTGAGATAAATTTTCTCTTTTCCACAAAGATTTTAAAAGGCTTATTTCCATAAAAGACAATTTTTAATGTCTTTATAGTAAAAAGAGGAAAAGCACAGTTTTCCATCTAAGTATGAGAATCTTTAAACTTTTGCATTTTGAAAAATAGATGATTAATATATGGTTATTATTTTAAAATATTCTTTCTTTAGATTCAGAGAATGTCCTTGCTGCTTCAAAGGCCTGAATCCTTTTTTGATTATTGTGGTACTTTACCCACAAGAAAAGAGTTCTTGATGAAGTAAGGGAGCATCTGTTAAAAAAAAAAAAAAAAAAGCACCTGAAAGGCCATCTGAGTAATAAGAGAAACTCATTCTGTGAAGATTTCCTGACTACACCCTTACAGCTCAAAAACTAAGGAAACAGCCCAATCAAGTATACACAATGGGATATGACAGAAAGGCAGATAAAAGACAAGGCTGGATTTCCTGCCTTGATGTGAAAGTGTTCCCTTTTCACTGCCAAGCAGAGTGTGGTGGGCACAATCACCAGGGGCCAGGTGGCAAAGCCATTATCGAGCTTTTTGAGTGGATGGTGAGAAACTGGCAAGCCGCTGAGAAGGGCTATTTAGGGCTCAAGGGGTTGACGTCACTTGGATAATGAGTTAGGCTTCAAAATGATGACATTGCAATCCCACCACTTGAGAGCAAAAAAGAAAGTGCAACTGTTCCTGAGTGGCTCTGAGATCATATAAATCACAGTGATCTTCATATCACTGAGAAAGTGGCCCAGGATAGTATTTCTTAAATTGCATTAGGACACACAGATTGGATTTGGTTTACTTCACTAACCATAAAAGGCTAAGCAGAAAATAAACCTCATCAAAGCAGCACATTGTGGCCATCCATTCAGTGTCGGCACTCATAACCACGGAACATTCCCAGGAAGATCCATCCTGTACAAGTTAGATGACCAACAAGCAAGTCACCAAATTAGACTAAAAGCAGTGTCAGAGCAAATTTTTCTAGCTTGTATGTCTTTATTTTCATTTCCTAAAATGAAACCTAAGCATAAACCAGACACCATCTATAATAAAGGGCTACAGATGTAGCTAAAACTTAATACCACTTCTCTTTCAAAATGAATACCAATTGTAAGAAGGAAACAGGCACAGCATTTGATCGAACAGCTAGGTCCAGCAGTTTCTTCAGATTACAAGGAAATGGCTATCCATGATGCTCTGTGGCTATATAATCTATATTTAAGTTAGACTGGTTTCTAAAAGCTTCCCTAAAAACATGGTACCTTTCCCTGTTTACAGTAGGGTAATTTAATGTTTAATGCCATATGTGAAACCTCTGAAGGATCAATACCAAAAAAGCACATCATTCAAACATACCTTTACATTCATATTTTAAAGCATGGGAGACTGAGGTCCCATGAATACACCTGGAATTTCACATATTTTAACACTAGTGTCTGAAAGGAGGGGTCTGATTGTTTGATACAATGAATTCTTTGCAAGTTCACAAGTACAAACAGGATTCATAACATAACAGGAAATAAGCAGAGGTTCAGAATGTGCTTATGTTTTATGCCAAAAACCAAAAACAAACAAAAAAGGTGATTGCCTGGCAATTCAAGGAACCTATAGGTGGCCAGCTGAGGTGGTAGCTAAGGGTGATTTCTGAAGAACCACGCCTAGTACGCATGCTTTAATGAAGAAATAATAATTAAAATGCACACAAAAATGTTTACGTAAACGCTACCTAAACCAAGCTCTGTCTGGGATCTGTGGTTTTTCTCGCCAGAGGTCACCTACCCCAGGGCAAAGTTGCTGTCTTCCTTCCAGTCCACAATGCGGCAGATGAACAGCGTGTTGGCATAATCTTTAGGCCGGGTCACAAAGTCCTGGGGACAGTCCTTGAGAGGTACATAAATTCTAGGCACCCGGTGGTCCGAGGGAGAAAACAGGGCATACTTCCTAAACAGTTCACTGTTCTTATCGGCCAAGAGTTTGAGGAAGCCAGTCGCTGCACGGGAATGTTTTTTTTCCAAGATGTAAACCACCTGAAAATACCAAAGATATAGTCAATGCTGTTTATCTGTAGGACTGGATAACAGTTGGGAGAAGTCAGTAGGATGTTACTGGGTCAACTATCTGGGTCCAGCAGTTTTTCTAAGTCTAAATGAAGTACCTCTCAGTGATGCTCTGTGACTAAGTTATCTATATTTAAGTTGTAACAACTGAAGCCAGCGAGCACATATACCCAAGGAAAACTAAGCAATACACAGATTAATTAGATGAAAGTGCTTTTAAAACCAAGACCTATGTCTCAAAGAAATATGTAAGACTCCAGCAGGGAAGTACGGCTCCAGGTATTTGTTCTGCATTCCATTTTTCTCACATGAACTATACCAGTATCTCAGGTGAACAATACAATAGTTGTTTATTTTTAAATGTTATTAAACATAAATAACTTCTTTATTATGCCTTCAAATGCTGAAACCTTTTAACCTTCCTTCTCTCCAAGATTAAACCCAGTCTCTCATTTCACCAGGCAAAAATTCAATAGCACAAGTATGTGCTATTTCTACCAAGAGAAACACATCATCTTGGACTAACCCATCATTCAGCTCTCACTCTCCTGTGCCCCTCCACGGGCTTTTTCACCACATCAAGACCACTAGTGCCTTGACCCTTGCCTTCTCTCAATGTCTGTTAGCTACTTCTTAGCCTTGAGTCCTTTCCTACCTGCCAGAGACACCATGTTTCATCACCTCAAGTCCTGTTACGTATGTCATCAAATGCCTCACCCCTCTTGTTGTTCCACTGCACCTACCCCAAAATCCTCAATTCTGGAACCATTCAGCCACTGCTATTCTCTAACCTTAAACACAAGTTACTGAGTCCACCAGAAAAGAAGAAAATTATAATCATACAGATGGATACCATCACACATTAATGTTATACAACTGTTGCTAGGACCTCAAAAGCTCTAAGGTATTTTTTTAACCTGTTCCCAGTCAGCACAATGTATTCTTTTTGGCTGCGTGGGGTCTTAGTTGCGGCAGGCGGGGTCTTTGTTGAGGAGTGTGGCACAGGCTCTTCGTTGCGGCGTGCGGGCTTCTCTCTAGTTGTGGCCTGCGGGTTTTCTCCTCTCTCTAGTTGTGGCGCGCTAGCTCCAGGGTACGCGGGCTCTGTAGTTTGTGGCATGTGGGCTTAGTTGCCCCACAGCACGTGGGATCTTAGTTCACTGACCAGGGATCAAACCCACGTCCCCTGCATTGGAAGGCGGATTATTTACCACTGGACCACCAGGGAAACCCCCAGCATAATCTATTCTTTCAGCCCCACTCTCTTGATCCTTCTTTTGGGACACCAATTATCTGAATGCTGGATATTTTTTACTGTTCCACGGCTTCCTGAGGCTCTGTTCATTTTTTTTCAATGTATTTTCTCTCGGTTCAGATTGGGTAAATTCTATTCATTGGTCCTCAGGTTAACTAATTCTGTGCTGAGTCACCTCTACTCTACTACTGAGCCCATCCAGCAAGTATTTCATTTGTTGCTGTATTTTTCAGTTCTGTAATTTCCATTTAGTTCCCTTTTTATAACTTCTATTTCCTTGCTGAGACTTTCAGTTTATCATTTGTTTCAAGAGAATTTTTAATTGCTGTTAAAGCATATTTATGATGGCTATCTTAAATCGCTATCAGGTAACTGCAGTATCTTGGTGTTGGCATCAACTAATTTGGTGCTAGCTGTCGTTCCTCACTCAAGTAGTGATTTTCCTGGTTCTTGGTATAAGGTGATTTTCTAATGTATCCTGGACCTTTTGGCTATAATGTTAGCAGGTTCAAGGTCTTATTTAAATCTTGTCTTTTAGAAGGCAGTCACCCTGTCTAGGGTTAGCATGCAGGTCCCGGACTACTTCTGTGGGCTGTAGTTACAGTGACAATTTAGTTTTCAGAGCCTTTGCAATGCTATTTTGATATGTTTGGTTGACAAGGTACCACTGGGGCTCTCACTAGTTTCTGCTGGTACTGCTGAGGGGCTGGAAAGAATTTCTTCAGGCCTGGCCACGTGGCTGGCCTCTCTAATATGGGTGAGGAACACATCCTAGTCCACATCCCTGCAGAGACAAAGAGACATCTCGTTTAGGGTTCTGGGTGTAGTGGCACCCCCTTCTACTGGTGCTACCTGGCTGCTCAGCACCTCTGGGTGGGAGAGGGGTATCTCAGGCCCATAAGGATAAGAGGTTTCCTGGACCACATCCTTGTGGTAGGATCTCCCTTGCTAGTGCAATGTGGATGCCAGGTGTCTCTGCATGGGGGAGGGGAGTCTCATACCTATGAGGACAAAGGGGCTCCCCAGGCTGGGCTGCTTGCTGCGGCAGGATCCCCCTTACTGATGTTCCCCCAGCTGTCTGTTACCTCTAGGTGGGGGAGGGGAGTCTCAGGCCCATAGGGACAAAGAGACTTCTGGGGCTAGGTCTCCTCTTTGGCAGGATCCCTGCTGTCAAAGCCACCCAGATGCCTGGTGTCTCTTGGTGAGAGAGAGAAGTCTCAGGTGTGGTGGGGAAGGAGAGCCCTTTTCCTGGCCACTTGCCCTCAGCAGAGATCCCAGTCAATTTGTCTTATAGGTGCTGCTGGGATTGCCTGGTGTTGTTGGAGGGCCTCCTGTTAGATCTGAGTGAGGAACAAGTCTGCTTGAGCCACCTTCTATTGTGGGGTTGGGATCCAGAAACCTGGGGCCTGGGTCCCCTTCTGTTGGTGGAGGGCTTGTAAAGTCCCCTGCTACTACCTTGTTCTTCTAGCCCTAGAGTCCCTAACTAGTTTGCCTTCCTCTTTTCATCTTTCCGAATTCTCCTTTGGTTGTCTCTTATTATTGTCCAGAACTTGTAGCTGCGCTTAGCGGGGAGGCGCAAGGAGAAACGAATCTATGCCGTCTTGTCTGATGCTTTTCGTTTCAATGTTCGACAGAACAAGAAGTAATACACATCAGCAGGACATTACTCATGATTCATGTGTTAGCTGGCACAGAAACGACTTTACCACAGTGTAAGTTTTGCCTTGTAATTTTAGATTGAATTCATTAAGAAACTATACAAAAACAAATAAACCCCAAAACCAAACATAGCAAGAGAGGGAGCACCATTGGGGGGCAGCAGCAAATTGCAGAACACAAATTCCACTGACAGAGGTTGCCTCTACTCAGCTCTGACCAAAGTCACTTAAGAATGTGGCCCACTGTTGCTGGATGTTTTGTTCTGTCAAGAGATGCCAGAAGCCTGACACTCCCTTTTTTTTTTTTTTGTATAAGCCAAAATTTTTAAATATTGCACAGGTCAAGCAAAACACAAATTTGTGAGCCAGACCCAGCCCACGATCTTTCCGTTCATTATACTCTTTCACACCTATCATATTGCCTAGTATATAGTTAGTATTCAAAATGCTTATTAAAATAAAGATCTAGATAACTGAATGGGCAATTGGCAGGGGAGAGTAAAATATAGGTAATATAACTTAGAAATTCCTCATTTCGATACGCAGGAGACACTCTCCTAACCAACTTGCTAGACTGAGTGGCAATGCCGCATTCCCAGGTTACACGTGGTGGCGGATGCCTCTGGTAAAGGAAAACCTCATGCTATCACACACTCCATCCTTTGTCATTGTACCACTCCTTCCACCAGGAGCGGATCAGCTGTGTTTGATCCCGTATCTGAATATGTCACTAGCATACAGAATTTTTTTTTAAGTTTTAATTTTATTTATTTTTGGCTGTGTTGGGTCTTCGCTGCTGCATGAGGGCTTTCTCTAGTTGTGGCGAGCGGGGGCTACTCTTTGTTGTAGTGCACGGGCTTCTCCTTGCGGTGGCTTCTCTTGTTGCAGAGCGCAGGCCCTAGGTGTGCAGGCTTCAGTAGTTGTGGCACACAGGCTCTAGAGCACAGGCCCAGTAGCTGTGGCACATGGGCTTAGTTGCTCCGCGGCATGTGGGATCTTCCCGGACCAGGGCTCAAACCCACGTCCCCTGCATTGGCAGGTGGATTCTTAACCACTGCGCCACCAGGGACGTCCTAGCATATATAATTAAAAATAAAATTGAACTACACAAAAAAACAAGTTGCTTTTGTTACTGGATAACTAAATTAAATACTTTGGAGAAACTAAAAAATACCTATTAAAAACTTACTTTTGAATTAGATATGGTTATGACAACAATAAAAAAAATTGGAGGAAAAAACTAAAAATCTAGAAGGAGTCTACATTCATATTGCTTCACCAGTGCCTAAATTCTCACCCCATTCATTCATTTGTTGCCGTGCTGCATGGCATGCAGGATCTTATTTCCCCGACCAGGGATCGAATCCGTGCCCCCTGCAGTGGAAGCGCGGAGTCTTAACCCCTAGACCATCAGGGAAATTCCTCTCACTCCACTTTAAATAAACCAAACTGGAAATCATAGATGTCACATTACAAGTGCAGTTTAGGCAGAAAAAAGATAATGCAGAACCTCAATAAACATACCCATACATGAAGAAAAGGTCTTGGCCCTTCATCCAAAGACAGACAAATGAATATACGTTTAAAGTTATGAAAAAGATTCACTTTTTATGATTCCCTGCTTCCACTGACTTTTCTGATTAACTGACCAACTACAGTCCTAACTGAATTGTATGAGAGGCCTCCAACAGGTAGCTCAGCTACCAGCCAGACAAGTGAAGAAAACAGGCAGAGACCTTTGCTGATCTCTGCAGCGACTTCTCTGGTAAAGCTCTTGTGTCCTGTGACATGAAGGTGTTCTCGTCTTTTGTAACTGGTGCACCAGCATCCTCTTTTCCTAATTTAAAAAAAAGAGAAAAGAAGAGGAGGAGGAATCAGGTAGACACATACCTATTAGGCATACAGACTCATGGGATTTTTAAATTCAGAGCTGCAAGGATTCTTGGATACCATTTACCCCAAACTACTCATTTTACAGAAAAGGAAACACAGGCCCACAGTGGTTAGGTGACTTGGCTAAGATCAGTTACGTCACTAACTTGTAGTAATGCTCACACTCAGCAGGCCGCATTTTATCTATTTAACATTATTCATATGTTAGGCATCATACAAGTGGAGAGCAGCAAATTATGCTGAATTAAACTCAATCGCCTATGTGTCAAAATGCCAAAATAACTAAATGTTATACACTGCCCCAGCCCACAATGAAGAATAGAGATAGGTTAGCTTATTATGCACATCTGCTGAAATAAAACAAAATCAAAATAAATGTTAACTTTCAAAAGTACTTTGGTACAGCCATAACAAACAAAATGGTGGAAAATAGATTATATTTATTAAATAAACAAATAAAAAGCCAACCCTGATTTTCCTGGCTTTTCTTAGTGACATTATATAAAGAGTAAAGTACTTAAAGTCTTTTAATGTTTAATTTCCTTTCTTAAAAAACTTATAAAATTCACATTCACCCAAGAAACTGAAACCACTAAAGAGGGAGTTAGGCTCTGGACCAGAAGTATTAAAACCACTCATGAAAAAAAGCAGCAAATTACAAACTTCTGAACATTTAATATTTTATATTTTCATCCGTTACATTAGATTTCCCCCACAAAATATTCTTATCCAACTCTACTGGAGTTTCTGGATTCTAGGGGTCACAACCAATTCATGTGGGACCCACTCCAGCTAGCTAAGAGAGACTTGTACTTATCATCATTTAGACATTACCAAGGCCAAAATAAATAAATAAATCCTTTTCAGGACTGGCTGCCTCTTAGCAAAGGCTCAGCTAAAAGCCAACTTTACTCTGGGCGTACTCTGGAAACACTGACATGATCTGACCTACTGGGGCTTAAGAACAATCAACTGTATGCTTTTCCATCTATGCTAAAATCTACCTACCTTAGTGCCCACTGAGAGCAGAATTCTGTTTTCTAAAAAGAAAAACAAATGAAAACTTTCCCATTGTAGATCGCCCTCTTTATCACCCTGTAAAAGAGGGACATCATCCAAGTTCATCTTTTATTTTAGACCAAGTTCAGGATTCCAAAATCATCAGATGCTTTCAGAACAACATCTTTTATACTCTTAGGGAGAAAAAAACCCACCCAAGTTGTTGACCAGTTCCATAACATATCTTGCCAATGTGTTCTACACACCAGGTAATTCAGGAAAGATTAGGAGACTGGAATTACCATGAACAAGTATACCCTACCTAGATATCTGATATCCAAGTTTGGTCTCAAGAGCTGGCAATCAAGACAGGGTAGTGAGTGTTTTTCTGAGACAGCCCAAATCCTGGGCATGCAGCTTTCTGTAACGGTCACTGGTGGCTCCATCTTAAAATGACTATTGCTTCAGATTCCATCCCAACAACAAGCAAGTCTTCTGTTCCAAAGGTTATACCAGGTTGCATTCAAAAAAAGAGGGCAAGCCATGGAAGTGGGCCCAATTATGATTTTCAGAGATCACATCTGAACATGACCTTTCCAGGTTCTGTGTTCATAAGGATATCCTGGCAGAAATCAGGCTTTGTTCAGACAAAGATGCACTCTAATAAATTAAACTGAAGTTTGTAGCCTAACAGGTGAGCACCACAGATATGTTCAATGAATGTGAAGAAACACACTGCCAGTTTAGAAAAGTGAATCACCTTAACAGGTTTCCAACAACTACGTCTTGCCACACCGAGTAGCAAAGCTGTCAATTTAATGAGAGAATCTATCCCATTGTTTAATCACAAGATCATTTGTTTCTTCATTTATACCATGTGTATTTACTGAGCACTGGGCATTGAGGATTCAGTGTGAATAAAAGAAAGATGATCCCAGCCCTTATGGAACATACAGTTTAATGTTGGAGTGATATTCAATAAATAAGCACTCAATAAATACAGAATTATAAACTGTGATGAATGCTAAGAATGAAAGAACACTCCCAAGGAGGAAGAGAAGAGAACATATGATTTAGATTAAGAAGTCAGAGAAAGGCCCTGTCTGCAAGTGACATTTACGCTGAGATATGAGGATGGTGTGTGTAGGAGTGAGGAAGGGAACAAAAGACCCCGAGTGGGGAATGGTACTAGGGAAGGGGTGGAGGTGGGAAGTCCTTGGCACAATCAGGAACAGAAAGACCAGGTGGCTGGAGCACAATGAGCAAGGATGGGCATGGCCAGAAATGGAAATGAGAGGTAGACAGGAGTCGAGTCAGATGGGGCCCTGCAGAAGTTAAGAATCCTGAGTTTAAATCTACATACAATAGGAAGCTGGCTAAGGATTTTGTTCAAGAAAGTGACTGCCTAACTTGAGACTCGGCCAACCTAAGACGGGATGTTGGAAGACCAGTTAAGAGCTATCGCAGAAGTCCAGACACAAGAGGATAGTGCTACAATACAAGCACTGGAGATGGAATTAAAAGGATCAATTTAAGAGATATTTTGGAGTTGAACTAATAGACTTTGGTGGTAATTAGATGTGAGAGTTTAAGGATTATTAGATATAAGAAATAAAGGATTACTTCAAGCTTTCTGACATCTGCAGCTAGGCTGATGGAGGCATTACTGGCACAGGAAAGACTAGAGGAGGCAGTGAAGATCAAGGGTTCTACTTCAGAGGTGGTTCTATTTGAGAGGCCACCTGTGAGATCATCAAGTGGTGATACTGAGTAAGCAGTTCAACATGAAGAATCTGGAACTCAAGAAGAGAGATCTGCACTATGGCTCTAAGTATAATTTATATGCCAAGAACTTCCATATTTATAGTTTTCCAGCCCAAGTTGCAGAGAAGAAATTCAAACCCAAGTCTCTTCAACTACTAAGTTCCTGAAGCTCTTCCACTGATACATGCTCAAGTATGAAGCTGTCAGTGTTAAGGAAATAAGAAAGATTCACTGAGGAAGTGAGTTGGGCTTGAAGGATATACAGATGTTTTGGAGAAAGAAAGTTGAAGGGCATTCCAGGTAAAGGCCAGCACTTGTACAATGGCCCAGAGCTGTGAAAGAGCCTGACATGGTAAAGGATTAGTAAGAGATTTATTGTAGCTACTAACAGTTTGAGGACACAAGTGTTGGGCAGGAAGGGACTGGATGGGGAAAGGAACAAAACTGGTGGGGAGATGGGATAGGTCCTATGGCAGAGATTCTAGTTACTGCCCAATTTATCTATTCTCTTCTTTCCTACTAAGCAGAACTCCGACTTTTTTTTTTTTTTTTTAGCTAGTATTAGTTAGAAGACTACATTCCTCAGTCTTTTTGTAACTAAACATGGCCTGGATGTCTAAGTTTTAGCCCATAAGATGCAGGTTAAAGTGTTGTGATTTAAAGGATGGAGGTACAGCCTTTCCCTCTTCCTCCTTCTTGCTGGCTGGAATGTGGATGTGGCAGCTGGACCTCAAGCACTCATCTTGGTCCTGGAGGCTACAGGACAACAGTGCATTCTGCTGTGCAGAGCACATTCTGCTAATTGAAGACTATGGAGCTAACCTATAAGCCTTGACCTGCCTACCTCTGTTCTTCTTTTCTGTGAGATAGAAATAAACTGTCTTGTTTAAGCCATTGATATTTTAAGATTTAACGCCACTCTCAGCAGAACATACTTCCTAACACACAGATCCAGACAGTGAAACTGATAAGCTTGGATACTATCCTACAAAGCACTATAAAGGCCAGGGACACATATATTTTAGAGCTATGAATTTGGTAGCATTCCAGAGTGGAGAGACAATAGTAGCAGAGAGCTTAGGAAGCTGGGGTTACAGTCTAGATGAGATGCAATCAGAATCTAAATTAAGATAGTGGCAGTGACAGTGAACAGAGGCAAGATTTGAGAGAGATTTTTGAGAAGGATGCTGTGAAGTGTGTCTCCATCACTATCGATGACTTAGTACAAGAAAAGGGGCTTAAGTTAAAAGAGCTTTTGATTGACTATCAGGGAAAATGCTTTCACAGAACGATGAAACTCCCTGATGAATTACTAGAAGAGGGGAGAGCTGCCGGCAGTCCTCAATGAAGGAAAAGGTTATGTTTCCCCACAGTCTTCAGTCTGCTGTACTGAAGGCAGAGCTGGCCCCATGCATTCTGTGGCCCCTTCCAGTTAAAAATGTCCAGAAACTAGTGACTACCAAAATTCTTCATCTAAAAAACAGAATTTTCTACAAACTGGACACACTACAAATATAAGCAACTGCTCACTATGTTCTCCAAAAAAAACACTCTAAGAGGGAAAATCCAGTAAAATCCTAATCTCTTTACACAGATTACCTGAAACTTCTATTTTAAACATTCAAAAAGTAAAACACCATGGTTTGCTGGAGTTGGCATTGCCACTTCCTTAAAAATGATTTTGATTTGGCCTTCTCACACATAAACAATGGACTGACAAGGCTGATGATTCTTAACACTTGACAAATTCATCAGGTTTTCAGATGATTAGACTGTGATACTAAGTGAAGGCAATGTGAAGAAAAAAGCAAGGAATTGGGCAAAAAGGTGTTTCAATCTTTCCAATTAAAAGAGTGACAGGGCTTCCCTGGTGGCGCAGTGGTTGAGAGTTCGCCTGCCGATGCAGGAGACACGGGTTCGTGCCCTGGTCCGGGAGGATCCCACATGCCGCGGAGCGGCTGGGCCCGTGAGCCATGGCCGCTGAGACTGCGCATCCGGAGCCTGTGCTCCGCAACGGGAGAGGCCACAACAGTGAGAGGCTCGCATACCGCAAAAAAAAAGAGTGACAAACTCTGACAAATCCAAGCATTCTCATCTCTGAATGAAGGGTCACAGAAATTTAATGAAGGGTCACAGAAGTTTACAATTTCCACCAAGAACTCAATGAAAACTAATATAAATGGGTCCATGAAAACAATTCCCCTCAGATCTCTCAAAATCAACCAATGAGGAAAAGTTACCTTCTGGGCCCCTCTCCCCAGTGAAATGTAGGCACGACAACACAAGTCCTCACAGGGCAAGGTAACATTCTTGTTAGAATAATTTTCTGGATGTCCCTGGTGGGGCAGTGGTTAAGAATCCGCCTACCAATGCAGGGGACATGGGTTCGAGCCCTGGTCCAAGAAGATCCCACGTGCCGCCGAGCAACCAAGCCCGTGTGCCACAACTACAGAGCCTGTGCTCTAGAACCCACAAGCCACAACTACTGAGCCTGCACACCACAACTACTGAAGCCCGAGTGCCTAGAGCCCGTGCTCTGCAACAAGAGAAGCCACCACAATGAGAAGCATGCGCACCACAATGAAGAGTAGCCCCTGCTCACCACAACTAGGAAAAGCCCGGGCGCAGCAACAAAGACCCAACACGGCCAAAAATAAAATTAATTAATTAATTAATTTTTAAAAAATAAGGAAACAGTCTCCTGTGACTGGAAAAATAAAAATAAAAAGAATCATTTTCTGTGCTGCAAGTTTGCCAGCCCAAGCAAATCTCTCTCTCTGAAATAAAGCTACTGCAATTGTATGGTGCCACAGAACGTTCACAGTGTGTTCACATACATCACCTCATTTGATCCACACCATAACTTCATACAATAGGTAGAGTAGGTATTGTTATTCCAGTTTCACCAAGGAAACGGAAGTACTGAAGCGGCAGAGCCAGCCGATGACATCATTCAGGGATCCTGGTGCTATAACTGGGGCAGCCTGTTCCACACAAGCAAGAATCAGAGCATCATGGGAAGAGCCAGGAAAACCTATATCAAGATACTGCTTAAGTGGCCGTGGGACTCCTTGAAATGCTGGCGTCAACTCAGTGAAGGCTCTGAATATCTGTGGAGTGTCAGGCACTACAGATAACCCTGGCTCTGTCCTTGGAAACTCGTGTACTAGAAATGAAACAAAATGCAAACAAATACTGAAGTACATGGAGTTGGTGACTGCTGGCAAGCAGTGTGTCCAAAGGCAGTGAGAAGGGAGCCAGGGAGTTTGACAATGAACCCCCGAGCTAAAATGGGAAGGCTGAGGAGGAGCTGGCTAGATGGATGGGCACGGGGAGCATTCCAGAAAGGAAGACCATGTGTAAGGCACCTAATCAAGAGTAAAATGAGAAGGACAAAGGTTCTCTGTGTCTAAACATGTTGCAGGGACCAGACCACGAAAGGCCTCACCTGACATGCTGAAGAGCATGTATTTTACATTTTAGGGATGGAAAGCCATTGAAAAATATGAGAATAACATAATCAGAATTATACTTGATGAGGAGTCAAGGGTCAGCCTATTGCTCCTTTGAAGATAATCTGTCTTTTTCTCTAGCTGCTTTTAATACTTTTTTTTTTTCTTTTTTTTTTTTTTGCGGTACGCGGGCCTCTCACTGTTGTGGCCTCTCCCGTTGCGGAGCACAGGCTCCGGACGCGCAGGCTCAGCGGGATCCTCCTGGACCGGGGCACGAACCCGCGTCCCCTGCATCGGCAGGTGGACTCTCCACCACTGCGCCACCAGGGAAGCCTTCTCTAGCTGCTTTTAAGATTTTCCCTTTGGTTTTCTGTAGTTTCATCTTGATGTATCTAAGTATGGATTTTTTTTTTAATTCTACTTACAATCATTGGTTGTAAATCTGTGGTTTGGTATCTCAACTGTTATGGAAAATCTCAGCCATTATCTTTAAATTTCACCTTTGTTCATTTTCTCTCTCATCTCCTTTCTAGGTCTCTAATTAAACTTATTCACACCTCACTCTATTCTCTATGTCTCTTACCCACTTCCTCTGCATTTTCTATTTGTCTCTCCATGCTATACTCTGGATAATTTTTTCTTACCGTCTTCCAGTTTGTTAATTTTCTCTTCAGCTTTATTCAATCTTCTGTTAAATGCATCCATTGAGGTTCTTCTCTTATTACTATTATTATTATTATTTGTGTTACGCGGGCCTCTCACTGTTGTGGCCTCTCCCGTTGCGGAGCACAGGCTCCGGACGTGCAGGCTCAGCGGCCATGGCTCACAGGCCCAGCCGCTCCACGGCATGTGGGATCTTCCCGGACCGGGGCATGAACCCGCGTCCCCTGCATTGGCAGGCGGACTCTCAGCCACTGTGCCACCAGGGAAGCCCGAGGTTCTTCTCTTTAAAATATTTAATCAAATATATACTTTTCCTCATCCAGAGCTTTAAATTTCATTACTGTTATGTTTATTTCTAGAAGTTTTGATTCCTTTTTTAATTTGCTATGTCACATTTCATAGTTTCCTATTCTTTGTAGATATCTTCAAGCTTATCTTTTATTTCTTTCAACACAGTAGTTTTTTATAGATGGTAATGATTCCAATATCTGATGACAATTTATGAAGGGCTGTTTCTGTTGTCTGTGGTTGCTGATGATTCTTGCCCTTGGAGTATGGTTTCCTTGGGTGCCTGGTTATATTTACGTGCTGGTTACTGAATAATCTGAGGCCTAGGCAGAAGAAACCTTCCTTGTGAAAGAATTTCCACTGGATTTTGCCAGACATCCAGAGGCACAACCAGCCCATAAACCAATTCAAGACTTGAGATTCCTTGGTTGAGCCAGTCAGCTTGAACCTGGGCTGCAATTCCACAAGAGAGCTGGTATGTTTCAGGTCCACCCTCACTGTGACAGTGCAGTCCTTTGGGGTCCCAGCTTCTTGTGAAAAATCTGAGCTTTATTTCTGTCCCCCACAACTGCTGGTCAAACCTTCACTCTTGCATGGGTTTTCCACCCTAATTTTAACCTGGTAATACCTGTGAGCTCTTTGATGCTTTAAGAAGAAGGCTGGGTTTGGTTTGGTTTTTGTATTTTATCTAAATATTTTTGGTTGTTTCAGTAGGAGGGTGCATGTCTGAATAACAGCTCACCATTACTATCTACAGAAAGTCGCTAGAGTTTGTATTTCAGAATATTTTTCAGGTGGCAGTGTAGAGCCTAGTGAGTAGTGACAGGAGTTAAGAACAGGAGAGGGGCAGTGGTGATCTGTGCAGGAAACACAGCAAGGAAGCTACTGTGATAATGCCCAATGTTACATTAAGCAAAAGTACAAGGGATGGAGAGAAGAGACAGGTATTCTCACATTTATTTTTCTCAGCAACCCCATGAGGGAAGCATTACTATTCTGGTTCTTATAGCAATCAGCCGTTCAAAGAGGTCAAGTAATTTATCCCAGGGTTCATCCAAGGAGATGGTTAGTAGAGGTGGCATCAGAACCCAGTATGACTCCAATTCCAAACTCTTCTTACCACAGTATGATGAGATCTGGAAGAAAGACAGGTGCATGTGGCTGGGTTCCAATGACGATGGGAGGATTGCCAAAATTTTTTTAATTCACTTAAAGACATAGAAGGATTTTAAATTTTAGAAGATGCCAAGTGATAAACAGCTCTCTAAATAACTTCACTGCTTCCACCCACAGAAATGACAGAGTAGTTAAAAGCATGAGCTTTGGGACTTCCCTGGTGGTGTAGTGGTTAAGAATCCTCCTGCCAATTCAGGGGAAACGGGTTCAAGCCCTGGTCCGGGAAGATCCCACATGCCGCTGAGCAACTAAGCCCACGCACCACAACAACTGAGCCTGCACTCTAGAGCCCCCGAGCCACAACTACTGAAGCCTGTGTGCCCAAGGCCCGTGCTCTGCAACAAGAGAAGCCACTGCGATGAGAAGCCCGCACACCATAACGAAGAGTAGCTCCCGCTCGCCGCAACTAGAGAAAAGCCAGTGCGCAGCAACAAAGACCCAACACAGCCAAAAATTAATTAATTAATTAATTAATTTTTAAAAGTCATGAAACTTTCCAAAAAAAAAAAAGCATGAGCTTTGGAGTCACAAGACCTAAATTCAAACCTAGGTCCTGTGATCTTGAACTTGTGGCTTTGAACAAGTTACTCCCTCTCTCAATTTCCTCCTTTGGAAATCAGGAATAGTATACATGAGTTATGTTTACACGGAGTGCCCCGGCACAAAGTACATTAATAAAAATTAATAAAATTGTTAGATATTGCTACTAATGTTGTTGTCATGGTTATTATCATCAGCTCTTGGTAGTCAGTTTTGAGTGAATCTAACCCTGTTACCCTGGACACAACTGACTGGAAAGGAACTGGTACACAGGGGTGGCAACATTATAAAATGGGTCACATTTCCTCATCTGTAAAGTGTAACCCATCTTATAGAGTTAGTGGGAAGATTAAATGAAGTTAATGTGTGCAAAAGTGCCACAGTGGCTAGAACACAGCAAGCACTCAATAATTGCTATATAACATACATTTAGATTGCATGTGCTTTCCTGTATGCTTGGTGAATTCTGTGCAAAGTAAGGAGGGAGAAGAGATGGTGCCACATAGGTAGGCAGAGGCCAGGTCAGCGTTACGAAGTTTGGGCTTAACCCAAAGGCAATGGAGAGCTACGGAAGAAAGCAGTCAGGGGACTAATAATGGCTGATGGTTTAAGAAGGTCACACTGGTTGCTACATGGGGAACAGATTTAGAAGTGAAACCGGAGGCAGAAAGGCCAGTTAGCAGGTTACTGCAATAAATCAGACTAGTGGCAGAGGGAATGGAGGGTTCTAGATAGAGAGGTATTTATTATAAAAGGCAAAACTGACAAGATTATTCAGATGCTAGTTGGGAACTGGAGGCTGGGGAAGTTACAGGGGTAGAGTAAGGAATGGGAAAAACAGCCTAATTTCCTTATAACAGATGTTCTCAAAGTACAGTCCCCTGACCAGCAACATCAGCATTACCTGGGAACTCCAAGAAATGCAAATTCCCAGACCCCACCCCAGACCTACTGACTCAGAACCTCTGGGGATGGGGCCCAGCCATCTGAACACACTTTCCAGGGGACTCTGATGCCCACTAAAGTGAAGAACCACTGCTCTAGACAAATGAGCCATGACCTGCTATAGGAAGAGCATCTTCAGGCAATCGGGAGGGGATATAAGTTCAGTCGGACTTAGCAAGTTCAAGGTGTTGGATGTTAGGTCTGATGCTTAAGAGAGAGTTTTGGGCTGGAGACAGAAATGAGCATGCCGTGTGCGTACAGAGGACAAATGAACAAGTAGACTGGTTCCCTCGGAGATGGTTCAGAATCAGAAGGGAAGAGAGCCTAGGATAGAGCAATGAGGAACAACATTATTTAAGAAAGCGCAAGTAGAAAAGTTTGCAAAAGAAACTGAGGTGTGATCAGAAAGGTAGCAGAATAATCAGCCTAATGTGAAGTCAGAGAAGCCAAAGAAAGCATGCGTTTTAGTAAGAAAAGTATGGTCAGCAGTGTAGACTTAGTGACAAGGTCACAGGAGGAAATGGAGTGAAGCAGAACGCCATGTGCAGGGAACTGACTGTGGAGACGAGGGTGTGCACCAGGCTCCGGAAGCCTGGCTGTGAAGGTGGGGAACAGCACAGGGTGGAAGCTGCAGGGGGAGAAAGAAATCACACATGGTTTCTTGTATTTTTTTAAGATAAGAGAAGCCTGAACACAGTTAATTGCTGATAGGAAAGAATCACTAAAGAAGGTGTGGTTCAAGAGGGCACAACAAAGAAAGGGAGGGGACCCTGGGCAGGAAGGGAGGGGACCCAGAACCCAGAGGGAAGGATTAACCTCAGGCAGAAAGTCAGAGAGATGCCAACTTCATTGTATCAAAATAAATGGAGGAGGGGCTTCCCTGGTGGCGCAGTGGTTGGGAGTCCGCCTGCTGATGCAGGGGACATGGGTTCATGCCCGGGTCCGGGAGGATCCCACATACCGTGGAGCGGCTGGGCGCGTGAGCCATGGCCGCTAAGCCTGCGCGTCCGGAGCCTGTGCTCTGCAACGGGAGAGGCCACAACACTGAGAGGCCCACGTATCGCAAAAAAAAAAAAAAAAAATGGAGGAGGGAAGGAGTCTAGACACAAGCCATTCCTAAGTGGAAAGCTGAGGGAGTTCCACAGGGGAAGGGGGCGGGCAACAGCTCCGGTTTTTTGAAATGTAGAAGCCAATTCATCTGTTGAAAAGTGATAGGGAGGTGGAGGATACCTAATATATTCAGAGCTGGGTTCCACAATCCCAGGGGAGGATCACATGCGAATGGCTTCCCAAAACAGTGGCCCTGAACATGCCAGGCACTGCACTCTATGTATTCAAAACATTAACAGTAAAAAAAATTACAAAATAGTAATAGTAACTAGTTATTGAGCACCTATGGCACACACCTGGCACTGTGTTAGATGATTCATATGCACTACCAAATTTAATATTCTCCAATAATCCAATGAGGTAGGCAAGTATTATCATGCCAATTTTAGAGATGAGGCTCTAAAAGATCATTTAGGAAATGAGGCTCACAAACATCAAATGATAACATGCTTGCTCATGGATACCAGCTAGGAAATGACAAGGGCAGGATTCAAACCTAAGTCTCATCCTCTTCCCATGATGCCACACAACCTTCAGGATTTGAACAGGATTAATGGAAGTGAGAATGGAAAAGAAAACATGATTTTTGAGAGATGTGCCTGAATGATAAGATACTGGGAGAAGTCCATCAACTCTTGGGCCCATTTTGAGTTTGGGGTGACAATGGGATATAAGTATGATCACGTCCTTTACCCAAGCTGGAGATATGGTTCTACATCTTGGGGCAGAGATTAGGAATATCAGTTAGATGATAACAATGATAACATTGTCTGAAAGTAGACAGATGTGTATAGACTGGGGAAAGAAGGACTTCATATAAGAGTAACAGAATAAATAAATGAATGAAAAGAAAGCTAATACTCAAGCATTAAAAGGAAAAAAATCCCTTCACTACCCGAACTTCCTTCCTTGTTCTAATTTACAGACTGGTGAGAGATGAAGAACAGGGGGACTCATTGTGTCAGAATTTGGTCACCCTTCTCCCCAGGCTGACCATGAAGATACCTTCAGGTTTCTCAGTTGAAGCGGTGCCCTGGATAGAGTGATTTTTGTGCCCAAACCTGAGTCCTTCACAGGGTTTTCTCAGATGGGGCTTCGCACTGATTCCCATTCCCAGCTGTTAACTGTATTAATTACATCATCAACACCACTTTTCTCTGAGCACTCTCTGCTCCAAATCTTTCTCTTGCCCAGGAGAAACCACTTCTACATTTCTCTCTACTAAAGCTTTAATTGGCTTTTAGCTTCATGGCTCCCAAAAGACCCAAAATGTAGGCCCACATACTTATGTGCTCCCATCTGTAGCTGGCTTTAACTCACTAATTCTGCATCTTTCCCAACAGATGCATGACTCCTCCAAGTTTAAGTTGACTTCCATCTGAGTTTTTCTTAAAGGGAACAAGCCTGACCTGTTACTGTGACAGGATCATTTCAACACCAGAAACACAGTGTTTACTAAAATCTGACTAGTGTTTCTTTACCTGTCTTCCAAAGACTAGCTATCCATCAAAACGTCAAAAAATGAAAAAGGTGCTGAGCTATCATAGAGGGTTAAGTAGAGACTGGCCTCCCCCCACAAGCATGGGAAGCTAAAGTAAATGAGTTTTGCTGTGTTCTGAGCCTGTGATCCACATGTATCAAACATATATCTCTCTCATGTTCTAAGTCTCTTAAAGCACATGTGATATTTCATCCTATTGAACATTTCCAACAGGGAAAATAAGATCCAGCCCACTGCTTGGGCAAAAGGGAAAGTATTAAAATGCTACTTCTAAAGAGTCAGTCCTCTTTATCAATTCAGTTCCTATTACCTAAAAATAGGACTCCAAAATGATCATTACCAGGCAAATGAAAACAGGAAGGTTAAAGAAGAAAAAATTCTTATAGGCTGCATCATTTCTGAGACCCAGCAAGCCCCCTAGGAAACAGAACAATACACCACTCAAAAATAGCTAATGTTTGAAGCATCTCTAATGGAAAATTGCTTCTCCTTAATAAGGTAACAACCTCTAGCTCTAAATGCAAATCAGGCAGATCACTCCAGCCAGGTTATATAGACATGGATGAGTCATTGCTTTTGATGCCAAACTGACAAATCTGAAGGTTTTATAATGGATCCTATGTGGCTGCTGTGGAGAAAAAGGATTCAGGTGTTAAACAGGAAAGCAACTAGTTTGGTTCTTCAGTTTCAAAGAAGGAAAGGAAGGGTAATCTTTTGCAGAACATTTGCTGAGTACAAGACTGTTCTGGGGGTTGAAAGTAGATGAAAGATGAGCAAAAACAGTTACATGAGGGGAATAAAGAAAATACTGAACCATAATAATATCAGTCATGGAATGTGAACTGAAAAAAGAAACAAGTACCTAGAAAGAAGAGTCACGGAAAGGAAAGATCACACATCTAGCTGGAAGAAATAAGTTCAGGCTCATGGGGACATCTTGTGGTTGAGTGGACTCTACCACGGCCCCCAATGACCCTCACAGCTCCTGCTCTTCACACCGTGGAATAACCCCCTCCCTCTGAGTGTGGGCAGGACCTACGACTTGCTTCTAACCAACAAAATATGGCCAACATGACAGGATGTCACTTCCATGATTATGTTCCATAAGACTGTAACTTCCACTTGGAAAACAGACTCTCTCCCTTGCTGGATCTGATGAAGCCAGCTGCCATACAGAGAGGCCCACACCAGCAGCCAGCAAGGAAGTGAGGTCCTCAGTCCAAAAGCCCGCAAGGAACTGAATCTAGCCAACAACCATATAAACTTGGAAGTACACCCTTCCCCAGTAGAGCCTTCAGATGGCGGACACCTTGATTGCAACCTTGTGAGAAACCCTGAAACAGAGGGCCACGCTGGGCCACGCCCAGATTCCTGACTAAAGGGGAACCTTGTTTCCTCGACTCATAACACTTAGGATACAAAATGTATGGGTTTTTCACACCAAGCAATTGTGCAAGTCTCTGTGGACACCACCTGGTGGCCAACAATTTAATTCAATTCTGATACTAACTACCTGGAGAGAGTGTACAGGCCTCACAGATTAAGGGCTCAGTCCCATGAGACTGCCTGCCCCCACCTCCCACTTCAGACCGCAAATGCAAGTAGTGGGCCTCCAGATTACCTACACTCTGTCTGAGTTGGCTGCAAATTGAGGGGGTTCCCATGACCCCATCCTTAGGTTTGATAATCTGTCATAACGGTTCACAGAACTCAGGGCAGCATTTAACTTACATTTACTGGTTTAGTATAAAAGATACCATAAAGGATATAGCCAAAGAGGCACATAGGAGGCCCAGAGGATCCTGAGCATAGGAGCTTCTGTCCCCATGGAGTCGAGGGGTGCACCACCGTCCCAGCACATGGATGTATTCACCAAGCTAGAAGCTCTCCAGACCCCATAGTTCAGAAATTTTTATGGAGGCTTCATCATGTAGGCATGATCAAATATTCACTCAATGTTCAGCCTCTCTCCACTCCCTGAAGGGTGGGGGTGGGGCTGAAAATGTCAAGCTTCTAACCATAGCCTGAAATGATTAGAATCATTTCATGACCAACCCCATCCTGAAGCTATCCAGGAGTCCACCAAGAGTTGCCTCACAGAACAATAGATGCTCCTATCACCATCATCACTCAGGAAATGACAAGGGTTTTAGAAGCTCTGTGTCAAGGAACCAGGGTCAAAGACCACATATTAGAACAAAAGATGCTCCTAGAACCGTTATCACTCAGGAAATCCCAAGGTCTTTAGGAGCTCTGTGTCAGGAACCAGGGGCAGAAGCCAAATATATATTTCTTATTATGTTCCACTGACCCACAGAAAATGTGAGATAGTAAACGTGTTGTTTTAAGTCTGCGGCAAATTTGTTACACAGCGATAAATAATTAATACACATTTAAAATGACAGTTGACATTTGAAGGTTAGAGGAATTTTCACAGGAGGAGACAGGGAATTAGGCAGCATTCATGGCAGGAAAGAGGAGGCACAGAGACACAAAAGCAGAAGAGGGAAGTGAGTGCTTAGGAACAATACAAGGCCCGGTTTGGTTGGATGTGAGGTCTGAGTGGGCAGGTGCAAGAACATAGGTTGGGGGCTTCCCTGGTGGCGCAGTGGTTAAGAATCTGCCTGCCAATGCAGGGGACACGGGTTCAAGCTCCTGTCCGGGAAGATCCCACACGCCACGGAGCAACTAAGCCCATGCGCCACAACTACCGAGCCTGCGCTCTAGAGCTCGCAAGCCACAACTACTGAAGCCCACACGCCTAGAGCCCATGCTCTGCAACAAGAGAAGCCACCGCAATGAGAAGCCCACGCACCACAACGAAGAGTAGCCCTGGCTCACCACAACTAGAGAAAGCCCGCGCACAGCAACGAAGACCCAACACAGCCAAAAATAAAATAAATAAATAAATTTATTTAAAAAAAAAAAAAAAAAACATAGGCTGGAGAGACAGGCAGGAGACCCCTGGTGGATAAGGACAGCCAAAAAGAGCCATGAGCTCATCACTGACATCATGCGGTCTGAGAACCTCTACAGGAAGATTCATTTGACACTTCTTGCTTCAAGAGGCGACAGGCTTCAAAAAATGATTTGGAAAATGCCCATAACTAAATGTATGCTTTATTCTTTTTAAGGTACTTTCCCTTCCATTACCTCATTTGATTTATGCAAGGACCTGTGATGAAGTCAAGGCAGGTATTTATTATGAAGTTTTTTTTGGTTTTGTTTTTGTTTTTTTACAAATAAGGAAAATGAAGCAGTAAGAGGCAAGAATGACCGGCAAAGGCTTTTGTTCGGTACTTTCTTGTTTCCTACTAGGAGTGTTGCCACATTTTATTGGATCCTCCTTCCCTGGTGGAGATGCAAACAGGGCTAGCCAAACAGGTTTGGATCCTGGCCCCAATGTACCAGGGTGGGCCCAAGGAGCATTTATACCTAGAAGAGTAGGTGCAGTGAGGCCTGGGTGAACTGCAGAGTCAAGAGTACAATAGTTTAGTCCATATAAGCTGATATCAAGAGTTTTGAAATAAGGAGGGTCAAAATGAACATTAGATCCCAAGTCAAGACTATCAAGTTTATACTCGATTGCTGCCTCTGCCTCAAACAAATGAGTCAGAGCTGAGGGGACTGGCCAAATAGGGGTCAGCTAATTGGGAACGGAGATGAGAGACTTCACTATGCAGCTGAGCTTTACTCAGGGGCCTAGTAAAAGGGTGTGCAGGGGTGGGAGGCTGGTTCCACTTAAAGGGATAGGGGTGACTCATTTATTTTTTAGTTTGTTGTTTGTTTTTTTTTAAGCAGTATCTGAAAAGCAGGGACAATTTTCTACTGCAAAATGTTAAATAAGATCTGTCCTTAATGGTGGAGGTTCTACACCCAGAGTAGGACACCCAGTTCCTTCTCCCCATCCAGAACCACACAAGCCAGTTTTTTTCCCCCCAATAGGCTTAGCTGGAGTCTTCAACAGCTTTTTGTAAATCTCAACAGGTTATAGCTACCAATACTCCATTAGTCAAGCAAAGATTTCCCCTGACATGTTGCTGCATGACTTGAAAAATCTAGTTGGTAGTTCTCAAGGGAGAATGGGCATTATTTAGAATGACCCAAAGGGGTAATCAATGCCAGTAAGATGAATCATAGTTCTGCATAGTGGCAAAGAAAGGGTCTCTATCAAAGCAAAAAAAAAAAGAGGGGGTCCTCCCTGAATAAAGGTTATTTTAAATAATTGTGAGAATCAGTCTTTTTAAATAAAAATAATCTTTAATCGTTTGATATCCACTAACGAAAGAGAGGCATTCCTTCATTTCTTGAAAATACTCATCATTTCCTTCTTAGTTCTATACATTTTTCTGTTAGGTCTTGTACAAGGCTCTCAAAATCTTTATCAGAGTTACTTCCCACACTCCACCCTTGTGCCTGAGTTTTCCATACCTACCAGCTTATGCCTCGGTTTTATAGGACAATGACTACTTCAGGTAATTCCAACTGTGGACCATCTACCTGATAATCTCACCCATTTCCTATAGCTTCAACTGATAATATTCAGATCTATAACTCTCACCATCCCTCTTCTGGGTCGATATTTCTATTTCCAATCGCCCACTGGATGTTACAACTTGAGTGTCCGCCATGTAACTCAAATTCAACATATAATCAGAACCCAGATTCACAGTCCATCTCATACCTGGTCTTATTTTTCTCATTTAAGAATGTCAACACCCATGCAGTTGCTAAACTAGATATCAAGTTAATCTCATCCTTGCATGTTCCTCTGTCTTAAGTCCCATATCTGATCGACCATCGAACTCTGAGGACTCTAGTTCTGAAATATCTTGCCTACCTGTCCCTTCTTCTGCATTCCAGCTGCCATTGCTCTCAGTCAGGTCTTCAAGCATCTTAACTGGTCCCAGGCCATGCCCCACTTTCTCCCCTCTTCCTAACAATCAGTCTCCTTTCCTTAACAACCTTGGGTGACTTCCCATTATCCAGATCTCTTAGCAGCCACAGATAATTGGAAAAAACTTCATCACAGCCTATTTTTCTAGCCTCCCCTCCAAACTCCCCACCATGTACACTGCAGTATTCCCACTGTAGGTATTATTCTACCTACTATCCACCTCTGTGCCCCTGTTCACGCCAAGAATATTTCTGACCCTTCTTTGCCTGGAAAACTACTCATCCTTCAAGGCCTAAAGAGCAAATTGTCTTATTTTCTCTCCCTCTTCCTCCTCTCACCTTCTCCCCTTCCTCTATGAATGGTCCCTCCCTCCCTCTGCAAGTCTGTTCCTCTTCTCTGTGTGCACTGTTTGTGGTTTCTAGAAGCCTCTGTTCCCTAATGACTTTGTCTCCAGCCCTCCCTCCACGTGACACTGTTACCCCAGAGTCCTCAAGCTGTGGAGAAAAAAATCTAATGAGTCACTGGCCAGTCAATGTATTGATGTTTCTTAGGTCAGGGGTCTACTCGTGATCCAGCTAACGTGCTGGGGACAGGGCAGACTGCATTTACCACATTAGTAAAGGCAATTCCCATGGAAGGGGACTAAGGCAGTCAAGATCCAGAACACACGTCTGTTACTGTATCTCCTCTTATGGAATAATTTCACCTCAAGGACAAGCATCTGGATTTTACTCCTCATTCATCTTTCTCTTCCTAGTAAGTGGCAGAATGCCTGGCTTGTCACTCCCTCTGTATCTCCTTGGATGCTCTTAGTTGAGATGACAGAACATTCAACACAAACTGGCTTATATCTCAAAGGTGAATCACTGGCTAATGCAATTAGAAGTCCAGAAGGAAGACAGGCTTCAAGGTCAGTTGATCCAGGGCCCAGCCCTCTAATGGTTATAGGGGCCCAGATTTTTTTCTGCTTCTCCACTCTTCTATCCACAGCACTTGGCTAGTCATAGGATAGCTTCCAGTACCAATCAGGGATAAACCTTTCATGTTCACATCCATCAGGAAACTACTTACATCCCAGAATTCTAAGCAGGAGTCACCTTGATTAGACTGCTTAGGTCATGTGCCCATGAGAAGAGGAAATGGTTTGAAGCTGCAACATCCAATGCAGTAGCCACAAACTACATGTAGCTATTTAAAATAAAATTAATTAAAATTAAATACAATTAAAAATTCAGTTTTTCAGTCACAAATTTCAAGTGCTCAACAGCCACATGTGACTAAGTGGCTACACAGAAAGTTCTACTGGCATGAGGTAACCAAGTAACTGGTATAAGGCAACCAAAACTTGGCAGCTGGGGTCAGCTTAGTTCAAAGTCCCAGGAATCTGGGGACGGGGCAGATGTCCAGATGGAAATCTAGGTGCATACAGGAAAGGGAAAGAGGGAAACAGACTCTAGATGGCAATGAACAATACTCAACATGTTGTTTTAGAAAGAAATTAAACTGATCTGGCATGATATGCTCTTCAAAAAATATAACCCATTTGTAGAAACTGTCTGTTGTTATTTGAGGTACAAGGTGTTTTTCTTTTACAAACTCACTAACTTCCTGTGGGACACTGGACGTGCCAAGTAACTTCTCTGAGTCTCAGTTTCCTCGTCTGTAAAAAAAAAAAAAGGGGGTGAACTAGATCAGTTGTTTCTAACCTTTTAATCAGAGCAGAATTTTTTACAATACATTTTTTAAATTAATTTTTGCCTAAGATCTCACACTTTGAAGTATTTTTAGTAACTTAACTGCATCAAAAATTAATTTGTTACCCTGTTTTTTAAATCAAAAACATACAACTGTTAATTAGAGCCTCTGATCACCAAGAAAAGTCAATGTTACCATGGTAGGCTAGTATCATTTGTATCAAAAGTAAAATAAGTTGACCTTGCAGTCTTAAAGCAAATGAACTATTTTCATTTAGTGTCATGAAATATTTATAAATAATGTGAAGTACTCCACTGGAAGCCCTGAGGGGTGGACTAACACATGTCAAGGAGAGTACTTGATCTTGCAGGACTCATGTAGGTCCAGAATTTTATGATTTCTATAGCAATACAACTGTAAACAGATATGACCCTCGTCACTAGCATGGACTAGCCTGACCTGGAAAGTACCAGAGAGAGGCATGAGTAGACAGACTTGGAAGAAAGATTCCAAGGGTGACTGGAAATAAGGAGAAAATGATACCGTCACACAAAGATGCTGATCTACATTTTTATTACCAGTAAGCCCCCCAAAAGTAGATTATTAAGTAATTCAGGGAGCCAAGTATAAAGCTAAAAGTGGACAGCAAGCAAGAGAATCAGGAGTGCAATACTGCAAAAGATGTTAAAAGAACCATGGGCAGGGGGGGTGGCTCCAGAGACCTTCAAGTCTTCATTCACCTCTACTGAGGAGAAGGGCAGGCACACATAGTGACAGACATACTAGAGGCCTGGGAACTTCTGTTTCCAGGTAACAGCATGAACTACATTTAATATAGATTATTTGCTTTTATTTAAATTTCTAATCCAATAATATGGTGTTAAAGTACTAGCAAGAAGGCTGACAGGCATGTCTATTCCTAGGTGCTGTAAGGAATGGACTGGGGCAGAGTATATTCTATAAAATAAATTACTTGTAATGTTAGAAAAATGTTCTGAAACCCAAGCTCCCTAGGGTCTGTTGATACATCAAAGAGAAAATAGGTAGGACTGACTCAAGGATAAAAAATGAGAAGAGGAGAAGGTGAAAATGACAAGCCAGAGAAAGAACTGGACAAGCTCCGATCATATTTCAGTAAAGAACAAATATTATTTTTTCAAGATTGTTATAATTCATCATGGTTTTCTATCTCTGTTAAACCTTCTAATAACTATGTATTTAACAGTTTAAAAATTCCTTTAAAAACACCCACATTTCTCAAACAGCTAAGTATATGACCCAGCAATTCTACTACTGGGTATAATTTCAATTGAATTGAAGACAGGAACTCAGATACTTGCTCACCAATGTTCATTTCAGCATTACTCACTATTCAATAGCCAAAAGGTGGAAACAAACCAGTGTCCATCAACATGAATGGATAAACAAAATGTGGTATATTCAATATAATGAAATACTACTCATGAAAAGGAATGACATTCTGACACATGCAACAACACAGATGAACCTTGAAAACATTATGCTAAATGAAATAAGCCAGACACAAAAGGAGGAATATTGTATGACTCCACTTATATGACATATCAAGAAGAGACAATTTATAGAGAGGAAGTAGATTAGTGGTTAGCAGAGGCTGGGGTGGGTGAAATGGGGAGCTGTTTAATGGTTACAGAGTTTCTGTTTAGCATGATAAAAAAAAAAGTGTGGAAATAGTACTAGATAATAGTAATGACTGTGCAACATCATGAATGTAATTAATGGGACTGAATTGTAAACTTAAAAATGGTTAAAAAGACAAATTTGGTGCTATATATATTTTATCACACACACAAAAGATTTTTAAAACCACAAGAGTTTCTGTTTCTTATAAAGAGTGTAGGGCAGGGAATAGTGTGATAATATTTATTGCTTTCAAGGAGGGAAACTCAGGTGGCAGAAGAGAACAGGTAGGCCCCCGGCCTCTGACAGTCCCTTAAAGAAACTCTTAGAATAGAGGGGTTCTTCAAGGACCTAAATAGATGCCGATGACGCTTTAAACTACATTTCCAATCCAACCTCTGACATCAACTTCAACCTACATTTCCAACTATACATGACCACCTCAGACTTAACATGTTTAAAAGAAAGTCCATAGGAATACAAGACAAAGGTAGAGATTACTTACAATAAATAAAAACAGTAGAAATAAGTTTCTACTAAAAATTAAACAGACAAGTCACTTCCTAGTGTAATAAGAAATGAGGGGAAAACTGAAAGGTTTGATTATAGATGCAGAGGAAATTAATTGAAAAAACTTCAGGGGCTTCCCTGGTGGCGCAGTGGTTGGGAGTCCGCCTGCCGATGCAGGGGACCCGGGTTCGTGCCCCGGTCCGGGAGGATCCCGCGTGCCGGGAGCGGCTGGGCCCGTGAGCCATGGCCGCTGTGCCTGTGCGTCCGGGGCCTGTGCTCCGCAACGGGAGAGGCCACAGCAGTGAGAGCCCCGCGTACCGCAAAAAAAAAAAAAAAAAAAAAAAAAAAAAAAAAAAACTTCATACAACTCTATTCTAAAATATTAGAATAGGTGGCTAAAATGTATGATTTTCCTGGAAAATATAATTTTAATTTTGCATTATCAAAATTAATGCAAGAAGAGGGGGAAAAAAACCCTACAGAAACAAATAATCATTACACATGGAAAAAGCTGCCAGCTAAAGAAAGCCCTAACCCATGTTCCAACCATGAGTTCTTTAAATGCTTCAAGTATTGAGAACACTTGATCATTCTCAATGCTATTCTGACTGCTCCAAAGCAGTGAGAAAAAGAAAGGCTCCCCAGTTCTTCCCCATAAAGTTAATAGAGCCTGATACCAAAACACAAAAAGACAGCACAATAAGAAGAAACTGCAGACAAATCTCACATTTTGTATTTTAAATCCAAAAATCATAAATAAATATTAGCAAACACAACTGAGTTACATGTTAAAACATGCTATACACCATGACCAAATGAGAGTCATGGCTGTATGAGGGATGCAAGAATTATTCAATGTTATGTGTCATCAAGTAAACAAGCCAAAGGGGAAAAAAACCGAAATCTTGAAAGAAGCGCAGAAGGCACTTGAAAGAAAAATTCAATATCCATTCCCAATAGAAACTCTTAGTTAAAAAAGAAAACGGAGGGCTTCCCTGGTGGCGCAGTGGTTGGGAGTCCACCTGCCGATGCAGGGGACACAGGTTCATGCCCCGGTCCGGGAAGATCCCACATGCCGTGGAGCGGCTGGGCCCATGAGCCATGGCCGCTGAGCCTGCGTGTCCAGAGCCTGTGCCCCGCAACGGGAGAGACCACGGCAGTGAGAGGCCCGCGTATCACAAAAAAAAAAAAAAAAAAAAAAAAGAAAGAAAAAGGACACTTGGTTAACTAGGTCTGAAGCCAACAACCAGCACTGTGCTTGAGGGTTTAATACTGGAAGCATTCCTATTAAAGTCCACAAGAAGGCAATCACCACTATTATGTAATACAGTTCTTAAAGCAATGGCCAATGAAATGAGGTAATAAATGAGAAGCACAAATTAGAAAGTTAGGGGCAAAATTATTATTTGCAGATAAAATTGTTTTATACCTAGAAAACCAAAGCCACCAACTAGAAAGTTATTGGAAATAATAAGAGCATTCATTAAAGTATCCAGTTTAAAGATACACAAAACAACCCCCCAATAGCTTTCTTATATATCAACAATTACATGTAGGAAATTGCTGGAAAAAATTTCCTTTCAAATTAATACTAAAGAACACAAAATACTCAATGGTTTTTTTCTAGTACTCAAGTTTTTTCTAATGTGCAATAATGCTATATATAAACTATTAAACATATTAAGAAGATGTAAGATTCAAAATTCACATTGTGAATAGGTTTGATAAACTAAGACATACATAGACAATACTATAGTCAAAACAGCAAAACGGGGCACAAACAGTCCCCAGAAAAGACCCCACAATTGGGCAAAAATTGAGGCAACAGATTTTTACCCAAATTATTTTAATTAGCGTGTTGCATTTCCTAACAGTAAATAATTAAAACATTCATTAAAGTCTTGTTCAGCATCAACTATCAATTTCAGTAGCTTAAACCAGTGGTTCTCCAAGTGTGGTTTGAGATCCTGCCAAAGGCCCACAAGGTCAAGACTCTTTTCATAATAACACTAAGACATTATTTGTCCCTTTCACTCTCATTTTCTCATGTCTGTAAAGTAGAGGTCAGCAAACTAAACTGGCCCACAGGCCAAATCCAGCCATGTCCACTCATTTACATATTCTCCACAGCCACTTTCAGGCTACAAAAACAGAGTTGAGTAGTTGTGACACAGAAGTCTCTGTCTCTGGTGTATCCCACAAAGCTGGAAATATTAACTATGTGGTCCTTTACAGAATACCTTTGCTAACCCCTGCTCTAATGACCAATAGAATGTGTGCTTATGTATTCTTGTGTTTTCTAGAATTTTCTAAGATTATCAATTTAAAGTACAAACAAGTATATTTTAGAAGTTAATTCCATTTTTCTCCTCAGTATTTTGACTATGGTTTTATCTACTATAAATCATTAACCTCACTAATGCCCAATAAATCATTTTAAAATCTGAAGTTTTCCTTAAATGTACACAGAAACACAACTAGAAGTAAGTACACTTATTTTGCAATATTTTAAAGCTTTCTTTGTTTTAATTTTAAATACAGAAATATTGATGGATATAACCTACATACACAAAAGCATTTTGGAGTCTTCAATAATTCTTAAGAACACAGAAGTGTCCTGAGACCAAATAACTTGAGAATCACAGGCTTAAATAAAGTTGTTTGCAGCAGAATACACATTCTTTTCAAGAACACAAGGAATACTCTCCAGGATAAATCACATGCTATGCCACAAAACAAGTCTCAACAAATTTAAGAGCACAGAAATTGTATCAAGCATTTTCCCCAACCACAACAGTATGAAACTAGAAGTCAATTACAGAAAGAAAAATGGGAAAAGCACAAACATGTAAAGACTAAACAACACGGGTCAATGGGGAAATCAGAAAATACCTCGAGACAAATGAAAACGGAAACACAAACTCTATGGGATGCAGCAAAAGCAGTTCTAAGAGGGAAGTTTAGAGTGATAAAGGCCTTCCTCAAGAAACAAGAATAATCTGAAATAAACAACCTAACCTACCATCTAAAAAGAAAAACAAACAAAACCCAAAGTCAGCAGTGGGAAAGAAATAATAAAGATCAGAGAGGAAATAAAATAGAGACCAAAAAAACAACAGAAAAGATCAATGAAACCAAGAGCTAGTTTTCTGAAAACACAAACAAAATTGATAACCCTCTAGCCAGACCCATCAAGAAGAAATGAGAGAGAACCCAAATAAACAAAATTAGAAATGAAAGAGGAGCAATAACAACCAATACCACAGAGATACAAAAAATCATAAGGAAATACTACAAACAGGATACATCAACAAACTGGATAACCTAGAAGAAACAGACAAATTTCTAGAAACATACAACCTGCCAAGACTAAATCAAGAACAAACAGACAATATGAATAGACTGATCACTAGTAGTGAAATTGAATTTGTAATTTTAAAAATTCACAGCCAACAAAAGCCCAGGACTGGATGGCTTCATGGGGGAATTCTACCAAACATATGAAGAAGTGCTAATACCTATCCTCCTCAAACTATTCCAAAAATTGAAAAGGAGAGAGCACTCCCAAATTCACTCAGTGAGGCCACCATTGCCCTGATACCAAAACCAAAGACACTACCAAAAAAAAAAAATTACAAGCCAATATCTTTGATGAATATAGATGCAAAAATTCTCAACAAAATATTAGCAAACCAAATCCAACAATATATACAAAGGATCATACAGCATAATCAAGTGGGATGTATTCCAAGGACACAAGGATGGTTCAATACTTGCAAATCAATCAATGTGGTACAGCACATTAACAAAAACAATAAAAATCACATGATCATCTTAACAGACACAGAAAAAGTAGTTGATGAAATTCCATATCCATTCATGATAAAAACTCTCATCAAAGGTGGTAGAGAGGGAACATATATCTACATAATAAAGGCCATTTATGACAAATTCACAGCTAACATCATACCCAATGGTGAAAAGCTGACAGCCTTTCCTCTAAAATCAGGAACAAGACAAGTATGCCCACTCTCGCCACTTCTATTTAACACGGTATTGGAAGTCCTGGCCACAGCAATCAGACAAGAAAGAGAAACAAAAGGCATCCAAATTGGAAGGGAAGAAGTAAAATTGTCACTATTTGCAGATGATACTGATACTATATATAGAAAACTCTAATGTCTCAAAAAAAAAACTATGACAACTAATAAATGAATTCAGTAATGTTACAGGATACAAGATTAATATACAGAAATCTGTTGCTTTTCTATATTCGAATAATGAACTATCAGACAGAGAAAGAAAAAAAATGGCAATCCCATTCAAAATCTCATCAAAAAGAATAAAATATCTAGGAATAAACTTAAACAAAGAGATTAAAGACCTATACTGTGAAAACTATAAAACACTGATGAAGGAAATTAGAAGATGATACAAAGAAATGAAAAGATATTCCATGCTCTTGGATTGGAAGAATTAGTATTGTTAAAATGGCCATACTACCCAAAGCAATCTACAGATTTAATGCAATTCCTATTAAAATACCCATGACATTTTTCACAGAACTAAAACAAATAATCCTGAATTGTATACGGAACCACAGACTTTAAGACCCTGAATTGCCAAAGCAATCTTGAGAAAAAAGAATAAAGCTGAAGGTACCACCCTCACTGACTTCAGACTATACTACAAATCTACAGTAATCAAAACAGCACAGTACTGGCACAAAAACAGACATATAGATCAATGGAACAGAACAGGGAGCTCAGAAGTAAACCCATGCACCTATGATCAATTAATCTATGATAAAGGAGGCAAGAATATACAATGGATAAAAGACAGTCTCTTTAGTAAGTAGTGCTGGGAACACTGGACAGCCACATGTAAAAGAATGAGATGACAACATTTCCTCAAATCATATACAAAAATAAACTCAAGATAGATTAAAGACCTAAAGGTAAGATCCAAAACCATAAAACTCCTAGAAGAGAACATAGGCAGAACACATACTGGATATGCTGTAAGAATTAAATAATTAAATATCATGAGGAATAATTATAAAGTACTTAGGGCCTAGCACGCAGTAAATGTTCAATAAGTATCAGTGATTATTATGTGTAAATATATATATGGGTATGCATGTATACAAAAATATACCTAGGTATATCCTAGGTATGGCAAAAGAAGTATTTAGAGGGAATTTTATAGCTTTAAAAATATTTCAAAGGAAACAAGAGAAGTTGAAAAGACATATTCAACTCAAGAAGTTGGGAAAAGGGCAAAAAAGCAACCCCCGCAAGTAAGGAATAAATAACTAAGATAAGGGCAAATATCAATGATATACAGAACAACATAATCCACAATAAACAGAAAAATAACACAACTAAAAATCACGTTCCTTGAAAAGATTAATAAGATAGATCTTTGGCAAGCAAGAGTTAAGAAAAAAGAGAAGAGTCAAACAATTAAAATACAGAACGAAAAGGGAGGCGAAAGTACCAACACAAGGAGTTATTTTAATAATTAAAGAATATTAATGAGTATTAGGAATATCTATGTGATCGTAAATTCAAAGGGGTAAATTCCCCTTCAGTTATGCCAAAATTGGCATCAAAAAGAGAGACTGAACAGACCAATCAGTATAAAAGAGACTGAAAGAGCAAAGATCTCGCCTTCTGAAAAACAGCAGGTGCACAAAATTTTACAATGAGGTCTACCAAATTTTAAGGAAGACTTAATTCCTGTTTTTTTTAATTAATTTTTATTGGAGTATGCTTTACAATGTAACTCCTGTCTTATACAAGCTATTCTGGGAAAACAGTAAACCGTCAGTACAGACGAATTTATTTGCAAAGCAGAAATAGAGACACAGATGTAGAGAACAAACTTATGGATATCAAGGGGAAGGGGGGTGGTGGGATGAATTGGGAGATTGGGATTGACATATATACACTACTATGTATAAAAGAGATAACTAATGAGAACCTACCGTATAGCACAGGGAACTCTACTCAGTGTTCTGTGGTGACCTAAATGGGAAGGAAATCTAAAAAAGAGGGGATAAACATATACATATAACTGATTCACTTTGCTGTACAGCAGAAACTAATACAACATTGTAAAGCAACTATACTCCAATTAAAAAAATAAAAACTGACCAGGACATTTTATGAAGCTAATATAATCTTGACTGTAAAAACCAGATAACGATAAGAAAATGATAGGTCCATTTAACATGATACAAAAAAATCCTACACTATATATTACCTAAGTAAATCCAATACTGTACTTAAAAAATAATAATATATTGGGATTAAGTAGGAGTTATCCTAGGAATTCGAGGATGGTTCAATAACAAAAATAGATTTAAAGGAGAAAAACCAAGTGATACTCTCAATCAATAAAGAATCAGCTTCATGAAGCTCAGCAAAAGGCAAAACTGCGGGGTTAATAAAAGACTGTATGAGAAAACATCTATGTGACCTAGGAATATGCAAAAAACTAAAAAAAAAAACCATAAAGTATATGATTAATTTTATCACAGAAAAATTAAGAATTTTTGTTCAATGAAAAACACCATAAAGTTAATAGACAAATGACTAAAGGACAGAATGGTAGAAGATATCTGTGATGCCTAAAATGGAAAAGGGATTATTATAGAGAATAGATAAGAATTGCCTGCAAATCAACAACAGAACAGTAACTATGATGGAACAATGGGCAAACAATATGAAAAGGCAATTTACAGAACTTAATCTCTAGAGTATAAAAAACTAGAAAGCTGAATAATTCTAACTATTGGCAGGAATGAGAAGGTAAAAGAAGCTTCATGGGTGTGGAGAAAAGGGAACCCTCCTACACTGTTCGTGGGAATGTAAATTGGTGCAGCTGCTATGGAAAACAGTATGGAGGTTCCTTAAAAAACTAAGAGTTGCCATATGATCCAGCAATCCCATTCCTGAGCATATATCCAGACAAAACTAAAATTCAAAAAGATACATGCACCTCTATTTTCATAGCAGCACTATTTACAATAGCCAAGACATGGAAACAACCTGAATGTCCATCGACAGATGAATGGATAAAAAAGATGTGGTATACACACACACATACACACAATGGAATACTACTCAGACATAAAAAAGAGTGAAATAATGCCATTTGCAGCAACATAATGGACCTAGAGATTATCATACTAAGTGAAGTAAATCAGAAAGAGAAAGACAAATACCATATGATATCATTTATATGTGGAATCTAAAATATGACATAAATGAACTTCCATGAAACAGAAACAGACTCACAGACATAAAGAACAGATTTGTGGTTGCCAAGGGGGAGGTAGGGGAGGGGAGGGAAGGATTGGGAGTTTGGGATTAGCAGATGCAAACTATTTTATACAGAATGGATAAACAACAAGGTCCTGTTGTATTAGCCCAGGGAACTATATTCAACATCCTGTAATAAACCATAATGGGCTTCACAGGGAGGAATGGCTGGTCTAGCACAGGATTTGCATCTTAGACATTGGAGGTCCTGACCATCTGTCTCTACCTGAATCACACATGATATGAATGCATTACCCACTCAGTCTAAAAGACAGGGAAGGGCTTCCCTGGTGGTGCAGTGGTTAAGAATCCGCCTGCCAATGCAGGGGACATGGGTTCGAACCCTGGTCCGGGAAGATCCCACATGCCGCGGAGCAACTAAGCCCGTGAGCCACGACTACTGAGCCCACGTGCCACAACTACTGAAGCCTGCGCGCCTAGAGCCTGTGCTCGGCAACGAAAGAAGCCACCGCAACAGGAAGCCCACGCACTGCAACAAAGAGCAGCCCCCGCTCGCCACAACTAGAGAAAGCCCGTGTGCAGCAACGAGGACCCAACGCAGCTAAAAATAAATAAATAAAAGACAGGGAAGGAAAAATTCCCACTGTATCCTTCTAACATAGGACTGGACAAGGCTTTACTCTTTTTTTAAACAAAAAAATACTTTAAAACACTGGCACAAAACATTGTCCAAAAATTGTGGTTGATGGGAAACTGCCTTATATTTAATTTTTAATATAATTTCTGAAGCAAACATAACTGTCTTCTAATTATATTAATCATCATTATACACAGTGGAGAGCTAGGAAACAAAAATATAAGAAAGATTTGATCTCAGAATCTGGAAACACTAGCAGAAAGGAAGTGAAAAAAATTAGCTCTGAGAAAGAAGGGTTTCTAGACAGTCAGGAGTAAGGGTTCTTGGCATTTCAGTAACCCCAAAGTATCACAGGAGAATAATCATATGGATCTGCTTTTCTCAGCCAAAGGGAAATACGGTTACTTTTTATCCAAGGAAAGAGAGCTTAAACTTAGGCAATGAATAGGCCTGTCGCTGGAAGGAGACGAATTTTAAGTGTGAAAAAAAGGGCTCTTCCTGACTCCTAAGGTTGACTTGGGCAGGCCCCAGGAGGTGCAGTAATAGATTGATTCAAACCTCGGAAGGGAACAAGGATTCCCTCGGAAGGGAATGTGGATTCTCCCTTCAAAAAAGAGTTGAAGGTGGCCAGAGACAAAAGCGAGAACTTAGAGGGTCACCGACACTACATTCAAACCCATGTTCAGTCATCAGGGTACTGGCAGAAGCTTGTCTCCAGACCAGAAAGCTGAACAAGATCTCTGACAGACCCTACTAAGGTAGAGAACAGGAAAAGTACATCACAACCTGATTAGGTCACCATCGCCAAGACTCAGAGGCCAAAACTGTTCTTAAAGTTCCCAAAGATGTATGATAAAGAGCTACTGTATCAATTAGTCATGATGTTTTTCATCCTTTGGAGTTTGCTAATCAGGCAATCGTTACTCAAATACTTGATACCAAAGAATACTTATTTGGGTTGTCCCCAGTCTTGACACAGATGGCAGTTTTCTATGGCGACAATAATGCCATTGCCTGGGAAGTGGTAAAAGATCAGCCTCGGGAGGCTGTGGGACTGGACCTACAAAAGGGGCCCAGGTCTTTGGCCTATTCTCTCAAGGGCTGAGGATGATCCAGATCCATGTTGTCTTCCTAGAAGAAACTATTGTGTAGGTCTGAGATGCCCAGAGAAACTTTTCTCTGAATGCAATGATAGGCACTTGCTGCATACAGCTGGGGTTACCTGCTCAATTACCAGAGAAATTGGTAGTTATGGTAAAGATATGAATGCTTCCTGGTCAAAAAGGGATATACTAAGTATACACATGTAATATGTCATGTTTGCTTTGGGTAAAAAAAACATGATATTCAAACAAAAACCACTCTTTTGCACACAGGTGTGAACTAGGATTAATAATCCATTTGCAATTACAACACAAAGCAATGAACCTTTCTAGAAGTCTTAGGAAAAGTTTATGATGGTCTTAAGGTTATGGTTTGTTTCAATAACAAATTTCAAACCCTTAAATGGTGCAAAAAGAACTAACATCCTAACTGTAACCAGATTTTATATTATCCAGAGAAGAGAAGCTGGTTGAAATATCCTTAAAAACACCATGATTTTTAAAAGAGCAAATTGCAATTTTCCTAAATATCAAGAGGGCAAGAAATGAGAAACAGCCATGTGGTTTGAAAACTCTCTATTTAGAGGCTAGCAGGAAAGAGAAATTGGTACCAGATTCTGAGGGAAGGATTAAGGCTGTTTCCTCTGTCAGGGCCAGTAAGGAAGCAATATAAATAACAGTAGGATATGAAGACCGTAAAAACAGTAAGGAAAAAAACTGCATACGGTGGACTTGTAAAGCACTCAATGACACTTACTTGCAACAGAGATGGAGGAAAATTACAATAGAGGACAAATCAAGAGTACGTCTGGCATCAGAATTTCCCAAACGAAGGATAAAGTGAATTATTAATATCCACCCTGGGCATCAATTCTGCCATCACTTCCATCCATCAATATTTCCTTGCCCTTGTATTGGTACCAATCACTAATGAGAAACTGAAGCATCTCATCCCTTCAACTTGGAACCTAGAGGAAAAGAGGCTGCTGAGGTCTTCCAAGTTCAATCACCTGAGCTAGGTTTCCACAAAGTGGTTTTGGGCCAAATACCCAGTAAATTTTAAAGTACTCCTTCCCCTGGCTTTGTCCTTCAAGTACCTCTCTCCCTTGGTGACCCTGCAGATGAGGATTTGGCTATTTAGGGTCCTGGTTATTAAACTGTTTTTAAAGGAAGAAAGAAGAAACATCAGAAGAAGGAATTTTCAAGGAATAACATCCAAATGAAATTTGCTGGGCCCTGAACAGTGGAACCACTAGTTATCTAAGCAGGCCACAAAAACAAAAGGAACCTGGGTGCCCTCAGGTCAGCAGTGAGGTGGGGCAGTGAGGAAGCAGTAACCTCTTCATTCAGATAGAATTTCAAAGTCGGGAAGTCCTTCTGAATGAGTAGTACTTGGCACCAGAAAGCGACACATGCTTTTAGAAAGTGCTCGCTGCCCGAGATCACTACCTCATCAGCAGTGAAGACACAGGGTGATCCTTATGCAGTCACTTCCTGAAATCACCTCCAGCTTTCTTCAGGATGTCAGAGAACTGTGCTCACCAGTCCCTATCACAGGGTGTCTGCTGAACATCCTCCTTTAGTAATCTTCTGGCATTTCTTCTAGCCTTTCGTGGGGACTGTGCCAGAAACTTCTTCCTGATTAAGAAACCCTCATAATCTAGTTGGCCTAACCAGGTCAATGTTTTCCATTTCATAACATACATAAAAATCAATCTGGCTAGAAAACATATTCCCTGCACTTAAAACCTCCTAGAAATCTATACATTGAAATACCCCAATTTTCATTGCTACTTTCCCTTAAGTTTTCCAGACTGCAGTCAGGTAGGGCCCTTGGTCACAGCTCTTCGCCTGTGTTTGCAATTGCTTTTTTCAGTATCCAGGGGACCCATGGCTTAAATTTTGATCAGAGAAAATAAGACTGGCTTTTTAAAAAGTTTACAATCAAAACACTTTGTAAAGATAATCTACTTATCAAATTTAAGGTGATCTATTCACCACTAAGGATGAAATGTACCGAGTTAAAATTAAAGCAAAATCCAGGTTAAAACAAAGTGCTTTTTTGGTAAGGATTTTAGTTTGGTTTAATTATGTTCGTATCAACCACAGGGTGGGATTGGGCTCATCACAGGATATTTCAAGGTTAGCTATCAACACAATGCAAAACGCATTAGGAAATGACAACAGCAACCACTGACCACACAAATCACCAGCAGCATTTCTGTCCCCTCCTCACAAACAGCAGCTGGAAGCCTGTCAAAGATCCCCCTTTCCTAAAAGCTGCCACAGGTTAGAAATTGGAAAGATACCAACTGTATTGTGTGATTAATTCTGTAGCACAGAGAGAATTCCAATATTTAAAACAATCTACTAAAATAAAACGTCGGAGAGCAGTCCGGTACTCACCTTTTTCATGAACACAAACTGAGAGTTTCTTAACACCATCAACCAGAGCATTCTGCGTGTTGCCATGTCCATCTTCTGAGTCGCTGTCATCAAACTGAGCCTCTATAATGACATCAGGACTGTCATTATAGCCTTTCGGGGACTGTTGCAGGAGATGGCTTCCACAGAGCTCCTCAGGGAGATCTGATTCATAGGCACCTTCTGTTTCTTTGTCATTGCTCTCTGGTTTAATTACCTGAAGAAAAGAGAAAAGTTCTGCTAAATCACTGGAGGGAAAAATGGGAAAGTGCAGATTTTTCTTTTTTCATTTTACTTTCCTAAGGAAAAAACTGCACATTCAGAAGCACTGGACACTCACCATGTAGTCTGAAAAAGAATCTTTATTTTCCAGATGCACAGATTACCTTACAACCAATCCAGCACTTCAAGGTGCCCAAGATTAATGTTATATCCACTTCTCATTTTTCTGATGTATATTTTCATCCTCTCTCCCACAAAGGCCCTGAATACCAGAAGTACCACACTGCTTCACAAAGTGTCCATCACATGGGACCAACTAGTATGCTGGGAAATGATAAAAGAACTCAACATAGTTTGTCACTGTGTTCCCAAATGAAACCACAAGAATGTAAGATGAAATAGAAAAAAAATTAAGTGTGAACAAGAGTTTATAAAATGTTCCCATAAAAAATATAAACCCTTAATTCTCCATTTTGAGGCCTGAGATCAGTATAGAAAGCACACAACTGACAGACATTTACACTAGAAATAAGAATGAGCATTACACAATATGTCAAAAATTTTCAATTTAACAAAAATGAAGCAAATAGGAGAAAAGAATCCACTACTAATCCATTCAACGAGTTAGTCACATGACCCTCATATGACAGTACTCTTTGATTTCTATGGGCACAATATTAACATACACCGGTGTTATTTAGTCACTGAAAAAGAAAAAGGTGACCCTATATGTAAATTTGTCCATCTACATTAGCAAAAAAGACAGCAGATTTTGTAGGTCCTAGATGTTACTTAGAACACCATATCCTTCTAATAATCTACTTCTGGATGAGAAATCTATGTGCAATTTAAACAGATAATCAAGATGTGATCATACATACGTGTGTGTGTATATGAATTTGATCACTATTGGTAGCACATTCGTTTCATTCTTTCAAACAAATGCTGGAAGGCCAGCCTCATGCCAGGCAGCCTCAAGAGGCCTACATTCTAGTGAGGAGACAGATGGTGAACAATTACTCATTCAACAAATCGTATGGAGTAACTTTCACGGTGCAAGGCACTGTTCTAGGTGGCAAGGATGCAGCGGTGTACACAATCAAAAGCCTAATAGTGATAAGTGCTAGTGAAAAAAATATATAATATGAAAATGCTGGTTATTGGAAACTGAGGCTAGTTTACCAGTAGGGTGGTTAGGGAGGATGCCTCCTGGATGAAGCGACATTTGAGCAGAGACCTGAATCAAGTGAGTGAGCTTCTAGTAGTTTCTCTATGTGCTTATAATTGAGATGTCTTATGTTTTTCTGATTTTAACTCTGAGGTTTCAAATTTGATGCCTGCTTTCAACAAACCAGATTAATGTTCAAATTAGATCACACAAAGGTCATGCTTAATGAAAGATCTTCATTTTATACAATGCACAAAAAGTTATTAAAAGAAATCTTTCTCCAAACATTATAATGTCACAGATTCCAACTAACATAACTGTCCCCAACGAATATTATAATATCCACCCAGAAAATCAAAGTAAAATATTACAAAGATATTCACACAATCAGAATACAGACTCTAAAAATATATTCCCAAAGTTTTAAAATATCTGACTTCATGAAAATGTGATAACAGAAATCTGACTCTTGTCAGATTCACTGATTTATTCATTTGTTCATTCATTAATTTGTTCATTACTTCCACGTTTGTTCATTATTTCCAAACAAACAAGGCTCCTTTTCTTTAACAGTTAAAAAAAAAGTTCAACTGGCCAAGCCAGAAATCTATAAAAAGATTCCCCTTAGGCCCCTTCCTGCATGAGAACATAAGAGTGAAGCAACAACTAAGTTTTGAATTAATATACAATTACAAAACCAGCTCTCCTGCACTTCTGCCTTAAAACATGAATCCTGGTTTCATACCTGCCCCAAAATATATCATTCAAAAAACAGAGAATTCACTGACAAATTAGAGAAGAAAAAGAAATCTGACATCACTCAAATCAGCAAAATCCATTCAATTTCCTTAAATGTGCCGAGCAAATTCAATAACATTTAGGAAGATCTGCCCCTGACCATCCTCAAAGAATTAACACAACCTTGGGCACTGTCAGAACAGTGCACAGGCAGGAGGTACGTGTGCATACACTACATCTAAAGCACAGTGGCTACAACACAATCACTGGTCTACTGTTCTTTTTTACGTGTCATCCCATACAAACTTTATCCCAGAAAGAAGAGAGCTGGAGGCAGGGGTGAAAGAAAACAAGTGACATGCTACAGTTAGAATATAAGGTAAAATGTAGTCTTCCAGAAAGATGTTAAACAAAGGTTCCAGGCCTTTACTTTCTATTATGTATTTATTTCTTCTGCTAACGGTTTCAGAAAGGATTTGGTTCCCACAGACCAAGGAGAAAATATTAGAGGGTAACCAGAATTCTGACTTTATAAAATTTGAAGGCTCGGGCTTCCCTGGTGGCGCAGTGGTTGAGAGTCCACCTGCTGATGCAGGGGACACGGGTTCGTGCCCCGGTCCAGGAAGATCCCACATGCCGCTGAGCGGCTAGGCCCGTGAGCCATGGCCGCTGAGTCTGAGCGTCCAGAGCCTGTGCTCCGCAACGGGAGAGGCCACAACAGTGAGCACATTTCAAAACCAACCCAGTTCTGATTTTATGATAATCTCCATGGTTTAGATTAGCTATACTCAAGAATTAGTGTTTTGGGCACTAAATTCACTTTTGAGTTACTAAAGCAGAGAATGCTGTATGGTAGCAGGGTTTAATGTATAAATCAAGTCATTCAAAACTGTATAATTAAAATATAAATTAATACATTGCATTTTTAAGTATTTTCATTCTACTTCTGTTATCGCAGTACAAACAAGAATAAAATAAATGTTACGGGGAAAAAAGATCACCTTAAAGTCATAGGATACAAAAGGCACTCTAAAACTGTTCCATATCACATATTGGTTAAGAATGAGGGTTGTGGAACTCCTTCGAGAAATGGCTAATTTAAGTCTAGAAAAGGAAACAAACAAGATGAAACTGGGGACTTCCCTGGTGGCGCAGTGGTTAAGAATCCGCCTGCCGTGCTCGCTTCGGCAGCACATATACTAAAATTGGAACGATACAGAGAAGATTAGCATGGCCCCTGCACAAGGCTGACACGCAAATTTGTGAAGCGTTCCATATTTTTTACTCCAATAAAGATGTTAATAAATAAATAAAAAGAAAAATCACTAAAGCACTGAAAGTTATTGGAGTTATAGGATGCTACGGCCATTTTCATTGTTAATGAAATGTCAGCCATAATGTTGAATAAAAATGTACTGGATTAAAAATTTTAAGTGTATAGAAAAAAAAAAAGAATCCGCCTGCCAACGCAGGGGTCACAGTTTTGATCCCTGGTCCGGGAAGATCCCACATGCCACGGAGCAACTAAGCCCGTGCCCCACAGCCGCTGAAGCCCGCACGCCTCAAGCCCGTGCTCCACAACAAGAGAAGCCACAGCAATGAGAAGCCCGCGCACCAAAACAAAGAGTAGCCCCCGCTCACCACAACTAGATGCAGCCACAAATAAATAAACAAACAATCAAACAAACTACAAAAAAAAAAAAAAAAAAAGAACCTGGAAGATCTTGTCATATGGGAAAAACAAGGAAGCTATCACAAGTTACTAGAGCCTCATCTAAAAGACTCAGGAATCATCATGAAAGGGCTCTCTCTGGTCAACCTCAGAAAATTCTAAACATTTATCCTACCTTTCTTATATAAGATGTACCTCAGGTTAGCCAAACAGTTGATGAGGTAAAATTCTTCTTTATAGAAGAGTTTCAGCTAACTAAGAAGGAAGGACTTAAAGACTTTCATTATCACCATTCTGATATCCCTACTGAAATGACGGATGCAGAAGATGATCATCAATGGTTACTAAATGCTGATGGGGATGGAGTTTTATAATAGATGGACCAGAGCAGCAATACCTGAACCCACTGATTAATACAAATATCATAAAAAGAGAAAGAACCAAAGTACTTCCTGATGTACTATAATTAGGAAGTAAATACTATACTGATGTATGTATTATAATTAGGAAGTAAATACCACCATCTGTGAAGTATTTTCCCCTAACTTGAACTTAAATCTGACCTGATATAGGTAACAGAGGAAGATGTTAAACACCACTAGGGAGAGGATCCATTTACACTCACTCCCTAGATGATTTCATCCAGTCTCATGGCTTTAAATCTCTCTGTATGCTATTAACTCCAAAAATTAAATGCCTCGCCTCAACCCTTCCCCCAAACTCCAGACACATATCCAATTGCCTACTTGACATCTTCATTTGGATGTCAGCTGGTGCCTCAAACAGGGGAACCCTTGGTCCCCACCTGAACCCATTCCTCTCCCAGCACTGCCTCCCTCGGCAGATGGCACCGAACTGGGGCATCACCCTTGACTCTCTCCTTCTCACACCCCACATCCAATCTATCAAGAAAGTCTTCCTGTAAAATATATCTTCTTGTCATTTCCACTGTTACTATAAAAATCCAAGCAACCTTTATCTCCTTGCAGAACTACTGTAATAACTGGTCTCCTGACTTCTATTTTGAACCAAAGGAACTAGAGTGATTTTTTTTTTTGGCTGCGTTGGGTCTTCGTTGCTGCGGGCGGACTTTCTCTAGTTGCGGCAAGCGGGGGCTACTCTTCATTGCGGTGCGCGGGCTTCAGCAGTCGTGGTGTGCAGGCTTCAGTAGTTGTGGCTCGTGCGCTCTAGATTGCAGCCTCAGTAGTTGTGGCACACGGGTTTAGGTAGTCCACGGCATGTGGGATCCTCCGAGACCAGGGCTCAAACCCATGTCCCCTGCATTGGCAGGCGGATTCTTAACCACTGCGCCACCAGGGAAGCCTTAGAGTGATCTTTTTAAAACAAATCAGATCATGTCATTCTTGCAATAGCTTCCCAACATCCTTCCATCACCATGCCACAAGGTCTTGTCAAATCTGGCCCATATCTATTTTTGCATTCTCATTTTCTACAACTTCTTCCTCTCCAATTACACTCCAATCCTAGAGATCTTCTTGCTATTCATAGAATACTAAAATCTTCCATCTTGAGATTTTTACATTTGCTGTTCCCTCTATCTGGAAAATTCCTTGCCCAGCTATTCATAGGGATTGCTCTCTTCATTTTGTTTAGGTCTCTGCTCAAATATCCTCCTCTCAAAGAGGCATTCCCTGATCACATTAACTAAAACAGCCTCACCTCGCTGTTATGACTCTATCTTCTTACCCTGCTTTATTTCTCATCACTGCACTTATCACTACCTGACAATATATTATATACTTACCTGACAATATATTATATACTTTCTGGCTCCCAACTACGATGTGGGTTTCATAAGCACAGAGGCTATTTTATTCACTGCTACATTCTAAGAGTTAGGAATAGCATTTAATAGTCACTCAAATATATGTTGAATGAATGAACAGCAATTAAGTAGGAAATGACCTGTTCAGAGTCTATCTTCCCTGATAAATATAAACTCCATGAAGTCACATTATATACTCAAGTCTCATCTGAATGAATAAAGAACCAGAGATGGCATACTGCATCTAACATTTCCACACATCTAAAATCTACCCATCTCTCAAGACCTAGTCCAAATGCCTTGGATTTTCTATGACCCAGAATCCACCACATAGTCTTCTCAGCTCCTCCTCATGCCCTGCTACCTGCCCCAGACCAGAGTAGTTTCTTCCTTTTCTAAAGTCCCAAAGCAATTTATACATACCTCTTCTACAGCACTTCTCATTTTTTTTCACTATGCTAGTGTTATCTATGTATGTGATTTACCTCATCTGTTAAGACTGTTTGCTCACCAATAATATATCTCTGTATATTCTATGGCAACTTGCATAATCAATCTAGGTGCCCAATATTTGATGAATAAACATTATTTGATGGATAAAAGGGTAGAAAAATGAAAAAAGGAATATAAAAGACTATCAGGATGCAAGAGAGTTTTCAGAACAGTTTCCAGACACACGAATATGTGGATTAGAAAGTAGAAGCCCAATTTTCCCTGGGTCTGTAAAGTAAGAGGCCTTCCTCTGTGGGACTGACCTTGAAAAAGTTGAAAAGTCTAGCTCAGTGGTTCTCAGTTTTGAAGTTTAGCAGATCCTGGTGAGAATCAGATGAAAGCTATAACTCCTTCCTCCACAGAAAAATGCACATCTACAAGTAGACAGAGAGTACTCTATAAGAATTTAAGAGTAAGGGGAGTAAAAAGTCTGGTGCTGGAGGCTACCAGTTCAGGCTGGTCAGTATTTTGGAGAGCTCTGGGCTCAGAGTGAAAGGAGGGAGGCCTCAGGAAAATGGATATATTACTGACCTGGTTAACTGAGGACTTTAAAACTTCCTCTGGTTTCCTCCACAGACCTGAGAGAGAGAGGCAGCTGACTGCACTTATTATTCTGAGTGCACGCTGCAACTGGGATTATTTCTCCCTTGGAGATTTAGTCTGGTCTCTGGAGGACAGGACAGAAACAGATTAGTGAGGGAACCAAATCGCTGGGTCATACAGAACTTTTTCACTCTCAAGTCTTATTCCATGAACGGGATAGGATGAGCATCACATAACTCTGCTAATAAAAATAAACAGTGAAAATGCAAATGCAAACACACACACACACAGAAATGTTTGTCAGATATACCCCGAAGTTAGTTTTACCATGGATACATCTGTAATCTACTTATTGTCTCCTTTTGGAAGGTGAAATTGGGCGACAGAGTGGTGTGGCAGTGTAATGAAGGGAAAAGGTGATCCCCTTTCTCCAACAGGCTGCCATCTCTGGCGGATGGAGAGCAGTAATGTGGCCTCTTTAGTAGTACTTGGGAGGAACCCTGAAAACCATTAGGGATGAAACTGAGAGGACGCTATTAGAAGCTTACCACTGAAAGGAATAGGCCTATGCCCAGAATCTTGAGCTCTGAGACACAGAGAGGAAGAGATACACCTTTTGGAAAAGGAGGGTGGGTGTAGCATGACTTCTGTACTTTAAGGGGAACCCTGTGTTAGCAAAGGAATAGCAAAATGCCTTATAGAATATCCCTAATTCGAAGACAAGAACACTTGCTAAATCAGAGACATGATGCAACCATGTGAGTGGAAAATGTCTAAGGAAGACGCTAATCTAAAAGGCTGGCAGAATTTTAGAAAATAATATTTGAGAAAATATATAGGGAAATACATTTTAAACATAACGAAAAAGTACTGCCATGAAAGAAGATAGTGATAAATTCAACTCCATTAAAATTAAATTTTTCCTTTTATCCTAAAATAATGTAAAAGAAATTTTAAAAGATAAGCCATAGAAGTACTCATATCCAGAATATATAAAGAACTGCTATAGATCAATGAAAGACAATCCAATAGAGAAATGGGGAAAAGGCTTAAAAGGCACTTAATAAAATAGTGAATCTTTATTGCCAAATAGACAAAAAAGATGGGAAGCTGCTCAGCCTCGTTTGTCATTAGAGAAATGCAAATTAAAACCACAGTGAGGGCTTCCCTGGTGGCGCAGTGGTTGAGAGTCCGCCTGCCGATGCAGGGGACACAGGTTCGTGCCCCAGTCCGGGAAGATCCCACATGCCGCGGAGCGGCTGGGCCTGTGAGCCATGGCTGCTGAGCCTGCGCGTCCGGAGCCTGTGCTTCGCAACGGGAGAGACCACAACAATGAGAGGCCCACATACCGCAAAAAAAAAAAAAAAAACACAGTGGGATATCACCACAAACCCACGGGCAGGCAAAAACTAAAAATCCTGACAATACCAAATGTCAGCAAGAATGTACAGCGATACTTTGCTGGTATAAATGTAAACTGGTCCAGCCCTTTGTGAAACAGATCAAGACTGTGAGGGAAAGGAGAAAACAGATCTACTCAACTCCCGCCCTGGCTTATTCCACTACTCCGCCCTGCATCCCTCAGGATTTTGACAGGTGAACACAGGAAAAGGAGACTAAGATGGGAAAGGACACATATGCAAAAGCAAGGAGATAAGAAAATCCAAATTTTCCCTCAGGAAAGGCAAGTAGTAGTGAAAATGTACAGTAAGAGTGAGAAAAGAGGATGAAGAAGCAAACATGAAGAGCACCGAATGCCAAGTTAATGAGTCTGATCTTTACTGTAAAGTTAGTAAAGTGAGAAGTAGGGAAAAGTGGTTTTAAGAGAAGGAACTGTAATCAACACACCTGGGTTTGCATCATGGCTCTGCTGCTTAGTAGCTATGCCACTTTGGCAAAGCTATGTAATCTCTTTGAATCTCAGTTTCACTATAATTAAAATGGGGACAAGAGTACCCAGTATCATAAGATTATTGTGGAACTGAGATAATATATGAAAAGCTCTTAGCACAGGTGCCAGGAACAAAGTTGTAAGTGAATCTGTATAGAAGGAAACAAATTTAGTCTTTAGAACCAGGAAGTCCAAGGTGATGGGGAACATCCAGGTGGTAGCTGGAAATGTAGATCAGGAGATGGGAAGAGTGTATTGGAGGACAGAAATCCAGATTAGGAAGTTAACCACAATGGTTCAGCAAAGGCCAAGCTTCTCTGAAAAGAGAAGCTGAGAACTCTAGAGCACTGAGAAAAGACTCAAAGGGGGTTTCACAAGGAATAGGAGTTAGTGAAGCAGAGAGAATTTAAATATAATTATGGACACGTTAAACACTAAGACTTCTATTATCACTCTTCACATTCATATTGCACTATCTTCCCTGTGCTTTACACACATTAACTAATTTGATCTACACAACAACCCTGGGTGATACACAGGAGAATAATTATCTCCATCTCACAGGAAAAAACAGGTTCAGACATGTCACAATCCCACAGCTACTAAAGAGCAGAGCTGTGACATGACCACAGATCTAGGGCTCTAAGTCCAGCTCTCAGTCCTGGACACTCCTATGGGAGATTTCCTGCAAACAGATTCAGAGTGAGCTTTGCATGTACATCTCCCACCACTAACACCCACTGCATGAAATACCTCTGCATCTTTTGCCTGCCTGGTGAATACTCAATCAAAATTCAAGATCCAGCTCTTCTGTGACTGCTTCTCTGACTAAACTCCCCCGTCTCTTAAGAAATGTTGTTTCCTTCCTTTGTTCACTACTATTCCTTACCTATTGTTTCATTATAAGTTTGCTGATCAAGTTATATTCCATTTATTTGTTTACATATTTCTCTCTTCCACCAGAAAGCAAACCATACCACATTCATTTTTTATATTCCCCAGAGGCTCCCAAAATGCTTGGCATATAAAACATGCTCAATAAATATTAGTTTCCTTTTCTCTTCTTCTGATGAGAATGAGAAAGACTTGAATTGGCTGTAAAAGAAGAATTCTAAAAAAAATTACAAGAAATAAATAACTACCAAGCAGCAAGAGCCAGCTAAATTCAGATGCTTATCTACATGATAACTGCATGATACTGCACTGCCCTCCACTACTACTACACTGTCTGGAAACCAGGGACGAGCCACCAGTTATTTTATCAGAGTTGAAACTTATCACCATAAAAAGCAAATATAAGTGCACATGCAAATGAATAAAACTGGAAGACATTTAAATAAATGCATTTTCCTAAAATAATTCTAGACCTTCATATCTAAATTATAACTCCAGTTTCAATATGGACCCAAATGTAACCATAAAGTTCACTGTCACCAATTTAAAACAACATTTTTAGCTAGAAAAATCATGAATGCCTGAAGACGAGAAAGCCAAAATGTGAGCACGGCTTCCAGGGATGTTTCCTGATTTCTGTAGAGTGTGAAGTACCAATCTGTCCCTTAGAAGGAGTGTGGGGGGATGTCTACACTGAGCTGTAAATCAGATCAACTGCAAAGAGCAACTCAAACTCAACAGAGTCAAGAAACCGGTCACTTTAAAACTCAATTAGTTTTTTTCTTCTCCCTCCTTTTATAATTAATATAATGTATTTCAAAACTGGGGAGCAAGAGTACCTGTAACCAATTTAAATGGAATCGTAAATAAAAATGCCAAGTAACATTACCAAACTCCAAGCATGAAACATTTCATAGTCTCCCTGTGTACTGATACAAAAAACCCTTCCTTGAACATAAAAGCCATCTTTGAAGAGTGCTATTTTAAATCTCATAAAGACAACAAGTCTATATTAGCACTGGAAAATTCTGTTCCAAGCAAATAAATTCTATGACATTCCCCTGGGGCAGGGGTTGCTATCAACTTGGTAAAATGGAGCTTCTCCAAAAAGATTTACATATGCCTATGTCCACAGGCACTTTCTGCTGAAAGGGCTGTTTACAACAGTGTCAGCTGAAGGCTTTGTGCACAGGAGATAATGCCCTGCCTATCCCACTACCTGAGCCTCTGATTCAGAGCTAATGCATGTCATGAAGTCCACCTAGGAGCCGCTTTTCGTTTCTTGGCTTCTCCGGCTAGGCTTAAGTGACAGCACTCACTTGCCACACATGTTTTAACAAACTTTCAAATCCCTTAATGGCATGCTTGGGACAAAGTATAATACACTGTTCAGGAAATACCTTGGAGCCAAGAAAAGCAATTGATATTTCCACAGGGAGTTCCTGACAAGGCTTGCCAATAAGCTTCTTTCATTTTAAAACATGACCATGGATACTATCATTTTAAAGACGTATTACAGACGTTCTTAAAGGTATATATGTTAATTGGGAACTTTGTTTGCCTATGGTAGTTAATCCAAGAGTGCCTTTTATTTAGTTAACAGGAGTAGAACAAACTATCCCCATTCTTCCCAGTTATTCAGGCCAAACATTTTGTTATCCTTTTCAATGGATCAATTCCTCCCTCCCTCCTCCCCCCACCCCCCAATCACATCCATCAGCTCATCCTATCGCTCTATCTTCATTGCCACCATGGCCACCACCCTGGTTCAGGTTCCATCACCTCTCACCTGGATACAGGCAAGAGCCTTGTAAGGGGGCTGCTCCTACTCTTCTCCTCTTTCCATCTATTCCCAACACAGCAGTCAGAGTGAGCCTATGAAATCTAAGTCATATCATGTCAATTCTCTGCTCTAAATCCTGCAAGGCTTTCTGCCTCCATCAGAGCTTAAAACCCAAATCCTGACAGATGCACAGGCCCTTCCTGATCTCTGCCCCCACCCTGTGGTCCTGCTGACTTCATCTCCAACTACTCCCCACCTCAGCATCTTTGCTATCCCTTGAACACGTTAGGCATGTATTCACTGTTCCCCAAGATCTTCCCAAGGACAGCTCCCTCACTTCCTTCACTTCTTACTCAGAGTCACCTTCTCAAGGCAGCCTTCTTTGGTCACCCTATTTAAAATCTCAACCCCACCCCAAATTCATATCTCCCTTATTTTACTTATCTTTCCTCTTCAGTACCTACCACTATTGAGCATGGTATTTTATTTACATTATTATGTCTTCCCCAGTGAAACACAAGCTCCATGAAAGTGGGGACTTTTTCTCCTGTTTGTTCACTGTTATATTCCCAATACTTAACATAGCACCTAACACAATGTCTCCGGTACAATTCCGTCCTAATGTGCTACTATCACCTTAAACTCAAACCATCAAACACCACTCTAGTCCTTCCCCTCAAAGCACTTCCCCTTCCTGTTCTCTTTTTTATTAACACCATGACCACTTTCTTCCAGGCCTTTCAAACTCAAAACCTCACAACCATATTTGACTCTTTCTACTGCCAAACATACTGCTTCACCAAATCCTTCACTTGTCTTTTTACAAGAGCTCTTATATTTCCACAAATTCCCTGGTATTCTCAGGACCACCCTACAAACTTCCAGGAAAAAAAAGATCTGATTAAACTACCTTTTTACTCAAAATTTTTGATGGATTTCTCTTCCCTTGGAGAAACTAATTCTCTGTTCTTTGGCTTATCATTCAAAGACCTTGACCTTCTCAATGTCCACTGACCTTTTTTAACCATTTTAATCTTATCTGCCAGTTCCTTCCATTATACACCATTCACAAGCCACTGCAAACTCTTTCCTGGCTTAGATCACACCAACTCAAAAATAGGCTTCTAACAACTTAGAACAGCAGGATCTGTCTCCCTTTTTCTATTTCTCTGTGAGTACAATAAGGAAAACCATATAACTCCCTTATTAAATTGTTTGATTCTTTTTTAAAAATATTTTAAGAAAGAAAGGAAACAGGGCTCTTGGAGAAATGATCAGTATCTGCCAAGGAGCCCTCTGTGCAGAGCAGGCCTGGACTGAAGGAGAGGAAGAGTGCAGACGTCTAATGAGTCTGGCTTTAGGTTCTCTGGACACTGTTCCAAAGAGACCACGGGACTTGAAACAGAATTATGGGTGTCTTGTAACACACACCCTCTCTCCTTTTCTGCACGGCCACCACAAGAAACTAACTAACCACAACTTCACCCTGATACAACCAAGCCTCTGTGCCTAGTCACCAAAGAGAGTAAGAAGCAGGCATACTTCCCCTAGAGGAGAGACAATTCACAGAACACAGCAGATTCCAACTAGAATAATCTCCGTAGCAAGGTATTATGTACTTTGATGCTAGAAATGAGCAGAGGTGGGGAAGAGAATTTGGCCAATATCACACCAAGTTCTGAAACTCAGGAACAAATAAAGTCAGGCAAGAGGGTGGCTAGAAAGAAACCTGGGTAAGCAAGCCCTAGGGGAGAGTTCCCAAGAGAGAGAAGAACTGACAGAAGAACTTCCAAGAACAGAGTTCATGGAAGGAATAGACAATTATTGAGATTTAGTGAAAGAATACATACATTTACATGTAACTTTGTACACAGTGACTGCTTTTCTCTTACTCTTTATTGTATTTTGACTTAAGTCTCTAAAACATACTCAATGTATTAATAATGAGTGTTTTAGCTGCAAGAGACAAAAACTAACTTGAATTGGCTGATTAGCTTACATAATTGAGTCAATCTGATCATATTGAGAGGCCCATCTGATATTTGCAGAGGGAGGGAGTGATAGGGGGGTGGCGGGGCACTCTCAGATTTCCTCAATATTAGCTCCAAAACCAGGGCAGCCTCTCTCTTCATGTGTCAAGAAGGATTCCAGGAGCTTCAGAATATATCCCATCCTCTTACAGACCACAGTGGGAAAAAAGAGAGAAAGTCTTGCCCAGGTGTTCTGCAAAAAAATCTCAGGACTAGGCTGCTGGGGTTGATTTTGGTCACATGCCCAGTCCTGAATCCATCTCTGTAGCAAGGAGGTAGACTAGACGGTACTCCCCTGCATCTGAGGAATGTGGCCAGTCCTTCAATCCTAGTAAAGAACAAAGCTGAAGTCTCCTTAGAAATGCTCAAAGTGGGGTTCTTTTGAAAGATAATTCTTTGTATTTTTATTCATAGTAGAAGCCTACTAGTAATAATTTCCACCTGTTTCCATGAATCAAAGATCATTCCCCTTTTAGAATCACAACCATTTCTGACATGGAATCAAAGCAAGAATGTTAACATCATTCAGGAAAGAAAACAACCTAAAAAAGTTTAAACAACATGCTCATGGATGTAGAGCACATGTCAAATAAAGATTATTTGTATTTGAAGTTTTTACATGTATAGAGACTTAGCTGAAGTACCTGACCTCAGATTCCTTCACATCACACCATCTGTAGCAAAATGAATTTCATATCCTTGAGACACACTTCAATATGCTGGACCACACTGAAAAATAAGCTCAATTTTTAAACCATTCCAGAAAACCAGACAGTATACAATAAAAATTTTTCAGAGAAAGGGATATTCAGGACCATTAATGTAAGGGTCACAGTTCCAGAGCCTAAGGATGTTCCATATAGCCCATTTACTAATAACAGATTAACCACAATTAGCTGAAAAGTCAGCCAACACTTGAACTACCATACTCATGTACCGATAATAAAAACTGAAACCACATTTGATTAGTGGTTGCTGGCACACTATAAGCTGGGTGCCTATTGCTAGATTTTTAAAATAGATTTAAGGTATGGCCAACTCTAAAAAATTTACTTGTATCTGCAACCATCCTTTCCTTCTTCCCACCTCAAACCACAGATAGAGTGATCCAGCTTTGGATACTATTTCTTGCCTTGAGGGCTTTGCTCATTGGGTAGTACCTTCTCCCCCACTATTTCACTGCCCCCTCCTTCTACATGATAAACTTTCTCATGTCATCATACAGATGTTCTCTATCATTTCTCATCTTTGAAAACATTTTCATAAAACTGAAGTAGCTATACTAACATCACACAAAGTGGAATTCAAGAAAAAAAAGTATTACAGGGGTCAAAGAGGATCATTTCATGTTAATAAAAGAGTCAATGCATTAGCAAGCTATAATGACTGTAAATGTACATGCACCTAATAAAAAAAGCTTCAAACCAGATGAAGCAAAAACTGACAAAAGTAAAGGGAGAAATAAACAAATCCTCAATCATAAATATTTATCAAATAAGTAATAAAACGAGACAAAAAAACAGTAACACAGAAGATCTGAAATAAATAAATAAATGTATATACACACACACACACATATATATCTCAGAGGTCCTTATCCATAGTACATGAAGTCTTACAATTCATTAACACAAAGACAAACTAATTAAAAAATGGGTTAAAGACTTACACAGACACCTCAAAAAAGACTAAATATATATAAATGGCCAATGAGCATACACACAAAAAATGTTCAGTATCATTTTCTCATCAGAAAAATGCAAAACAAAAGATAACAAACAACTACAACAACAAAAAGTAATATTACTATCCGCCCCACAAGAATGGTTAAAATACTACTACTATATTCTGGTAAGGAAGTGGAGAAACAGAATCTCTCATACATTTTTAACGGTAGTGAAAAATGGTACAACTACTTTGGAAAACAGCTTTATGATTTTTTATAAAGACAAACATATGTTTACCATATGACCCAGCAATTCCACTTCTAGGCATTTGACCAAGAGAAATAAAAACATATGTTCATACAAAGACACGTACAGCAACATTCATAGCAGTTTTATTCTTAACGGTCAAAAGTTGAAAATAATCCAAACGTCCTTCAGCTGGTGGATGGGTAAACAAACTCTGGGACATCAATACAATGGAATACTATTTAGCAACACTAAACAACATGGATGAATCTCAAATGCATTATGCTAATAGAAAAAGGCCAGACTCAAAATAATTCCATTTATATGACATTCCGCAAAAGACAAATCCATAGGGACATAAAACAGATCAGTGGTTGGCAGGGGCTGTGGGGTAAAGGGAAGTGTTGGCTAAAAAGAGACACAAGGGAATTTGTGGGTAGGACGGAACTGTTTTCCATCTTGACTGTGGTAGAGGTTACACATAGCTATACATGCTTTAAAATTCATAGAACTGAATGCTAAAAAGGGTAAATTTTACTATATGCTAATATGTGAACCAAATAAATCTCTTTGCACCCAAGCCAAACAAGCTCAGCATCTATATACAGTGGGGAGCAAAAACTCAATTAAAACATTGAAAGTATGAGCCAAAGTTATCAACTGAAAATACCAAATATTTTTCATTCTGACAAAATTTAAAATCCAATAAACATTTATTAAAATCTTACAATGTGCAAGGCATCTATTAGGCACTAAATAACTCCTCCGCACAGTGAGGTGACACTTAATAGTTAACAAAATACTTTCAAAAATATCATCAGTAGTATTGGCCTACTGGTACCTGGAAATAAGTAGGACCCACAGAGCACATTCCCAAATACCTTTAAGCAGAAGTAAATATCATTTGAATGGCATAAGCTCCAATCAAAGGAATGACTGCTTCCTGCTGAGATGACCAAGAAGGGCTTAGAAAGATGGTGGTTAACAGCATGGGTCAAGAGGATGGATATTATGAAAAAGATGATATAGAAAAAGTCCAGGAAGTAGGCATGCTTGAGGAACAAGTAGACAGATGTAGTTAGAGCTGGACACTTCTGAAAAGTCACAGACACACACAAATCCAAAAGGAAGACTGAGCTCTTCCTTGCCTAAGACAGCCTTGAATGTCATCCATAGTACCTTAGTTAAAATGCACATGCATGCGCACACAGTTTATTTCTTTTCTTTTTTTCTCAACTGATGCTTAAAAGAAAGATAGCCATCAAGACAAATATCAAGATAGAAATGATATGGACTTCCCTGGAGGTCCAGTGGTTAAGACTCTGCGCTTCCACTGCAGGGGGCACGGGTTCGATTCCTGGTCAGGGAACTAAGATCCTACGTGCCACGTGGCACAGCCAGAAAAAAAAGGATAGAAATGATACAATACTCTATACACGGGAAGAGCCGAGGTTCTTGTACACCAAGTGCCACTGATTAACCGGCTCTAGGATTCCATGTAAAAAAGCTAGAACTCCCAACTTTAAAAGAACACAAGCTCAAAAATAATACGGTACAATGATGGGGAATCACAGCCTGAGTGAGGAGGCACGGATTGAAGCCTGAGTAAGAAAGCTGACCTAGTAGAATAGCAGGCAATGTCAGCATATTGGTTACAAACAGGGATGAGCAAATAAGTAAATATGTGGACAATGAGAGCCAGGTTTCTCATCATTAAAGAAGAGAGTTACAAATACCGAAAGGGGGAAACTATAATGAACCCTGTGGTGTTGCACTGGAATTGGAGCTTTTAGTGTAAACTCACAGTTTTCAAGATAGGTAGGTAGGCAGGGAGCTACCTAGTCAGATAGACAGACAGACACAGAGATATAAGTAAATACTCATATTTCTTAGCTCTCTTCATTGAGAAGGCTTGGGAGCATCTGGATTTATGCACTAAAAGGTACCAGGACTTCTTAGAAAATGGATAATTTCTTGGCTAACACAGGGAAAGATGAGGCTGGAACATCTCCAGAATATAAAGTGTTCAAAGGATGACAAGAACATGTCAAAATGACACAGGAACCAACTTAGGGGGCGTCCACTGGCCAAATCTGGGGCAATGGAGCAAAATTAGGATAGCAACAGATTACTCCTCTGGAAAATTACATAATCTACTCTTCCCCCAAAAAGGCATCTCTATACTAAATACACCCACTTCTCAGGAATTGTGAATTCAAACACTTGCTCGATGGTACGGTAGTGCCCTTCTCTCACTTTAAGATATCCACTATCACTTCCATATCATTGGGTCATGGCAGCATGAGCACCTGTCTCTCCCTATAATAAGCCACCTAAACTTGGACCAGACAAGGATGGAGAAGTGGCCTCTCAGCACAGATGACTCCAGAGAAAGCAACATGCTTCAATCGCTGAAGCCAAGGCAGGCTTTCCTTTACCTCAGCACACCCGGAGCTGGAGGCCCCGGCAGGTGGACAAGAGGACCCTACGAACCTAAAGCAAATCTCCTAAGATCTTTGAATAAGCATTGATAAGTACATTTGTGTAAGGAAGTTGTTTTCAGAGCAAAAACTAACGTGTTTCTGTTCTTGATCCTGTTGTTCTTTTTACCTTGTTCGGCCCTGAGTATGGTACAGCATCATTACTTCAGACAATAAGGTGGGGCAGACTTTCACTAATGAGGCAGTTCCTTCTCCACCATGGAGACTATATTTCTGAACAACTGTACATAATCCAATATCATTTTCAATTCATATTTCACATAAAGTCATATTTCATTTCAAACCAACAAGACCTCAAATGTTCCCTATGGGCTCTATGCACAGAACTGTACTTCCAAGGTTCAGAAGTTGACACAACAGAGGAGGCTATTGTGAATTCTAAGACCAGTTTGGCTACCACATATAAAATTATCCCTGGAGGAAATCTGCTTATGTGATTTAGCTTTGAAGAAGAAGTAGGAAAAAAAAAAGAAAAAGAAAAAGAAACCTGGCCAAGCTCTAAAGTGCAGTAGAAGTGTATGTGCACGTGTATTCACAACAGTGTAAGAGCAAGGAGCTTATCTGCATTGTGGTCAACCTTCTTTTCAAGTTAAGACCTACCCAAAGCTTTGGAAAGAACGTTACATTAACAAGAGGCTCTCCAGCTTCACTGTGTAAGTCTCCAGTCACGTAAGAAACATGTTTTTGCTTTCCCGTTAGTACTTCCTTCCTTGCTTTGCAGACAGCTAAGCTCAGGTACCAAACAGAAAGCTATTTTTCAACAAGTGCAGCCCAAAGGGATCTCTTTGGGGTTACGTAGTCACTGACGGCCCAAATACTACTTTCAAAATCAGCTGTTAAAATCTGGTATTAAAAGAATTACTCTAAAGTCATCTAGATTTGGGGCTTACACTGGGTTAAGTGGTGCTATTATTTGGATACTTAAGCCAATGGTGAGTCTTCTGATGGTAAAGTAATATTTTTTAACCAAAATTTTCTAAAAGCACAGGGTTAGAAATATAATTTTCATACTCTTTTATTTGAATCATTTTAAAAGCTGCCATCTTTCCCCCACTTTGGTAGAAGCATAAAAAATGAGCTCAATTTAAGCTGGTACTGCCATATAACCTCACAGTTTATGCCACTGCAAAAATTCTTCTGAAAATTACCCTGGGCAGAGATTTTTGTATACAAAGTATCAGCCAAGAACAAATTTTTATAGCTGACTTCTAAACCCTTTAAAATTGCATTTTATAATGGAAATACTGAGAGATGCTTTACCCTTAAAGCACTATTTTAATATTTCTAGCTTTTCCAGAATACAATACTATGAACTCAGGACCAGAGATGTTAAACAGAAGAAGCCATAAGTTATAAAGCTATTTTTAAAAAAATAGGCACAAATAAAAATGTTTTATGGATCAAACATGTTTACATGCATTTACCTGCCATACCTATTACATTTCATTTTCAAATGCTTTCCTAAACCATTTAGTTAGTATTTCTATCTGTGGACATTTTATCCCAAAGTTTCTTTGTGATCAATGATTGACTTCAACCTGGCTTTATACTCTTTCAACCATATAGAGTCCAGTTCCTGTTTCCACACTTGGGAAAAGTAGGGATATTATCTAACTTCATATTGTTTCAAGGAAGAGGAAGGCTGTAAACCAGCATGAGTCTTAGAAAACTTGGAACAGCAGGAAGCCATTTCTGGGAAGTAAGTACCCAAAACAAAGAAAATCTGTGACAAGGACATCCCAGGGCACAGCATAAACACAGGCATACTAGACATTTGTGGCTAAATGAATTTCTCCCCTACACCTCCCTACTATCTTCAATATCAGCTTATACCTCTAATTAGAAACAGAGAAATTTACCCACTCTCAGTATCCTCCATCCTGATCCAAACTGCATCCACAACATAACCAAACGATGTGCACTTATATCCTCTGGATTCCAAAAAGCCTGTGATATGAAGAAACAGTCACAGAGGTAGAGCCTTCAAGAACTAAGATACTGGATTTGCTGTTCAATACATAACTTGAAGCACGTCACATTACTTCTAACTTGAAACATGTAGTTCCCTCACCTTTAAAATAAGGAAGTTATACACCACATTAACAAAATGAAAAATAAAAATCATATGATCATCTCAATAGATACAGAAAAAGCACTTGACAAAATTCAATATCCATTTATGATAAAAACTCTCAACAGAGTGAGTATAGAGGGAATGTACCTCAACATAATAAAGGCTGTATGTGACAAGCCCACAGCTAACATCATATTCAACAGTGAAAAGGTGAAATTTTTCCTCTAAGATCAGAAACAAAACAAGCAAGCTCCCTCTTAGCACTTTAATTCAACATAGTATTGAAGTCCTAGCCAGAGCAATCAGGAAAGAAAAAGAAATAAAAGGCAACCAAATTGGAAAGGAAGAAGTAGAACTATCTCTACTTGCAGATGATATATTATATATAGAAAACCCTGAAGACACTGCCAAAAAAACTGTTAAAACTAATAAATAAATTCAGTGAAATTGCAGGATACAAAATCAAAATACAAAAATCTGTTTCATTTCTATACATTACATAACAAACTATCAGAGAAATTTAAAAAACAATCTTATATACAACTGCATCAAAAAGAACAAGGGTTTCCCTGGTGGCGCAGTGGTTGAGAGTCCGCCTGCCGGTGCAGGGGACACGGGTTCGTGCCCCGGTCCGGGAAAATCCCACATGCCGCGGAGCTGCTGGGCCCGTGAGCCATGGCCGCTGAGCCTGCGCGTCCGGAGCCTGTGCTCCGCAATGGGAGAGGCCACAACAGTGAGAGGCCCGCGTACTGCAAAAAAAAAAAATAAGAGAGAACAAAATACCTAGGAATGAATTTAACCAAGGAAGTGAAAGACTTGTACACTGAAAACTATAAGATGCTAATGAATGAAACTGAAGAAGATACAAATCATTGTAAAGATATTGGGTGCTCACGAACTGGAAGAAATAATATTGTTAAAATGTCCACACCATGCAAAGCAATTTACAGATTCAACTGAATCCCTATCAAAATCCAATGGCAGTTTTACAAATTAAAACCACAATGAGATATCATCTCACACCTGTCAGAATAGCTATAATCAAAAAAAGACCACAAATAACAAATGTTGGTAAGGATGTAGAAAAAGGGGAACACTTTTGGTGGGAATGTAAATTGTTGCAGCCACTGTGGAAAATAGTATGGAGGGTTCTTGAAAAACTAAAAATAGCATTACCATATGATCCAGCAATTCCATTTCTGGGTATTCATCTGAAAAAAACAAAACCACTAATTCGAAAAGATACATACACCCAATGTTCTTAGCAGCACTATTTACAATTGCCAAGATATGGAAGCAACGTAAGTATCCATCAACAGATGAGTGGATAAAGATGTGTGTGGTATATATACATACACACAAACACACACAATGGAATACTACTTAACCATAAAAAAAAGAATGAAAATTTGCCATTTATAACAATACGGATGGACCTGGAGAGTATTATGCTAAGTGAAATAAGCCAGAGAAAGACAAATACTGTATGATATCACTTATATGCGGAATATAAAAAACAAAACAAACTAGTGAATATAGCAAAAAAGAAACAGACTCACAGATACAGAGAACAAATTAGTGGTTACCAGTGGGGAGAGGGAAGGGGGAAGGGGAAATATAGGAATAGGGGATTAAGAGGTACAAACTACTCGGGCTTCCCTGGTGGCGCAGTGGTTGAGAGTCCGCCTGCCGATGCAGGGGACACGGGTTCGTGCCCCGGTCCGGGAAGATCCCACATGCTGCAGAGCGGCTGGGCCCGTGAGCCATGGCCGCTGAGCCTGTGCATCCGGAGCCTGTGCTCCACAACAGGAGAGGCCACAACAGTGAGAAGCCCGCGTACGGCGAAAAAAAAAAAGTACAAACTACTATGTATAAAATAAGCTACAAGGATATATTGTACAACATAGGGAATAGAGCCAATATTTTATAATAACTATATATGGAATATAACCTTCAAGAATTGTGAATCACTCCATTGTACACGTGAAACTTACACAATATTGTACATCAACTGTACTTCAATGAAAAACATTCCAGTGGCATTTTTCACAGAAAGAGAACAATCCTAAAATTTGTATGGAACCAAAAATGATCTTAAACAGCCCAAGCAATATTGAGAAATAAGAACGAAGCTGGAGGCATCTCACTCCCTGATTTCCAACTATATTGCAAAGTTATAATCATCACAACAGCATGGCATTGGTATAAAAACGGACAGAATAGATCAACGGAACAGAACAGCAAGCCCAGAAATAAATCAGGTATATGTAGTCAATTAATTTACAACAAAAGAGCAATGTGAAAAGGATTGTCTCTTCAATAAATGGTGTTGGGAAAACTGAACATCCACAAACTGAAGAATAAAACTGGACCCCTATCTTATATCATACCCAAAATCAACTCAAAATGGATTAAAGACTTGAATGTAAGACCTGGAACAAAAAAACTCCTAGAAGAAAACATGTGGGCTTCCCTGGTGGCGCAGTGGTTGAGGGTCCTCCTGCCAATGCAGGGGACACGGGTTCGTGCCCCGGTCTAGGAAGATCCCACATGCCGCGGAGCGGCTAGGCCCGTGAGCCATGGCCGCTGAGCCTGCGCGTCCGGAGCCTGTGCTCCACAACGGGAGAGGCCACGGCAGTGAGAGGCCCGCGTACCACAAAAAAAAAAAGAAGAAAAAGAAAACGTGTGGGCTTCCCTGGTGGCGCAGTGGTTGAGAGTCCGCCTGCCGATGCAGGGGACTCAGGTTCGTGCCCCGGTTCGGGAAGATCCCACGTGCCGCAGAGTGGCTAGGCCCATGAGCCATGGCCACTGAGCCTGCGGGTCAGGAGCCTGTGCTCCGCAACAGGAGAGGCCACAACAGTGAGAGGCCCACGTACCGCAAAAAAAAAAAAAAACATGTAAGTGCCTTGACATCAGTCTTGGTGATGATTTTTTGGATCTGACTTCAAAAGAAAAGGTGACAAAAGCAATAAACAAGCAAATAAACAAGTGGGACTACATCCAACTAAAAATCTTCTGGACAGCAAAGGAAATCATCAACAAAATGAAAAGGCAACCCATTGAATGGAAAAAAATATTTGCAAATCATATATCTGATAAGGGATTGATATCCAAAATAAATAAAGAACTCATACAACTCAAATGCAAAAAAACAAACAATCCAATTAAAAAAAATAGGCAGAGGGTCTGAACAGACACTTTTCCAAAGAAGACATACAGATGGCCATCAAGTACATGAAAAGATGTTTAACAACTCTAAGCATCAGGGAAATGCAAATCAAAACCACAATTAGACATCACCTCACAGCTGCTAGAATGGCTATTATCAAAAAGACAACAAATAACAAGTGTTGGCAAGGATGTGGAGAAAAGAGAACCCTCATGCACTACTGGTAGGAATGTAAATTGGAAAACAGCATGGAGCTTCCTCAAAAAATTAAAACTAGAACTACCACATGATCCAGCAATTCTACTTCTGGGTATTTATCTAAAGAAAATGAAAACACTAATTTGAAAAGATATACGCACCCCTATGTTCACTGCAGCATTATTTACAATAGCCAAGATATGGAAGCAACTAAGTGTCCATCAGTGAATGAACGGAAAAAGCAATAAAGCAGATGTGTACACACACACACACACACACACACACACACACACAATGGAATACTATTCAGCTATAAAAAAGAATGAAACCTTGCCATTTGTGACAACATAGATGGACCTTAAGGGTACTATGCTAGGCTAAGTGAAATAAGTCAGACAGAGCAAAACAAATACCTTATGATCTCACTTATATGTGGAATTTTTAAAACAAACAAAGACTAAGCTCATAGACACAGAGAACAGACTGGTGCTCGCCAGAGGTGAGCCAAACGGGTGAAGGGGGTCAAAAGGTACAAATTTCCACTTATAAAATAAGTAACTCCTGGGGATACAGTATGCAGCATGGTGACTATATTTAATAATACCGTATTGCATATTTGAAAACTGCGAAGACAGTAAATCTTAAAATTCCTCATCACAAGAAACAAAATGTCTTGTAACTATGTATGGTGACAGGTGTTACATAAGCCTATGTGGTGAAGACTTATTGTGGTGATCATTTTGCAATACATACAAATATCAAATCATTATGTTGTACACCTTATACTAATATAATGTTATATGTCATTTATACCTCAATTTCTTTTAAATAGGAAAAAGTAAAATATGGAAGTTAGACTGGAAAATCATTACATCTCCAGCTTCAAGACTCTACGACAGGGACTTCCCTGGTGGTCCCCTGGCTAAAACTCCTCGCTCCCAATGCAGGGGGCCCGGGTTCGATCTCTGGTCAGGGAACTAGATCCCACATGCTGCAACTAAAGATCCCACATGCCACAACTAAAGATCCCATATGCCCGAATGGAGATCCCCCACACAGCAACAAAGATCTTGCGTGCTGCAACTAAGACCCAGTGCAGCCAAATAAATAAATAAATATTAAAAAAAAAAAAAAGATTCTATGACACTCAGAGTGAAACCACTGGGGGAAACATGTAAAATATAAGTGACATGTCAATAAGAGAGCAAGGACAGAAGGTGAGGTCACTAATGGAAAGGAATATTTAAGTTAATTTTATGACCAAATCTGCTTGTGTTCAACTTGACCAGTACAATTACAACATAATTATTTGATTATATTTGTATACTGGTCAAAGGTAATGCAGAAGAATGCTATTAATTTTTTACTTGTTTTAAAGTAAACACTTTATTCAATATTCAATATAATCCATTTTTACTTATACACAAACAAGTACACAAATCATAACTATAATACAACAAATGTTTACAAAGTAAACATATACACACATAACTACTACAAGAAATAGAGTATTACCAGTGTATTAGTTTTCTATGCTGCCTAAAAACTTATCACAAACTTAGCAGCTTAAAACAAGACATTTATTAGCTCGTAGTTCCTGTGGGCCAGGTGTCCAGAGGCATGGCTTACCTAGGTCCTGTACTAAGGATCTCACTGGGCTGCCTTTAAGGTGTCACCTGAGGTTGCTGTCTCATCTATGGCTTAAGGATCAAGGTCCTCTTATGAACTTGAATCAGAGTTGACAAATTTCATTTCCATGCAGCTGTAGAACTCATGGCAGCTTGCTTCTTTAAGGCCAGCAGGAGAGTCTCTCTGACCTTTAGACCTTCTTCTATAGGTCTCACCTGATGAGGTCAGGCTCAGATGGATAATTTCCCTTTTGACTAACTCGATGTCAATTGATTACGGACTTCAATAGCATCTGCAAAATCCCTTTACCTTTGCCAAATAATGTAAACTTACTCATTGGAACAATAGCCTATCATATTCACAGTTTCCACTCACACTCAAGGGGACAGGACCACATGTGGTGTGTATATCAGAGGAAGGGGCTTTTGAGAGCCATCTTAAAATTCTGCCTACCAGACTCAACACCCTGGAAACCACTGTCTTGCCCTTTTTGGTTATTACCCCTTGCAAGATAAACATCCTGACAAAAGCATAAAATAGTTTTACATGTTTATAATAAAGAATCATACCACAAATATTATTTTGTGTTTAGCTTCTATGGCTCACCGTTTGTGAGAGTCATACTTAATTGTTCCTCATAGCTGTATTTCATCCATTCTTGCAGCTATATAAAAATCTTCTGTATACATACCACAATGTGTGCAACCATGCTACTACTGATGAAGATTTGGGTGGTTTCTAGTTGGGGCTATTTGATATAATGCTGCTTTGAAGATTCATGAACATGTTTTTGGTGCACAGATGTATCCATTTCTGTTGAGCATATACCTAGGAATGGAACTTCTAGATCATAAGGTATCTGCAGCTTTAGCAGATGATAGCAAGCAGCTGTTCAAAGCGGCCATACTGACTGAGTTTCCTACCAGCAGTGTATGAGAGTTCCAGTTACTCTACACCTCACCAATGCTTGGTATTACCTGCCCTTTTCAATTTAGTACTTTAGGTAGGTAATGAAGTGGTACTGCATTATGGTTTTGACTTATACTTTCCTGATAACTGATGAAGCTGAGCATCTTTTTATCAATTTATTGGCCATTTGGATATCCTTTTTTTGTGAAGGTTTTAAGTCTTTTGCCCATTTTTCTATTTGCTCGTTTTTTTCCTCAGTGACTTGTGGCAATTCCTTATAAACTAGACATGAGTCATTTATTGGATAGATGTGCCGCACATATTTTCTCCCATTGTGTAGATGAATATTAACTTTGCTTGTGGTGTTTTTAATGAACAGAGTTCTTTAATGTACTCCAATTTATTGAGGTTTTTTCCCCTTTATGGTTAGTGTTTTTTGTTTCCTGTTTAAGAAGTCTTTGCTGCCCCCAAGGTTATAAAGATATGCTCCCATGCTTTCTTTTAAAAGCTGTACTGCTCCCCTTCTATAGTTGTAATATATTTGTAATACAGATCTGTAATCCAATCTAGAATTGATTTTTATGTATGGTGTGAGATAAGGGTCAGCATTCCTTTTCTCCATGTTGGATATCCAAATTGAAAAGATTCTTTCCCCCACTTCATGGCCTGGTCACCCCTGTCACAAATCAAGTGGCTGTATATGAATGAGTGTTTTTCTGAACTTTCTATTCCATTCATCAGCTTATTTGTCTCCCCTTGTATCAATACCATACTGTCTTAATTGTGCTCACTTTATGATAAATCTTGATGTTGGGTAGTGCAAGATCTCCAGCTTTGTTCTTCAAAATTACCTTGGTTAGTTTTGGCCTTTACACTACTTAGAATCAGTTGGTCACTTTCCACACACATATAAAAATGCTTGCTGGGATTGTGTGGAATCTATAGATCATTTTGGAAAGAATTAACATTTTTACCATATTGAATCTTACAGTCCAAGATCATTTAGCTGGGGCATCTTTAATGTCTCTTGACAACATCATGTAACTTTTAATGTTGAGGTCTTACATTATATTTATGAATATAATGAAATCTTTCATTATATTTATCCTAAGGTATTCCTTTTTATATGCTAATGTAAAGGGTATCATTTTTTTAAGGATATTGGTTTGTTACAGATATACAGGAATACAAATAATTTTTGTAAGTTGACTTTGTATGTAGCAGCCTTAATTCTTTGGGACTTTTCATGTATAAAATCAAGCAACCTAAAAATAATGACTACTGGCTTCCTTTCCCAACCCTCTGTTTCCTTTGCTTTACTGCATTGACTATGACTTCCGGTACAATGTGGAACAGAAGTGGTGATAATGAGCATCTTTGTTTTATACCCTAGACCATCAGAAGGAAAGTTTTCAGTGTTTCACCATTAATTATGATGTTTTGTAGGTTTTTTTGGCTAAAAGCCTTTATTTAGCAGATTAAAGGGGTTTCTTCTATTACTAGTTTGCTAAGAACTTTTATCAAAAATTAGTATTGAGGGCTTCCCTGGTGGCGGTTAAGAATCCGCCTGCCAATGCAGGGGACACAGGTTCGAGCCCTGGTCCGGGAAGATTCCACATGCCGCAGAGCAACTAAGCCCGTGCGCCACAACTACCGAGCCTGCACTCTAGACCCGCGAGCCACAACTACTGAAGCCCGTGTGCCTCGAGCCCGTGTTCTGCAGCAAGAGAAGCCACCGTGGTGAGAAGCCTGCACACTGCAATGGAGAGGTAGCCCCCACTCACCACAACTAGAGAAAGCCCACGCGCAGCAACGAAGACCCAACGCAGCCAAAAATAAATAAATAAAATAAATTTTCTTTTTTAAATGAGTATTGGCAGTTCCCTGGTCGCCTAATGGTTAAGATTCCAGGCTTTCACTGCCGAGGTGGTCTGGGTTCAATCCCTGGTTGGGGAACTGACATCCCACGAGCTGCATGGCATGGCCCCCCCCAAAAAAAAAAAAAACAAGTACTGAATTTTACCAAGTACTTTTCTGCAAAAACTGAGGTAAATCATATGATTTTTCCTTTTCTTCTATTAATGTGGTTAATTTTATTAATTGAGTTTTTGTCCATTTTTAACCACTTTCTTGAGATATGAATGACATGCAGAAAGCTGGACATATTTAACATATGTAAGTCAATAAGTTTGGGGATAAGTATACATGCAAAGAAACGACAACCACCATCATGAAGATCACAGATGTATCTATCTCCTCCCAAGTTTTTTTCCTCCCACTTTAATTTTATTTTTATGGTAAAAATACTTGAGATCAACCCCCTTAGCAAATTTTAAGTATACAATATAGCACTGTTAGCTATATGCTATGCACTATGCTGTATAGCAGCAATCCCCAACCTTTTTAGCACCAGGGTCCGGTTTCGTGGAAGACAATTTTTTCCGCAGACTTGCGGTGGTTGGTGGTTCAGGCAGTAATGCAAGTGATGGGGAGGATGGTTCATGCGGTAACATGAGTGATGGGGAGCGATAGGGAGCGGCAGATGAAGCTTCGCTCACTCACCCACTGCTCACCTCCTGCTGTGCAGCCCGGTTCCTAATAAGTCACGGACCGGTACCAGTCCACGGCCTGGGGGTTGAGGACCCTTGCTATATAGCAAATCTCCAGAATTTATCTTGCATAACTGAAATTTTGTACCCTTGGACCATCGCCTTCCCTATTAACTGAGTTCTGAGTAGTAAACCAACCTTGCCTTCCTGGTATAAATCCCACTTGGTCTTAATATATCATACCTTCTATATATCTATGGATTCTATTTCCTATTGTTTTACTTAGGATATTTCCATCTCTGTCAATGAGAGAGATTTTCCTATAATTTTCTTGTATCGTCTTTGTCTTTTTTTTTTTTTTTTTTTTGCGGTACGCGGGCCTCTCGCTGTTGTGGCCTCTCCCGTTGTGGAGCACAGGCTCCAGACACGCAGGCTCAGCGGCCATGGTTCACGGGCCCAGCCGCTCCGCAGCATGTGGGATCTTCCCAGACCGGGGCACGAACCTGTGTCCCCTGCATCGGCAGGCGGACTCTCAACCACTGCGCCACCAGTGAAGCCCCCGTCTTTGTCATTTTTTAATATCAAGAATATTTTGGCCTCATAAAACATTGTTCTATTCCCCAGAAGAGTTTTTTTAAGACTGATGCTATTTTTCATCCTTTAATATTTGGAAGCATTCACTGGTAAAGCCATTTGACCCTGGCATTTACCTTGTTTAAAAAAAATGAATTAAAGATTCAATTTTTTTTGCTAGATATATAACTATTCAGTTTTTCTATTTTTTCTTCTGAACATTTTGTTGGACATTTCAAAGAAATTTGTCTATTACATCTAAATTTTGCTTTACTTTTGAAAAATACTTTCACTGGGTATAGATATCGAGGTTGGCAATTATCTTCTTTCTGTACTTTAGAAGATACCATTCTATCATCCTCTGGGTTTCATCAGTTTCATTTGAAAAGTCAGTGTTTAGTCCCACTGTTGTTCCTTTGAAGGTATCTTATTTTCCTATCTCCTTTCAAGAGTTTTCTCTTTGGCTTTTGTAAGTTTTATTGCAGTATGCCTACATATGATTTGCTTTGTATTAATCCTGTTTGGGCTTTTTCAAGTCTCTCAAGTCTTTGGCCTGACGTCTTTTATAAGTTCGGGAAAATTCTTGGCCATTTTTCCTTAATATACTGTTTGAGTCTCATTCCCTCTCTCCTTTCCTCCTTGGCTCAAGTTATACAAATTTAAGAGTTTTTCTTAGTGTCTAATATGTATTTTAAGCTCATATGTGTATTTTCTCCACTTTTATTTTCTCCATACCTCAGTCTAAATATGTTTTACTGAGCTATTTTCCAGTCTATTAATCCCCTCTTCTGTAGTATCTAATCTGTAGCTAAACACATATGTTAAGTAATCAATTTTTTTTCATTTCTAGAATTTCTATCCATTCTCTTTCTGTAGATACCAGTTCTCTGGTGAAATTCTCCATTTTGTCATGTATTACCTTGAGCATATTAACTCTTTTATTTATTTACTTATTTTGGCTGTGTTGGGTCTTCATTGCTGCACATGGGCTTTCTCTAGTTGTGGCAAGCAGGGGCTACTCTTTGCTGAAGTGCATGGGCTTCTCATTGCAGTGGCTTCTCCTGCTGTGGAGCACGGGCTCTAGGCACGCGGGCTTCAGTAGTTGCGGCACACAGGCTCAGTAGTCGTGGTGCACAGGCTCAGTAGTTGTGGTTCACGGGCTCTAGAGCACAGGCTCAGTAGTTGTGGTGCACAGGCTTAGTTGCTCCACAGCATGTGGGATCTTCCCAGACCAGGGCTTGAACCCGTGTCCCCTGCATTGGCAGCACTGGCACGCAGATTCTTAACCACTGCGCCATCAGGGAAGTCCCTTAACTCATTATTTTAAAATCAATTTCTAATTAACACCAAAATCTGAATTATCTGTGGGTGTGTCGCTTTTGGGGTTTTTTTTTTTCCTTTTTAGGGTTTTATATTATTTGTCTTGTCTCCTGGCATACATGGTAATTTTTTTGTTAAATGATAGACATTTTAGATGCAAAATTATAAATAGAAGATATTCTCTTCTTCTAAAGATTCACTTTTTTTTTAAGCAGGCAGTTAGAATGGGGATGGATTACCCTGATGGAATCAGAAACTGAGATGAATTGAGGGTAGATTTTCTGCCTTTTTAAAGTAAACACCGGGCTTAGCTGGTGGCACAGTGGTTAAGAATCCGCCTGCCAATGCAGGGGACACGGGTTCAAGCCCTGGTCCGGGAAGATCCCACATGCCGCAGAGCAACTAAGTCCGTGCACCACAACTAATGAGCCTGCATGCCACAACTAATGAAGCCCGCGCGCCTAGAGCCCATGCTCCAGAGAAGCCACCACAATGAGAAGCCCGTGTACCACAATGAAGTAGCTCCCACTCGCTGCAACTAGAGAAAGCCCGCATGCAGCAACGAAGACCCAATGCAGCCAAAAATAAAATAAATAAAATAAATAAATTTTAAAAAATATTTTAGATAAACACTATCAGCCAAATGCTTTTACTGTGGCTAGAAATTCTAGGGTACAAAATACATACAACACAATAAACGAATTATAATTCAATAACGGGTCAAGAGTTCATGGAACTTATAAAATGTAAGACTGCAAGTGCTTTGGGCAGTTCCTATATTATAGGTATTCTTCCTTATATATGTATACGTCCGTATACATACATGAATTTTATCTTTCTTAGAAAGAAAAGAAAAACCTTTCTTTCTAGGTTTTTCTCCTATGCTAATCCTGGTCCAACTATTTACAAGTACCCTCCAACTCCCTAAAATATTCTCCCTGCAATGCATACAGACACATGTGCACATTCTGTGTCTCAATTCACATTAAGGATTTGAGATGATGGCCTAAAGAACAAGGAAAGAGGAAGGGAGCAATACCCTTTCCCAATGCAGCTTCTCAGAAACAACAGCTATCAGTGGAAAGCTTCAAGGCAAAACGGAAGGAAGGAAAATAAAGTGAAAGGTGATTCATTCTTTAATCAAGTTTACACCTCAAAAGGTTATTTGGTACCTCAAAAAAGGTACCAAATAACCCTAAAATGAATGAGTTTAGGGAAGGCATTTAACTTATTAATTCTAAGACAAAAACCATACTGTAAGTGTATAATACTAGGACTGGTTTTTCTTTCCCCAAATGAACTTAGCTAAAGAGACAACTTATTTTCTGCTGAAAGAACAGAATTTTCCTTTCGAATTAGAAACAGCTAAAAAGCACCTCTTACTTTTGCATTTGTTAAAGCAGTTTCCAAATGTTAAGACATTAGTTAAACCTCCTTAGGGTTCCTAAACAAAGAAACAAAAATAGGTTTTGAAAACAAGCCTCCCTGGATCCATTCAGGCCTAACAGATGATATAAACTTTCCGTATGTTCCATGAGGGCAGCACACTGTCTGTTATATTCTATGACATATATATTCCTATATCTGGTGCACCACAGATGTCCAAAATAATATTTGCTGAACGAATCATCACATCAACAAGTTAAGAATAAAGGAGACACTAACAGATATATAAGTACCTCCCTGCCTTAATTTATTGTTTAAAAAAACACACCTTTAAACTACTTTTTAAATAATTTAATAATAAAACTGATACCAATATATTTTCTAAGTTTTTTCAACCTTAACAGAAATAGCTTGAAGATGGCAGTATGAACAAAAACCCAAATTCAAGAACTTTCTGATTTAGGGACTGACTTTTCATCTGTTGCCACACATTGCCCCCTCATGAATTAAATCAATATGCTCTGGCCTGTTTAGAAATGAGTACGTGAATAATGAAAAAGAAATACTACAGTTTAGTCCACCTTACAAATAATCTATATCTGCAATATACAGTATTTACAAAGGAACTAGAAGAGTGCTTATCACAGAACAGGACTGAATAAATGGTAGCTGCCACTTTCAGCATCATCATATGGTGGGAGTCATTCATAATAAGCAACACAAATAACACCCAGAAGAAAACATCCAATACCACTGGAATGTGAACAAAGATAATATAAAGGCTCTATAGTAAGGGATGAAAAACATCTGAAGATTTTTCAATTCAGTAAAACAGCAACCTTGGGTAACAACAGTGGAGATACAAAGTAAAGGTTCCCAGAGGCTAAAACCTGTGAATCCAGTCTTGAAAGGTGAGTCGGGAGAGAGGGAGAGATATAAGCAGAAAATTGCAAGCAAAAGAAACAATGTGTGTGAAAAGAAAATGCAGGCCTGCAGCTACAGGGTACTTATTCAAAGACCTCCAGTCTGTGGTGCCTAGAGTCTAAGGGTACACTGAAGGTTGTCCAAGAGGGCAGAGGGCAGGTCATGGTAGGCCTTTATGTCATACAAAGGAATAAGGATGTAATTGGTAACAAAGGGCTAGATGACTCTAGTCTGAGCTAATGTTAACTGAGAAATAGGTGAGCTACAGCATCTGGGCCTTGGGGAGAAAAGAGACTATCCTGGAACAATTTATTCTACAACCACACTTATTTAATTCTTTAAACCAAAGGAAAGTAAGATGAAAACAAATAAAAAACCATCTGTAAACAGTAGTGAAGAAACATTACAGAAAACATTTACAATCAACATAGTCCATCTTGGATATTCAGCGGGGGTAAATTACATCCAGCTCCCATGTGCAAACAACCAGCAAACCTAACTTGATCCAGGACTGTTTTCTTCTACAATTAAATTTAGTTCTTAAGAAAACAAATTTCTGCTTTGTAAGACCACCAAATTTAGTGAATTCACCCTGTGCTTTTTAGTCACAAAATTTTACATCAAAAGAAACAATATCAGTCATTTTTCTCATATTGTTTGGAAACACTAAAATTGTTCAAGTATTTATTCCCCACCCACTGTATGTCAGTTATTGGGCAACTAGATACAAGGTAAAGAAAGTGAAAAAATGAAACTCACATTTTAAAAGCACCTACTTGCCAGACACTACTTTAGGTGACTGTAGCTCATTAATCCTTACCAGGAAACTTAAATAGAAACCATATTTATAAATGAGGCCTCTGAACCACAGGGTCAATAAGCAAAGGGTCTAGAATGTGGACCCCAATCTGACTCAAAAAGCCCATGCTCCTTCCAGGATGCCATGAATATAAACATAAATATGACACAGTGCTTGCCCCTACCAGGTTAGACTTGGGAGGAATATATGCTTATATTCCTTAAAATGTATAGTTCCCTTTGCCTTTTACATTCTCCTCTCGCCAGAATTTTCTTTTGGCAAACTCTCCTTTTAAACTGAAATTCAAATGTCATCTATTCTAAGAAATTTTAACCGATTTCCTTAGGCAGCGCTGTCCCCTCCTCTCCTCGGAGCTCTGGCATCTGTGTTCAAATCTCTTTTAAGGAATACTATGGGTGCTCTGTTTACATACCTGATTTCAGAATGATCTGCAAGTAAATCAAGGGCAGTCAAAAATGTGTTCACCTTTGCATCTTGGCACTAGCCTAGTGCCAGGCACAAAGTGGCCAATCAAAAAATGTTGGGTAAGGAATGGATGGTGGAAATAACCCAGAGTAGTGCCAGTTTAAACTCTGAGTGTACATAAAGACCTCTGTGGAAAAGAATATAAAGGAAAGACAGCTCAGGGCAGGAGAATGGGAAATGTCTACAACTGGAGGAGGAATAAGAGAAATTAAACTACGGACGAACAGACCAAGAAGACACACACAAAAAAACTGGGCTATAGAGCTAATGGGACATTATTTAAAAAAAGATAGAAATCAATGGTGTTAAATCACTACAGAAAGCCTAAGGAAAATGAAAACTAAGACAGTGACCAATGAAAACTGCATAAGTCAGTGATGACCATGAAAAGAACATTAGCAGACTAGTGGGTCAGAAGCCAAACTGCAGAATTCAGACCACTGCCAACAAAGGGGCAGTGGGTCCAAAAAACCTGGCTGTAAGGAAAGAGGAAAATAAATCGGAGCATGAAAGAAAAGGGTGCACAAAACAAGGATCTGTACACTTAGAGAAATACACCCCTGCCCCTGACCTGAGAGCACAGATTCAGCCTTATGTTTCTGTATCCACCAGAAAACTGAAATCATGCCCAATACAAACTGCCAAAAAAGAGAAATAACACATCAAGGAGAAACAGCTAATAGTGAAGATGATTAAACCAACAGTGAAGATGATTAAACAAATATCCCAAATAGTAACCAATATTCAAAATATCAATAAGGTCAAAGTTGGATGGAAAACAAAAAGGTAAAAGTTAAAGAAATAAATGCAAAGTCTTTTATTGATTTAATTATTGAACTAAAGAATGGCTAAGACCTGGTAGTACATAGATTTTTTTTTTAACATCTTTACTGGAGTATAATTGCTTTACAATGTTAGTTTCTGCTTTATAACAAAGTGAATCAGCTACACATATACATATATCCCCATATCCCCTCCCTCTTGCATCTCCCTCCCACCCTCCCTATCCCACCCCTCTAGGTGGTCACAAAGCACTGAGCTGATCTCCCTGTGCTACGTGGCTACTTCCCACTAGCTATCTATTTTACATTTGGTAGTATATATATGTCAATGCCACTCTCTCACTTCGTCCCAGCTTACCCTTCCCCCACCCCATGTCCTCAAGTCCATTCTCTATGTCTGCGTCTTTATTCCTCTCCTGCCCCTAGGTTCTTCAGAACTTGTTCTTTTTTTTTTAGATTCCATATATATGTGTTAGCATACGGTATTTGTTTTTCTCTTTCTAACTTACTTCACTCCGTATGACAGACTCTAGGCCCACCCACCTCACTACAAATAACTCAGTTTTGTTTCTTTTTATGGCTGAGTAATATTCCATTGTATATATGTACCACATCTTCTTTATCCATTCATCTGTCGATGGACACTTAGGTTGGTTCCATGTCCTGACTATTGTAAATAAAGCTGCAGTGAACAATGTGGTACATGACTCTTTTTGAATTATGGTTTTCTCAGGGTATATGCCCAGTAGTGGCACTGCTGGGTCATATGGCAGTTCTATTTTTAGGGGTTTTTTTGTTTGTTTTGTTTTGTTTTGTTTTTGCGGTACAAGGGCCTCTCACTGTTGTGGCCTCTCCCGTTGCGGAGCACAGGCTCCAGACGCACAGGCTCAGCAGCCATGGCTCATGGGCCTAGCCGCTCTGCAGCATGTGGGATCCTCCCGGACCAGGGCACAAACCCGTGTCCCCTGCATCAGCAGGCGGACTCTCAACCACTGTGCCACCAGGGAAGCTCTATTTTTAGTTTTTAAGGAACCTCCATATTGTTCTCCATAGTGGCTGTATCAGTTTACATTCCCACCAACATAGATATCATTTGAACAATTTTCTTAGGTAATGAAGCTAATCTACTTTCTATACTGTACTTCAATAATATATTATTTCAATGACAACAACAATGAAAACAGTAAAAATAATAATCAACCTCCTTCAACAACAGCAACAAAACAGCCCAGGTACATCTAACTCTTATTAAGTGCCCACAATATATATATATATATATATATATATTTTTTTTTTTTTTTTTTTTTAATTTGGCTGCATTGGGTCTTCGTTGCTGCACACGGGCTTTCTCTAGTTGCGGCGAGCGGGGGCTACTCTTCGTTGCGGTGCGCGGGCTTCTTATTGCGGTGGCTTTTCTTGTTGCAGAGCATGGGCTCTAGGTGCATGGGCTTCAGTAGTTGTGGCACGCAGGCTCTAGAGCGCAGGCTCAGTAGTTGTGGTGCACAGGCTTAGTTGCTCCGCGGCATGTGGGATCTTCCCGGACCAGGGCTTGAACCCGTGTCCCCGGCATTGGCAGGCGGACTCTTAACCACTGTGCCACCAGGGAAGCCCCACAATATTTTTTAAAAGGGAACTTTTGATGCTCCAGAAGTAACTCACAAAACAATAAAGCAAAGTGTCATCATTTTACAGGCTAGGTAACAGATGGGGTGCCATTTTGAAATATCCCAAATAGTGACCTCCATGTGAAAAGGAAAAGAAACAAGACAGTTCATACACTGCTCATACGACAGACTAACTATCAAAAAACAGATCTTTTCAGGGCTAAAATTGTGTTTATATTCACCAGACTAATTCCTTTTAGATCAGAAAAGTTTGGGGACAGTGTATTTTAGTGATCTACGTTACAAAAATCATTTCTGTTAAACATGGATTCACCATATGACCCAATAATTCTATTGATAGGTTTTTACACAAGAGAACTGAAACCATGGGCTCACACAAAAACTTGTTTGTGAATGTTCATAGCAGCATTATTCATAATGGCCAAAAGTGGAAACAACCCAAATGTCCATCAAATGATGAAAAGATAAACAAAATTTGGTATATCTGTATCGTGGTATATTAGTCAGCCATAAAAAGGAATGAAATACTGATATATGCTACAATGTAGATGAACCTTGAAAACATGCTAAATGAAGGAACCCAGAACCAAAAGGAGAAATACCATATGATTCCATTTACATGAAATGTCCAGAATAGAGAAATCTATATAGATAGAAAACTGGTAGTTCTCAGGTTCTAGGGGGAGTGACTACTTAATGGGAACAGGATTTCTTTTTGGGGTGATGAGAATGTTCTGGAATAAGAGAGTGGTAATGGTTGTATAGCACTGTGAATATACTAAAACCACTGAACTGTACCCTTTTAAATGATTAAAATGTGAATTTTATGTTATGTGAATTTTATCTAAAAAAAAATTAATCTTACCAAAGTCAAGAAAACATCCAAATAAAAAAAATAATTCCAATTATAAATAACAAATTATTTTGATAATGTGAGTGTTTTATTCATTAAAGAATAATATATCCTTTTGATAAACTTCAAATATAGACATTTAAACAGTTTCAGACTGATTTTGTTTAAATTTGTCTCTTCTAGTTTTTACCCTTTAAGCTTATATTATTCTTTTTCTTTTCAATACCATCTGATGCAATAGCATGTGATATGACAATGGCACAGGGCAGAAAGAATAATAACAATGCTTAAGTTATTAAAAGCTGTTTCATACTTTGGAGTGTTTCAAGATACAAAATTCTATACATTAAAATGTTTTTTCAATATTCTGTAAGCTTACTTTTCAAAAAGACTTTTATAACATGCTGCAAACTCCTAAAATCAGGTCTCAATTAGTGATTTAGGAAAAAAAAAAGAAAGCCTGCATCATAAAAAACATGTATTAAACACAGTATAAGAGGTAATTCTTTAGGGAAAAAAATGAATGAAACTGGAGGTTAACAAGGAATGACATGATTATTTGAACTAAATATAAAAATGATTTCCTAAAAATGTGGGAGAAAGAGGGTTACAGAAAACTTACTGGCATAAAAACAACTCAAGATATAGATTGAAATCTTTTTTTTTCTTTCTTTTTTCGGTTGCGTTGGGTCTTCGTTGCTGCGTGTGGACTTTCTCTAGTTGCAGCGAGAGGGGGCTACTCTTTGTTGCGGTGTGTGGGCTTCTCATGCGGTGGCTCCTCTTGTTGCAGAGCACGGGCTCTAGGCACACAGGCTTCAGTAGTTGTGGCACATGGGCTCAGTAGTTGTGGCTTGTGGGCTCTAGAGAGCAGGCTCAGTAGTTATGGCACACAGGCTTAGTTGCTCCGTGGCATGGATCTTCCCAGACCAGGGATCAAACCCGTGTCCCCTGCATTGGCAGGCAGATTCTTAACCACTGTGCCACCAGGGAAGTCCCGAAATCTTTTTTCAATAAACTAATTAGTAGACTTTTTCTAACTACAACTATAAGAATAATCTCTCCATCCTCCATTTGCTAGAGCTAACTGGGGAAGCAGCAGGGGTAAGGGGAAGTGCAGAGTTTAATTCTGCTAAAACAAGGAAATCATTACTTCAAACCTCTGAAGCCCCAACAAGTGACACTGCACTCATGACTCTCCTCCAAGATTACCTGTAATACTGTCATATGTATCTTCCTCCTTTCTCTGTAGTGCCAATGTAACTTTTATTTTAAAAGAAGAGTCAATTCTTTAATCATCCACATCAGTGCTTCTCAAAATTAAATGTTCATACAAATCACTTGGGAATCTTGTTAAAATGCAGATTCTCATTCAGTGGGTCCTGGGGTAGAGCCCAAGATTCTGTAATGTTGCTGGTACACAGACCACACTCTTGAGTTGCAAAGATCCAGAGTACCCCAAAAGGAATACCACACCCAACACTAAGAATGTACTGAAGAGGGCTTCCCTGGTGGCGCAGTGGTTGAGAGTCCTCCTGCCGATGCAGGGGACACGGGCTCGTGCCCCGGTCCGGGAGGATCCCACATGCCGCAGAGCGGCTGGGCCCGTGAGCCGTGGCCGCTGAGCCTGCGCGTCCGGAGCCTGTGCTCCGCAACGGGAGAGGCCACAACAGTGAGAGGCCCGCGTACCGCAAAAAAAAAAAAAAAAAACCCTGCCATAGGGACATCTCTCTTCTCTCTTCAGGAGAAGAGAGAAGCATTTGCTTCTAAAACCTGATCTGGCTTTCTCTAGAGCAAGTCCCTGTTCTACCCTCGGTTCTGTGCTTTGCATTACCGATTCATTCTCTTACCAGCCAGGCCCAACTTCTCTTAGCGTTAAATCCAGTTCTCTGTACGTTGTTCTCAAATTTGAATTTTTAATCTGTCATGGTTTTAGTAATTAAATTTTAAGTAACTTGGTGTTATTTCAGAAATCTTTCATAAAAATAGACTACTTTTTGAGATGGGCAAGATTCTCCATCTCAAGCTCTGTCTCTAGGAAATCTGACTTAAGATACTACATTTAGGGACTTCCCTAGTGGCGCAGTGGTTAAGAATCCGCCTGCCAATGCAGAGGACATGGGCTTGAGCCCTGGTCTGGGAAGATCTCACATGCCGCGGAGCAACTAAGCCTGTGTGCCACAACTAGCGGAGCCTGCGCTCTAGAGCCTGAGAGCCAAAACTACTGAGTCCACGTGCCACAACTACTGAAGCCAGCGTGCCTAGAGCCCGCGCTCCGCAACAAGAGAAGCCACCACAGTGAGAAGCCCACGCACCACAACGAAGAGTAGCCCCCACTCACTGCAACTAGAGAAAGCCCGCATGCAGCAAAGAAGACCCAACACAACCAAAAATAAATAAATAAAATTGATTCTTTAAAAAAAAAAAAAAGATACTACATTTAAGTCAAGTTTTTCTCATACCAAAACAACCATCATCATCATCTTTGTGTCTTATCACTACCCTTTCACGGCCTCCATCATGGCCCCCTTCATTCACTGGGATTTGGTTTCTGCCTTTCCTTTTCTTTCCTACTAAAACTGCTCTGATCAGTGTCACAGATGGCTCCATGTTAGCCAAATCTAACTTCTCTTAAAATTCCTCACTGGGTCTGTCAACAACACGGCACTGTTGACTACTTCCTCCTCATTCAAATGCTCCCTTGTCTTGGTTCCCAGCCTAACATTCTCTCCTGGTTTTCCTCCTTCCTCTCTGGCCACCACTTCTCAGTCTCCTTTACTGGATCCTATTTCTCTCCATGCCCATTAAGTGTTGGTGTTCCTCAGACTCCATCCTCAGTGGCCATATCTCTCCATAAATCATCCTCAGACAGTTTATTCAAGTGCCACTGAGGTTACCAAAATCTCTAGCCAAGATCTCACTCCTGAACTCCAAATCCTAATATCCAGCTGCCAGCTGCCAGCTGCCTCCTAGCTCTATATACCTATATGTCTTCAGGCCTCAGTGTGTCCAAACAAACCTATCATATATCCCTGCTCCCCTTCCTAACTTAGCAAATGGTGCCATCATCCCCTCAATTATCTGAGCCTGAAAAGTGGGAGTCATCCTGGCTTCTTCCTTCTCCCTTGCCTACTACATCCAATCACCATGTTCTATCTTATTAAATACTCTTAATTCATCTCCTTACAATCCACATGGCCACTGTGACTCTTATCATCACTCACTGAGACTCTCTTAAGTAACTTGCTTATCAATCTCCCACCAATTTTACCCCTTTCCTTTATTTTATTTTTTTAAATTTATTTATTTATTTTTGGCTGTATTGGGTCTTTGTTGTTGCGCGGGCTTTCTCTGGTTGCAGCGAGCAGGGGCTACTCTTTGTCGCAGTGCGCAGGCCTCTTGTGGTGGTGGCTTCTCTTGTCATGGAGCATGGGCTCTAGACACACAGGCTTCAGTAGCTGCGGTGCTCAGGCTCAGTAGTTGTGGCTCACGGGCTCTAGAGTGCAGGCTCAGTAGTTGTGGCACACGGGTTTAGTTGCTCCATGGCATGTGGGATCTTCCCGGACCAGGGCTCCAACCTGTGTCCCCTGCGTTGGCAGGCAGATTCTTAACCACTGCGCCACCAGGGAAGTCCCTACCCCTTTCCTTTAAATTCTCCACCATACCACCAAAATGATATTCTACTATGCAAATCTGACTACATCACCCCTCCTCAAAATTCTTCAAAGGCTCCCCCATAACTACATGATAACGGCAGAACTCCTTTACACAGTGTGTAGACATTTCACGATGTGAACCTCCCGACCTGCCATTTACCAGCCCGGCCTCATCTCCTGACACTTTAGATCCCTATCTTGCATTTCAAGCTCCAAAATACTAAAATATCTATAGTTTTCCAAATCTACCATATTCCTCTCCCTAGTTGCCTAAATTCATAAGACAATTATGTATATGCCCTAAATCATGACTAGTTTCTATAAAACACAGGATAAAATATATCTATTGAAAAATTTTTAATAAAAAATGAAAATTTTAACAATAGCAGTAGCAAGCAACAATATCAAAATACTACTGCTAATGATAAACTCTTTATGGTTTATAAATATTACCAAATAAATGCCAGTACACTTCCTTAAAACTTCCTTGCCTTTCACTTACAAAAATTACACCATTAGCTTAATTTGAAGATCAACAAATTTACTTTGTATTACACACTGTACTTTAAAGCAAGAGTTACATAACTAAGGGTGATCTTAAGTACCATCTAGATCATTTTCAGGTAGTTCTGAATTCTTTTTTCATTAGTGGTGATGTATTTATAGTAAATGATATAGAAATTTTTGCCTGATCTCCCTAATGACCAGTGGCATACACTTTTCAGATGGCTGGTCAGGAATGCAAAGTACAATGAATCTAATTAATCCAGTGTGATAGTCATCAGTGCAGTTCACCAGATATTTCCTGCTATCCCTACTTGCAGACAATTTGTAGAACTGTACTTCTTGGCCCTCTTGTGGTTGAGTAGGGCCAGGTGACTCATTCTGGCCAATGAGTTGTGAACAGAACTGATGAAGTCGCTTTGGGACAAAGGCATTTTAAATGTGGCCCCTCCAGGGCTCTGTTTCCTTCTGCCACAGAGAAGGGGAGTACTCCTGATGGCAGTTGTTCCATTCAGCCTGGGCTCTGGAGTGATGATCATGTAAAACAAAACCCTAGATGAGCTTGATGGGCAAAGGGCATGAGTAAGAAATAAACCACATCATTCCACAGTATAATCTTGCCTACCATACAATTGTCCAGCAATTTCCTCAAAGGAATGCATACTGAGACATCAACATTTTATGTCAACATTTTATATGAACATTTTATGTCTGCTATGAGCAAATGTTATCAGTGGTAAATTCAAGAGCTGGGAATAGTAAACTTGAGTCATTATTATGATCTTGGCCTAACTGTAACTCTCACTCCTCATTTCAAAGAAGAATAATGGTAATATCTGACATTTCTTGAGCATTTATAATATGCCAGTATTGCTTTAAGTACTTTACCTATATTAACTCATTCCTTACAATGAATGTGAATTTCACCAAACCATCTCCATGGAGTTAAGGAGGAATGAATTAGTTTTCTAGCAAATAATCCTGAAATATTAATTGGGAGTTTCCCAGCACAAATAAGCTACTCTATCCTTAAATGATACATTCCTTATTTCAGACATTTCAATTTGAATTACAGAGATCTGAAGGCATGTTTAAAGCAGGCAAGAACCTGATGTATTTGATCCTAGAGCTGGCAATAAAGAAGAAGAAAAGATGATTGTTAAAAATAGGTTTGTGTATATAACAATTTTGGGAAAATCTGATCATGGTAGTAGATATACCTTACCTACCATACTGTTATGGGTGGAGGCTCCAAAGACCTTGCCCTCCAAGATTAAGTACCTTCCAAGTCTTTTTTGGGCCTGCCATGCAGGCCAAGAAACCAAACAGTTCTAAGAAATCCGAATTCCACTGGAATTGAGAGCAATCCAAAATGATAGTGGTTATATAAGAGATTGGATTAAATATAATCTAGTATGATGGGTGCATATTTAAAGAAGAACTTGGAAGACAAAACTTTAAAACAATCATTTGAAGGAAAAGTTAGTTGTCAAAGGAAACAATTTACTGTACTAGACCAATTTCATGTGACCATAAGAAGGTTTGGAATAGCCATTGAAAGTTAGGGATTAAATGTGCACTTTGATTTTTGTTTAATTTAGAACAAGAGTAGTTACTCCTATCAGCCCTTCCTTTATTCTCTCTCTTTTAAACTCAAGTTCCTTCTGTGCCAATCTCTTCCAAAATGTCCATCCATACTTCTATTATTCCCTTGCTGAAGTATTAGCATTCTGCATAAAAATAAGTTTTCTTAGGAACTGTATAATAGACATGTTAGAAAACAGAATAATTGCCCTTGCTTTTCCATCCTTCTTAATTCATGTATAAATTTTACTCTGTTGTAAATTAAGTAAAATAATCCTGTCCCAAGAGAAATTTAGACTTAGCTAACAAAGTGCTTGGTTGATTTATTCCCAAGTACAAGGCAGGTATTCAACAAATACTTGGGTGATAAATGAATAACATTATAATTTTCCATTAGGTATCAATATATCAAATCTATTCCAGTCTGTCTTACTATATTTTAAATATTCAGACAGAAGAATATAGAAGCTAAGTTCCAATGAGAAGAAATTTCACTTGAAATCCACTCCTGACTCTTCAGCTAGTCAGCTTCTGTTTCACAGTTTCACCTGATTTTAATTTTAATACACTCTTATCAGCCTCCTTTACTCTGATTTTCTCTGGGCCACTCACTATGGCTGCATCAACTAAGCTGCTCACTCTAGTTTCCAATCAAGCAAAGAAGTTAATATTTAAACAGCTTTGGCTCCTCTTATAGGAGGGCTTAGCTTTAACCCAACCCCCAGATCCAAGATACCAGAGCTGAATTCTGGGTTCCCAAATCTCCTTTGGTACAGCCAAAAAAGGCCCAGAGTTCTGGCTTTCAAGGTTGGTCTTCTGCTTTGGTTCTTGCTCCCAATACTGCTCTAGCCAATTCTCCTAGCTCAGGGATTAAATCCTATCCTTGACTCCCAGCCTAGTGGCTGCCTCCAACAGTCTGTTTGTAATAAGATGGTCCCACATATCTGGAATTAGAACCCTGTCCCAAAGTCCCAAAAGGAGGCACCCTCTATATTACAAATGCCTACCTGCCTTCTGAATATCTGTGTCACATGCCCCATGAATTTGAGATCTGCTGCCAACAAGCCAGAATGGCATCTGAGTCTATAACCTCTTTGATTCTATGCCTTGTCCAGCGGGCTGTAGCTCACGGTTTCACTTTATAATTGGGTTAGCTCTCTCGGTTTCTATCTATTATGTAGGGCAGATGTCTGGTAAGACACATTCCCAATACTTGCCTCCCTAATGCCCTGGGTAGCTTTCATATCTCTCTAGCCTTAGGATACAGCCACTCAGTTCACTCGAATTCTAATTAATTGTTTCTAAATTGTTTGTCTTCTAAGAATAATACGGGGAGCTACTAAGTAAAAGATTTAACAATTTTTTTAAAAATTAAAAAAATATATAATAAACCATAAAAAGCTACTAAGTAAAAGATTTTTAATTTTTTTTAATTAAAAAAAATAAATTAACTGAAATACTAGATCAAGACCAGATACTATATGCTGCTTAAAAAAAAAAAAGAAGAATACTGGGCCTTTGGTCGTTTCAATTGATAAAGTCATCTTCTTTACCCATGATGGCAACTCAGGATACTGCCTAATGCTAAATCATGTATTATTATTTTCTGGATTTATGTTGATTTTTATGATACCTGACAATATCTATCTACAGATCAAATAACTCTCTCCTTTGCACCTCTGGAATAACAAATAGCAATGAGGTAATGACATGAGGAAATGTGAATCTGAATCCCAACACTGTCACTCCCTAGTTATATTTATTTGTTCCCTAAATAAGTAAGATGTTTAAGCTAAACCTCAGGTTTCCCATTCATGAAACTGGGATAGAGATAAAAGCAGACTAAAGAATGGTGTGAGACACTAAATACAGTTCCTGGTACACAGTTAGCACTAAAAAGTTAGCAATCAGCAGCAGCATCCACAGAGTCTACATACACTTAATTGTAATGTACTATATAGTATTTGATTTTTAAGAGAAGAAAAATAATAGGATGAATTTATTATAGTTTAAAAAAGATAAAAGACAAGGTTGTTGATGATTATGGAAGATGAACTTGGTGGGAAAAAGAAAAGAAAATGGAAGAGGTGGGGCTAAGATCAAATACATGACAATTAGACGAGTTTACAGAGCAAAGAGCAGGATACTGTGAGCTTCAGTAAAAGGGGGTCAAGGACGTTAGTCTTCCTAGAGGGGGGGATCTTGGTAACAATTGGCAATTCCCTGCTTTTGCCAGTGTCTAAGAGAGTTGGTTGAGGGGCTGCAGCACTCAGCCAACTGCATGGCAGAAAGACAGAGCCTTACTTCATATGTTCCTCCCTGAAAGTGGAAATTTTCACCACCCTCTCCTGCCAAATAGTTCTCAGCCCTAAACAAATCATTCTCATCCTAAAACAAAACCAAACCTCTCTCCTTCTCCATTCCCATCTTCCAAACCATAGTTCAAATGGAACCCCTTCTATGAAACCTTCCCAAATTCTCTCAGTTTAGTGTTCGCATAACAACATGTATTTCTCTATCGTGCAAACCATACTACAACTGTTCCCATCCCTCTTCCAACCAGCCTACAAGCACCTTAAGAGCAAAGCATGTGACCTATTTGAGTTTGTACCTCCAGCATCTAGCACAGGGCAGGAGGGGTGGAGGATGAAAAGCCACCAGGTACCCTGAACTGGTCCAGGCAGAATCATCAAGATCAATGGCTTCTAACCATTTGGGGACACATCCATCCACTCTGAGAACCTGAGGAAAGCCACAAACCCTCAGGCTATAAAAATACATACACACACTCTCACAGAAAAAAAAAAAAAAAAAGAGCAAAAAAAACAAACATAAGGAAAGGAAAGAACATTAAGCTAAGTCAAGACATATGGATTCTACTCCCTGTTTCCCAAAACTCCAAGTTCTCAAACAAGTCACTTAACTTCCAAATTGACAAAGTAAAGAAACTATCATTTGCCTCAAGAATCCTTCATTAAATGTCTATAATAAAAATTACATATAAATACTAAAAGCATGGAGGAATTCTGAAATTATAATTGTTATATAAGAGCAAATTTTTTCTATTATTGCCTCACAGCTTGATACTTCTACAGCTATCTATTTTGCCAAAAAACATGCTGCGAAATAAATTGACTATTTACTACTACAGCTAAAAGAACTGTTGTTTACATACCCAAGAGGGGTGAGCACAACAAGAATAGAGAAGCAAAGATGAATAATCCAATTAATTCGCATTTGCTCACACCATTGACGACAGATTCCTTTGATAACAATATGCTTTTGTACTAACAAACCTGTAATACAATTGGCCAGTATGCTTTGAGATGTTTATATTCTACATGTCAGGGATTCTTGATGACAGGCTGAATATTCTCTTCTCTCTAGTTTGACCCTGTCACCAACAACTGTCACAGGTGGGCTACAGCCAGCAGAGCTCCCTCTTCAGAATGGGAAGCTGTGAAATACTTATTCCAACGAGGCCTAAGAGACATACTTAATGGGGCTGACTTGAGTATAAAAAGCAGTTGTCAGGCAGCCACTGTGAAGACCTTTAGGAACTCCACAGAAACGGAACAAGTAAGGAACCCTGAGCCACTCTGTACACTTCAAATCTTCTGGAAGCCGAAGAGGGCCTATATACATACCAAGGCAGCCCCTCTGTCATCACCCCTTCTACCAGCAACACAAAGGGTAGGGCTCTCCTTGCCAGTCTAGGCCTTTCTCTATATCCATTCCAATCCTTGCTCAAAAGGATGTCATTAATAATAAGAGGTTCAGGATCCAGTCTCTCAGGGGGACATCAGGGCCCAGCCACAAGTGTTAAGGTTCACATTTCTTCCTCAACTATCTTCCTGCCAACCAAGTCTCAGATCCTGGGCCCAGAGAGTTCATCCCCAAGTTCCCTAGCTGCTTCTTTCTTCGCTTCTCCTGACTCACATATTATAGCCTTGCTATTCAAAGGATGGTTCCAGAACCCATAGCACCAATGTTGACTGGGGACTTGTTAGAAATGCACGATTTGGGGCACCACCTCAGATCTACTAAATTAGAATTTGCATTTTAACAAAATCCCCAGGTGAATAATTTGTAAGTTAGAGACAAGCACTGGCCTATAGGATTGGCCTCAATTCTAATGAGGTATCCTCACATCCATCTTTCTGACCAAAAACAGCTACTGTCAGCTTTTCTCTGCACACGTCCTTCATGAATATCACCTCCTCTCCAGACTCCTCAGTACTAACACCAACACTGGCCTTCTGAGTCCCTCTATTTCCCTCTACCCATCTGCCTAGAAACCCCAGCGCTGCCCATTCCCGTACAGGACAGTGACTGCTATGATTCCTGATGAGGTGCCTGGCCCACCTGCCAGTAGCTCTGATGGCAGTCTCCAAAGCCAAGTGGGCTCCAAAGTTCCCTTTTCTGTGCTGATTCAGGAGTCTTAGGCATTGGTAAGAAAACCATCAGAGGCTTTTCTACAATTAAGCTCTAGCACCATTTCTGAGGTCCCAGCCAATACCCAGCACCCAAGATTTAGAGACTTAGCCTACTTTTCTTTTGACTTGAAAGATGCCATGGTCCACTCTAGCCTCTGCAGTATTTCTCTCCACAATACTGACTATTAAAGAGATTCAGATTGGACAACACAGAGGATAAACAGGGACTCTTTGCATTTTAAGAAGTGTACTGCTCGGGACTTCCCTGGCAGCCCAGTAGTTAAGACTTTGCCTTCCAACGCAGGGGGTGCAGTTTCGATCCCTGGTTGGGGAGCTAAGATCCCACATGCCTCGTGGCCAAAAAACCAAAACATAATACAGAAGCAATATTGTAACAAATTTAATAAAGACTTTAAAATTGGCCCACATCAAAAAAAATCTTAAAAAAAAAAAGAAGTGTACTGCTAACTGGAAAGTTGTTTTTACACTTGGGGGAATACAGAAATAATATAGGCGGAACATTACAAATTACAGCTAAAAGGATTTCATCAAAAGTTCCTGACTCTTGGGCTTCCCTGGTGGCACAGCGGTTGAGAGTCCGCCTGCCAATGCAGGGGACACGGGTTTGTGCCCCGGTCCGGGAAGATCCCACATGCCGTGGAGCGGCTGGGCCCGTGAGCCATGGCCGCTGAGCCTGCGCGTCCGGAGCCTGTGCTCCACAACGGGAGAGGCCACAACAGTGAGAGGCCCGCATACTGGGAAAAAAAAAAAAAAAAAAAACAGTTCCTGACTCTAGCCTCTTTGGTCTGGGCTTCCTATGCTTAATCCTGAGAACATATTTCACTAAACATCCTCCTCTTCCTTGCTTAAGGGCTAAAGGTATACTGACTCCTTCCATGAAGCTTCCTCTTGCCAGCAACAGGTCTGAAAAAGTCATCAAGGAAGGGAGATCAAAAAATGCCTCCCTAGATTCAGGCGGGTTATATGGCCTATGAGAGCCTGAGTTTGTTGATACCCATTTCACTTGGTCCTCTGCCCCCTACACCCTCAGGATGCATCGGCCTTTTCTCTAAATGAAGCACTGGTGGAATTTAACCATAATGGCCCATACCCCAATATATTAGGGGCACAGGCCTCTCTGCAGTCTCCTTACCTGACCTCTGGAGATCCTCTTGCTGACCTCTAAATGTTGGCTTGCCCAAGAACCCAGGATTCAGCTGCCTTCTCTAGCTACACTCTCTAGGTGACCTCATCTACTGTGTGGTTTCAACACCTATGTTGATAACTCCCAAATTTATATCTCTAGTCCCAGTCTCTTCTTGGAGCTCCAGACTCATTTGTCCAAATATCTTCTTTTGTTTGTTTGTTTCTTTATTTTCAGTATTTTTTACCGCTTTATTGAGGTATAACTGACATACAATAAACTACATATATTTAAAGTACACAAATTGATTGGTCTTGACATACACAATTATGAAACTATCCCATCAAGATAATGAATATGTCCATCACCCCCAAAAGTTTCCTTGGGGCCCCTTGGTAATCCCCCTGTCCTACTCGCACCCCAGGCAACCAATGATCTGCTTTTTGTCATTATAAATTAGTTTGCATTTTCCAGTTTTATATAATGGAATCATACAGAGTATATTCTTTTTTGTCTAGCTTCTTTCACCCATCATAATTATTTTGAGATTCACCCATGTTATTACATGTATCAATACTTCATTAATGTTTTTAACAGCTAAGTTGTATTCCATTGAATGGATATACCAAAATTGGTTTTCATGATGATGGACATTTGAGTGGTTTCCAGTTTGGGACTATTACCAAAAAAGCTGCTATGAACTTTCACATATAAATCTTTATATGAACAAATGCCTTAATTTTGCTAAGGTAAATATCCAGGAATGGAATAGCTGGCTCATATGTTAGGTGTATGCTTAACTTTTTAAGAAACTTCCAGACTGTTTTCCAAAGTGATTGCACCCTTTTATATTCCCACCAACAGCATATGAGAGATCCTTGTTCAATATCCTTGCCAGCACTGGTTATGGTCAGCCATTTCGACTTTAGCCATTCTAGTGATTTTGCAGTAATATTTTGTGCTTTTAATTTACATTCCATAATGACTAATTTTGTTGAGCATCTTTTCATATGTTTACTTGCCATCCATATATCTTATTCAGTAAAGTATCTGTACACATCTTTAATATAGTTTTTAACTGGGTTGTTTGTTTATTATTGACTTACAAGAGTTCTTATATTCTAGATAAAAGTTTTTGGTAAGATAAGTGTTTTGCAAATATTTTTCTCCTAGTCTGTGGCTTGCTTTTTCATTTTTTATAACTGTCTATTGAAAACTAAAAGTTTATAATTTTAACTAAAAATTTATTGCTTTTTTTCTTTTATATTTCATTTTTTTATATTACACTTAAAAAATATTTGCCAAATCTAAGGTCACTAAATTTTCTCCTCTATTTTCTTCTAGAAAGATTACAGTTTTTACATAAACATTTAGATCCACGATTCACTTCAAGTTAATTTCTATATATGGTACAAGGTAAGGGTTGAAGTTCATTATTTTTCATATGGCTGCACAATTTTTATAGCACACCTGTTGAAAAGATATTCTTTCCCCATTGAATTACCTTGGCACCTTTGTAGAAAATTTATTAGTCATATAGGTATGGGTCTATTTCTGGATTCTCTATTATGTTCCATTGATCTATATGTCCATCTTGATAATATCAAACTGTCTCAATTACCAAAGCCATATAATAAGTATTGAAATCAGGTAGTATATGTCCCCCAACTTTGTGGTTCTTTGTTTTGGCTATTCTAGGTCCTTTGCCCTTTCAAATAAGTCTTAAAATCAGTTTGTTAATTTCTACAAAGAAGCCTGCTAGGATTTTGTTTGGAATTATGCTTAATCTACAGATCAATTTGAAGAGAATTGGCAGTTTAACAATATTGAGTCTTTTAATTCATGAACACAGTACTTCTCACCATTTACTGAGGTCTTATTTAATTTCTCTCAATAATGTTTTATAGTCTTACACATCTTTGGTAACATTTAACCCTAAGTATTTCATATTTTTCATCCTATTAAAAATGGTACTTTAAGAAAGTTTTCAACTTCCAATTTTTCATTGCTACTATATAGAAATACAATGGGTTTTTGTATATCAGCCTCTGTCCTTCAGCCTTGCTAAGCTCACTTATTAGTTCTAGTAGCTTTTCTTGTAAATTCCTTAGGTTTTTATACATAGAAAATCACACAGTCTGAGAATAAAGAAGGTTTTCCTTCATCCTTTCCGATCTAAATGTTTTTTCTATTGCTTTATCATACTGACTAGAATCTCCAGTATGATGTTGAATAAAAGGAATGAGAAGGGACAGTCTTACCTCATTCCCAATAGTAGAAAAAAAACATTCACTCTTTCACCACTAAGAATAATGTTAGTTATAAGCATCTCCTAGATATTCTTCACCAGACTGAAGAAGTCCTATTGCTAGTCTACTATGAGTTTTTATCATGAATGGTTGTGGACTTTTATCAAATATATTTTCTGCATCTATCAAAATGATGGCATTTGATTTAAATATGGGGTTAACTTTAGCCTGTTAATATGGTGAATTACACCAAATTGCTTTTCAGATATTAAACCAACCTTGCACTCCTGAGATAAACCCCACTTGCTCATGTTGTATTATCCTTTTAATACATTGCTGGATTTTATTTGTTAATATTTTGTTGAGGACTTTTTCACCCATGTTTGTGAGGAGTACTGGTCTGTAGCTTTCTTTTCTTAAAATGTCCTTTCCTGGTTTTGGTATTAGGGCAATGCTGGCCTCATAGAATGTGTTGGAAAAGGTATCTTTCTCTTGCTTTACCTGTAAGCATTTTTGTAAAATCAGGACTATTTCTTCCTTAAATGTTTAGTGGAATTCATCAGTAAGTGAAACTATCTAGGCCTCCATATATTTTCAAGATCTCTATGAAAATGTCTAAAAAGAAATTAAGGGCTTCCCTGGTGGCACAGTGGTTGGGAGTCTGCCTGCTGATGCAGGGGACACGGGTTCGTGCCCCGGTCCGGGAAGATCCCACATGCCACGGAGCAGCTGGGCCCGTGAGCCATGGCCCCTGAGCCCGCGCGTCCGGAGCCTGTGCTCCACAACGGGAGAGGCCACAACAGTGAGAGGCCCGCGTACCACAAAAAAAAAAAAAAAAAAAAAGAAATTAAAACTTAACACAGCCATTCCATTAACTCTTTAACCAGTCAATACCTCATACCTGCTCTGGTCAGCTCTAGATCCATCTGTCTTGCTAAACACTCTTCTATTTCTTTCTAGTCTATCCATTCTCATCCCTTAAGTCAAAGGGATCCATCATCTTTTTTGTTCCTTGGCTTATCTTTACTATAATGCTGCCTATTTACTCTCTCTAATGACCTCTAGGAATACTTCCTTTGGTTTGACCAGACCCTAATGCACTCTTCCTGTCATCTTAAACCCGGTCAACACTGCTAGATGATGCTTTCAGGAAAAGAGGAAATGACCTAAATCAACCTATGTTCCTAGGACCTGGAGCCAACCCTTAGCTGTGTTTTCAAGGACTCAAGTAAGGAGACTATCCACAATTGTCAGCAACTAGGGATGGGAGTTGGGGGGAGGTGAAGAGGTAGATCTGGACTAGGATAATTCACTCTCGTAAAACACTCTGCACTTAACTTTGCAGCATTAATCAAAATTATCCTTAAATTTGTGTAAGTGTGAGTAGCATCTGTCTCTTCCTACCTGCACTCCCTACCAGACTAAAAGCTCCATGAGGGCAACAACTATGTCCATCTTGAGCATTAATAATTTCCGTGCACCCTACAAATTCCTGACACAAAGGTCTTACTCAATTACTATAGCCCTATCAGATAAAAAGAATTTAATTTATGCCTCAACAAAGCTCTGAGATAAGGTAGTACTTCCCACATTTCTGGAAAAAATTAATAATAAAAACTTGAGCTGCTACCATGGGTCAGGCACTATTCTAAGATTTCTACATATATTCTCATTTAATCCTATGACAAACCTATGAAGTAGGTACTATGATTATTCTCATTCTACAGATGGAGGTATTTGAAGCACAGAGAGGGTGTATAATTCACCCAAGGTTATGCAGATGACTGGCAAAGATGAGCTTCAAACTCAAGTAGCCTAGCCTAAAAGTCTACTCTATTAATCACTCTGCTGTAATACCTCTCACTGAAGAAGACACCAAATTCTTGAGTAGCAATAAATTGAGCCAAATAAAATAAAAGATATGATATAAAGAATACTAGGGGGACTTCCCTAGTGGCACAGTGGTTGGGAGTCTGCCTGCCAGTGTGGGGGACGCGGGTTCAAGCCCTGATCTGGGAGGATCCCACATGCCACGGAGCAGCTGGGCCCATACGCCTCAACTACTGAGCCTGCACTCTGGGGCCCACAAGCCACAACTACTGAAGCCCGCGCGCCTAGAGCCCGTGCTCGGCAACAAGAGAAGCCACCGCAATGAGAAGCCCATGCACAGCAACGAAGAGTAGACCTCCTGCACCGCAACTAGAGAAAGCCCACGCGCAGGAATGAAGACCCAATGCAGCCAAAAATAAATAAATAAATGTAAAAAAAAAAAAGAGAATACTAGGAATCATGCAGCTCAATATTAAAAAAACAAACAACCCAATCAAAAAACGGGCAGAAGAGGGCTTCCTTGGTGGCGCAGTGGTTGAGAGTCCGCCTGCCAATGCAGGGGACATGGGTTTGTGCCCTGGTCCGGGAAGATCCCACATGCCGCAGAGCGGCTGGGCCCGTGAGCCATGGCCGCTGAGCCTGCACGTCTGGAGCCTGTGCTCCGCAACGGGAGAGGCCACAACAGTGAGAGGCCCGTGTACCGCAAAAAAAAAAAAAAAATGGGCAGAAGACCTAAATAGACATTTCTCCAAAGAAGACATACAGATGGCCAAGAGGCACATGAAAAGATGCTCAACGTCACTAATTATTAGACAAATGGAAATCAAAACTACAATGAGGTATCACCTCACACCAGTTAGAATGGGCATCATCAGAAAATCTACAAACAACAAATGCTGGAGAGGGTGTGGAGAAAAGGGAACCCTCTTGCACTGTTGGTGGGAATGTGAATTGGTACAGCCACTATGGAGAACAGTATGGAGGTTCCTTAAAAAACTAAAAATAGAATTACCATATGACCCAGCAATCCCACTACTGGGCAAATACCCAGAGAAAACCATAATTCAAAAAGACACATGCACCCCAATGTTCACTGCAGCACTATTTACAATAGCCAGGTCATGGAAGCAACCTAAATGCCCATCGACAGACAAATGGATAAAGAAGATGTGGTACATATATACAATGGAATATTACTCAGCCATAAAAAGGAATGAAATTGGGTCATTTTGTAGAGATGTGGATGGACCTAGAGACTGTCATACAGAGTGAAGTAAGTCAGAAAGAGAAAACCAAATATCGTATATTAACGCATATATGTGGAACCTAGAAAAATGGTACAGATGAACCGGTTTGCAAGGCAGAAATAGAGACACATATGTAGAGAACAAACATATGGATACCATGTATGGGGGAAAGAGGACGGGGGTGGGGGTAGGTGGTGGTGGTGGGATGAATTGGGAGATTGGGATTGACATATATACACTAATATGTATAAAATAGATAATAAGAAACTGCTGTATAAATAAAATAATATAAAATTCAAAAAAAAGAAAAGAATACTAGGAAGAAAAATTCAGACTTAGATATACAAGTTACCAGTTTTATAAGACAATTCAAAGAAATTGTTGCTATGAATCATTCTAGTGCCTGATCCTTATTTAAAACAATAGTCAAAACAAAACCAAATCTTCCTTTTCAGCTGACAGACACAGATGGAGACTAAAACCCAGAATATTCTCATGTTAAAAACATTTTCGTCTGCTAACAAATTTCTTTTTTATAAAAATACACAGTCTATTTTTATCTGCCACGAGAAGTCCAATTACCAAACTGGACATCACAGAACTAGATATGTGTTGCCTGGGTTCTCCAGGAGAGGCAGCAGGAACATGTGAAGACTGCACCATCCCTATGGCTTTGTCTTTCTAGTTCTCCCAGCATTAAATGTGGGATATTAATACATATCAGGTTTGAATGTCCCCTGCAAGCTGTTTTTCTATCCTAAAAATTACCAGAAACCAATGCAAAACATGTGACAAGGAAGACAGATCATAGGGGAGAGAACAAGGTGAACCGAAATCATTAAATGTCTGTGCACCCAATGCTTCTATGTCCCAAGAATTCTGTGGTCTGCTTCTGAGGCAACCAAGGGCCTTAGGGGTCTGTGACTGCTTCAGTTAATGATGTCTCACTGATGCACTACTGCAAAAGGCCCTGAGAAGTCTACAGTTATAAAAGGAAAATTTAACTCACCTTCCACTGCTCCTCTGGAAGCAGATTCACAACCACCAGATCCCCATTCAAGGCTCTATTACGAGCAACAACCCCATCAATAAAAATGTCTCGATCACCATCCTAGGTTGGAGAAGGAAATAAAGTAGTCAGTTTACCACGGCTTGGAATCAAAAATTACTTCCTTGGTTTAAAAACTGTAGACTCTACAACCTGTCCACTGAGTTAACAGGAACACTAGTATTTAGCCACAAACAGACCTAGAGGAAGCTCAGTCTCTTTGGAACTAATAGAAATGGTGATGAACACAGAAGAGCAGGTTAACATAATACTAAAAAATCACCAAATAAGAGAAGATCTACTGTAGATGGGCCAAAACCAAACAAACAAAAATACATAAAGCAGAAAACGAGAACTGCATGCTTTCATAACTGAAATGAGAAAGGAGTAAGTTACCCTTTTTTGTTTTAAATAAAATAAAGCATGATGGTACCTTTTCTACATGACTGAATTTTTGTAAGGGAAAGGTAAAAAGTAGACAATTTGCAAGAAAACAGAAGAACAACAACATATTGATATAATCCCCAAAGAAAACCAATCAAGGGCAGGAGCAACAACCAGCTCCAGGAGTTGGGTTCTCTAGGAGAAAACCAGCAAAGTCACACTCCCCCCAAAGAAGTGGCAGAGAGAGCAATGTGGTTTGTTTGTTTGTTTTCTAACTTAAGTATAGTTGATTTACAATACTGTGTTAGTTTCAGGTGTGTAGCATAGTGATTCAGTTATTTTTTTTCAGATTATATTCCATTATAGGTTATTACAAGATATTGAATATAATTCCCTGTACTATACAGTAAATCTTGTTTGCTTATCTATTTTATGTACAGTAATTTGTATCTGTTAATTCCATATTCCTTAACTGTCCCTCTCCAACCTCTGGTAAACATAAATTTGTTTCTATGTCTGTGAGTCTGTTATATATAGATTCATTTGTATTATTTTTTAGAATCCACATATAAGTGATACCATATAGTATTTTTCTTTCTCTGTCTGTCTCTGTCTTCACTAAGCATTATATTCTCTAGGTCCATCCATGTTGCCGCAAATGGCAGTATTTCACTCTTTTGTATGGCTGAGTAATATTCCAATGTATATATACCACATCTTCTTAAGCCAATCGTCGGTTGATTAGCACCTGGGTTGTTTTCATGTCTTGGCTATTGAACCCAGGTCCACAGCAGTGAAAGCCCGAGTCTTAATCACTGGGCCGCCAGGGAATTCCCCTCAAGCACATACTTAAAAACAATCCACCTGAAGCAGTGTAGCCCCAGTGAACTTCCTAGGTATCGACTGCCAAACTTAATTAGTTGCCAGAGTCTTCTTATCAAGCCAAATAACTTTGCAAAAATAATTAAATGGAAAAGGTAGCTAAGAAAAGCATGCCTTCAGCAATAAGGTTCCATGAAAAAATTAAACATTTTCAAAATGTTTCACCAACAAACATGCAAAGATGTGGTTGGACCTAGAGACTGTCATACAGAATGAAGTAAGTCAGAAAGAGAAAAACAAATATCATACATTAACACATATGTGTGGAATCTAGAAAAAATGGTACAGATGAACCGGTTTGCAAGGCAGAAATAGAGACACAGCTGTAGAGAACAAACGTATGGACACCAAGGGGGGAAAGGAGGGAAGGGGAGGGGGACGGTGGTGGTGGGATGAATTGGGAGATTGGAATTGACATATATACACTAATATGCATAAAATAGATAACTAATAAGAACCCGCTGTATAAAAATAAATAAATAAAATACATATATGCAAACAAACAAACAAACATGCAAACATGTACTCTTATCCTTTCATCCTTCCAAGAGTTTATATTATGTGCTTCTTTTCAGAGGATAAGAGGGAAGTAAAATATTAATTTTTCCCAAAGGAGGTAACAGCAAACTGGCTTGGAAAGCCACCACCAGTCAAAATTTTCTACTAGAGACAGTTGACGTTACACTCAATAGACTGCAGGTGATTACTATGATATTTTAAATAAAGATAAAATTAGCACTGCAAATACACCACCACACTCACGGAATGGGATTTCATATACTCAGTATTTTTTTTTACAGTTTCCAATTACAAACCATTAGAGATCTTTAGAACAGTCTTTCTGTTCAATTTCCAATTTAGCCACAGGCTAGCAGCTGTGGCCTTGCACACTTTGCCAAACCTGACCCACCCTAGTCCCTAAGGAATAGCTATCGTGCCAGCCACAAAGACGGTTCATGATAAGCTTCTCAGAGAAATAGGAAGAGGCAACCAGTAAATAAAGAGTGAACAACTGAAGTGTGGCACAACATCATCAATTGCCTTCTGCAATTTATAAAGTAATGGGATCCCTCTGACTTCTCTACAATGAAAATAAAGCTGTCTAGAGGTCATCCGAACCCATCATCATGTGTCAAAACGTATGCAATCAGATGCCTCTTTCGGAAGCAGCTACACCACTCTTAGCTTAGCGAGTTAAGAGGGTAAGATGTTGGTATTGTCATGTTTCTATCCCAAGAAACGAAGACAAGCAGGGCTGAATTGAACCTCGAATACACAAATCTATAGATATTGAATCACAACTCAGCTCTTACTTGATTCATTCAGAAGCCTGCATCTATTGCAGAATCTCTTATTTTAAAGATACTTGAGGACAGCTCAATATTAAAAGTTTGAGTCAATCCCTCCTAACTTTTTTTTCCAAATTAACAAACTGTAATTGTTTTCCCAAAGATATATTTTTTTCATATACATCCATCATACACTGTAAACAGAAAAAAGCAGTGTACATGAAATAAGAGAAAATAAATAGCATAGGTATTTATAGGAGAAGAAAATCCATAGCATAGGTAAGGAGGCTCTAGTCTGGAGCACAGCTGAGTTTCCAGCAGTATAACCTCTTAACTACTTTTTAAGGCCAAAGAATTCATTCCTTCATTTGAACCCCACAAGACTTGATCTACCCATCAGAAAGAATAGAAAAAAAAGAAAAATGGATAATGATCAACCTGTTGGAAATATAAAGGGATCTGTGGGTAATCTAACTAAATATTTAGGAGGCAGGAGTGGGGAGGACAGCCCAAGTACACTATGATGGTCAGAACATCCTCCACCGATGGAATAGCTCCCTTTGGACCAGAAATAAATTCCATAGATGTACAAAGAGTGCCTCCCATGATGAGATGCACAAAAAAGCTACAGAACTCCTTGCACCAATATAATTCAGAATTGAAACTGTGCTTTTTATAAAAAGCCAGGTTTTTACATCTGGTCCATTTCTCCTCTTTATCTTATTCCCAAGTGGGATAAAAAGGCACCTCAATAATATCAATTTATCTTGGTTTTTTGAAAAAGTTACATGGTTTTATTCTTACTTTTATTGAGAACAAGAGAACACTAGCAGGTACACACAGAAGTAACATCCCATGTATTTTGAGTTTGTCATAGGAAAATGAATATCAACTTTCCATCAGTAGAAACTACAATAAACCTAAATCATGTTCCCCCAAAACAAAGTACTTTTTTATACCTGATGATCAATTCATTGTTTCTAGCCTGTTGATATATGTATATATTTTAACACAGAAAGTGACACTGTATAAGTTCTCAACTGTTTTTGGAGTCAATAAGAATAAACCTAAATAATTTGATCAAATCTCGTCTATTTTTGTTTCTCCAAAAACTTTAGAATTTTAAAGTTATGAAGAACATTAGACAATATTTAATCCACCCCTTCATTTTACAATAAAGGAAACTTTCCGTTTCTTATTGTCAGAGCAGAGGCTTCATCTTCTATCAATTCCTATCTTTATTCTCCCTGCTAAAGCAGGGACAGGTAACAGTCAGGCCCTGCTTCTGATATCCTACCTTCTTGTCTACCTGTGAGCATTTTTCCAGTTCATACAAGTTCACAGTTGACATGGGCACGAGCTACGTATACTCAGAAATCTAGACCAGTGGTGGGATTTACCTACATGTAATTCATTGCCTCTACTATCTCCCCCTTCAACTGCTCTCCATAATGCTTCTAAAACCTGAAACTGACCAGAAAATCTACAAAACTAGAATGCAGGATTGTGCCAGTGTCCAAAACTGGAGTATCTACAATCACTTACAGCTGGGCCTTGATAAAGCTTCTGTAGTAGAGGTGAGTCATTTAGCACTTTTTCTCCCTCTGAGACAATTTTATTACTCCAACAGTGGCCAGATAAGAGAATAAAAGAGGTATAGAAGTAAGCCAATCCTAATATCACAACTGTGTAAAAAATTCTAAATAGGACATGCCAGGAATACAATTTCAAGTGGGAGAACAACTTGAGCTTTTGAAACATCAATAACTTTTGCTTAACTTCCTTTAACAAGCCAGATTAAACAGTGGCAACACATCATTTGCAAATTTAAATCACATGAACTTAACTTACAGGAACATAACTAGGCCAACACTTCAGAGGACCTCTGCTCTGGCCCTCCTCCGACCACACCCCTCCTCAAAAGGTAAGGAGTTCTCAAGGCTAAATGGATTGTAATCAGCCCCAAGCCCATTTCCAGGGCATATATAAGCACCTTCCCCAGGTCTGTCTTCCCAAACGCAGACCACATCACAGGTGGCACCCCTAGACTTGACAGGTGGCTAATGGGTGGGTATTTCTAAGGGGTATGGGCAGAGCTTGGACATGTGGGATAAGATGCTCACCTAGAGGGCAAGGGCCCTTGCTGAATGGGGGGTAGGAGGCAGGAGGGCAGCAAAGAGGGGACAGGGAGCAAGAACTGGGAAGGGAAGAGGGGCGGGCCAGAGGTGGACCCTCTCCATGCAGCCACCTTTCAGCATGGAGCTCCAAGGAGTCTGAGAATTCTACATCTGAACCCCAGTACAAGTACATGGAGGTATATTTGTCAAGGAATATATTTTATCTGTCATGAATGTATTTTACTTAACAGTTTGTTAGTCTGATTTATAACTTTTAAATATTTAATATAAGGTATGTGTGCCTCATCTGTATTTTGTCCTAGGTCATACACTCGTCAGGAGCCGGCCTAATAGGGATCTAACTTAGAGAAATTCAATGCTGTGTACTCAGGAGAGAGAGAAAGCAAGCAGAGAAATTGTCAAAATACTGTATGTAGTTCCACTTATCATTCCCATCGATGAGAGCAAACCTCAGTGTGCAGGGAGGGCGACCTGCTCAGTTCCCAGGCACCTCTCAGGGTGAACTCCTTACTGCACTGGGTATGATTCTCGTGCTTAAAAAATCCATGTTTGGGCTTCCCTGGCAGTGCAGTGGTTGAGAGTACGCCTGCTGATGCAGGGGACACGGGTTCGTGCCCCGGTCCGGGGGGATCCCACATGCCGCGGAGCGGATGGGCCCGTGAGCCATGGTCGCTGAGCCTGCACGTCCAGAGCCTGTGCTCCTCAACGGGAGAGGCCACAGCAGTGAGAGGTCCGCATACCGCAAAAAAAAAAAAAAAAAAAAAAAAAAAAAATCCATGTTTTTCACACAGTGGGGCCCCTAGTATAATTGAGCTCCTTCAACTAGTATGCCAAAGAAGAAACAATCACCCTTTCTAATGTGGAGAAAATGCTGGTTATGCTAGACTTATTGAGAGATGGTTACTCCCTCTCCAACATGGCATATTCCTAAGAGATTTTCATGGGTAATTTTTATGATTATTGAATGTGAATTTCACCTTATGAGCAAACTCTGAAATCTAACACCCATGTAAACTGTGCTTCCACTGTGATGGAATAGCTCCCGCAGCTAAGTTACTACCTCAAATTTGACGTTCAATTCTATAATCTAAGCACCAGGGTCAGCAATATATACCATGTTCTGTCACAGGAACAGAAAATGACTAAGAGAGAACAAGGTGACATGTGACATTTTTTATCTAAGCCAGTGGGTAAGACCTAAACTTGAGATACAAATGTGAATCCTTGGCTTCAGGACAAGGGCAAGGGAAAAAAGGACAAAACTCAGCTTCAGAATAGGTCTTAGGTTATTGAAACAACAACAATAATAATACCTATGAAGTACATGACTGAACTTGTATTCTCATTAAACTTGTTATTTCACAAAATGAAATGTTAACTGAAATATATGTATTCCATTTCCTCATCTATGAGCCGAAGTTTCTTCCTATAATCTCTTCCACTGTGAAAAATCTAATTCTATGGCTATCCTATTTATGGCATTCTGGAAAAGTTAGGCCAAGAATTTAAGAATATTGCTCTCCCAGCTTTGCACAATCAAACCTTATCCAGAGACCTGCTGCTAAATATATGTCAGAGTGAACTTCCCTTAATGAGACAGAGCCTATTAAAGTGAGTCAGGAACCTAAGAAGACTATAAAGAGCCAATGGTAAAAAGCCTTGTACCAAGTCTATCACCTGCATAAAAGTGAAGTGAGAAACTCTGACCAGAAAAAAAAAAAAAAAATACACATTATTTTTGGACAAATTTGCAGAATAGCTCATGCAGTAGATTGAAAGTAGATAGCATATTTGTTTAGGAGAGATTAACTTAAATCAGTGGAAAAACTCATAAATCCTTTAAGCTATAAACCAAGGGTGTCCAATTACAAGAACTGGTGGGTATCTGTGTGGGTTCAGCTGCTCCCTGCAGCCTAGTAATAAATGCCATCCCTTTCATTTGAAGTGTGTTTTTTAAGATTGGCAGAAGGGGCTGTTAACCAAAGGCGAATTTTGTTTATTTAAATTTGAAACAAATCCTTGCCCATCCTCAATTTTGTTTTACTACTCTGTTTCTTAGTTAGAATATATGATTTCAGTTTTACAGCACATCTAAAAAATTAAATGTGACATTAGGTTTATTATAAAGTTATTGAACTTACCGGGGAAGGAATGAAGGCTTCATGAAACTTCTTCGGATTAATTCTCAATACACCCTTTAAAATAAAAAATAAAATCTGTGAAAATTTAACTAGTTACACACTTACGATCTTTCCATACATATGTTACTAGTCAATAAAAAGTTTAAAATTAATTTAACAATTCGATCTAGGAAACAAGTGAGATGTATGAGAACTATTCATTAAATGCATGAAATATGATTTATGCTGATGTCTGTATCACAGAGTTCCATCCAACACTAAAAGCTCACACTGGCACCTTGCAGTGAATGGGCAGGGGTGAGAAGCAACAGAGTTTGGCGTGGAGTGGGAAAGTGGCAACTATGGGGATTTTATGTGCCCTTATATGCTAGTCTTCAAATATAAACCTTTCCTTTAAGAACAACGTTACGGGGGATTATGCCTCACTACACAATGGCCTTTTTTTATTCTATAAGACCTTCCCACAATTGCTTGCTTCTATGACAATCTTCAAAGTGATACAGGTTGACTTCCAGGTTGAATACTTAGTCTGGAGGGGCTGGATGCATATTTTTTACTCTGGTCCCTCTGCAGAGCTGAATGAGTCAATAATTCAAAATGGTCCAGAATCAGCTCTTAATGTAAGTGGGAATCCTGGCTCCAACAGCCAGGCCACCCAGTCTGCCTTCAACTTCACGTCAGTCCAGCACCAAGTCAGGGTCTGCCTCTATTTACGCACAGGGGTGCAGGTGGGGCCGTCTTCAACAGCAGTTCAGTATTTTAGGCTCTTGCAGGAAGCTGTAACCCTCCCCACTTACAGCTGCATCTGAAGGCCACTGGAACACATGGATGGAGGCAGTTATTTTCCTAAGAGTCAGACTCAAAGGGTGTCTTGAGAAAGTGTTTTAAGTAACATCTCTCCCCTAAAATACTGAAAGACTCAAAGATACACAATTAACAAAATAGGTGAGGGCATAAAATAAAGCAGAAAATAATTCTTTCTTTCACTGGTACACCATGTTTAAATTACAAATTTCCATGCAACAATTTATATTACTGTTAAATCCCACACAGACTACTACAAATCCTCATTCAGTCCTTAACTTAATAATTATTGACTGAATTCTGATTATGTGCCAGACCCTGAGACAGACAATGTGGGAGAGTGAGAACCAAGCTCAGTCTTTGTTTATAAAGTAAAACATGAAGAATGCCACAAGTGAGGGGACAGCTTACTTTCAGCTGGGGGCACTAGGCAAGGCTCCAGAGATGGTGCCTGACCTGGTCCTTGATGGAGGAGGAAAATTTGAAGATAAATCAGAAAGGAAATATAGGCAAGAGTGATTAAGAGGGCAAATACTCTTCTACCACCATGCTGTATTAGGGTAAGAGGCGGAGGGACAGGGAAGTAAGGCAGGCGAAGCTCCCAGAGGCCAGTCCCTTTTTTATGAATGTCACTGCAATTTCACTTTTAGAGCAGCTGTTTCTTGTTGGGGGAGGGAGGAAAAGGCTTATTATATTTATCCTCAATATTCATCCACTCACTCAACAAATACCTCCTGACAATTAGCATGACAGGCACTATGCTAAGTGATGGGGCCACAATGGAGAGAGAGTAATAATAGATAGGCTCTACCCTCAGAGTTTACAGTCTAGTGAGAGGACATAAACACTCCAAATAAATAAAAGTAAACTCATTGATTTTTTAAAAATTCATTTTCTGACCCAATTTCCTTTTTTTTTTTCTTTTTTTTTTTTTTTTTTGCGGTACGCGGACCTCTCACTGTTGTGGCCTCTCCCGTTGAGGAGCACAGGCTCCGGACGCGCAGGCTCAGCGGCCATGGCTCACGGGCCCAGCCACTCCGCGGCATGTGGGATCTTCCCGGACCGGGGCACGAACCCGTGTCCCCTGCATCAGCAGGCGGGCTCTCAACCACTGCGCCACCAGAGAAGCCCCCAAGTTTCTTTTTTTTCAACTGCTGATCTTCTGTCATCCCTTCAAGCTCAGTGAATGGTTAGTACATGAAGAAGTATAGAGATGAGGATGCCTTCTGCTTTGAAAGTACCTTTAATGACAGAGCACCCAGAGATGCCACAGCTGGACTCAGGGGAAAGAAACAGGTTGCTCAGGGCTGTAGCTTGCTCTATTTTGTTTGTCTGTGTGTGTTTTTTTTATTGAGATATGTTTGATGTACAATGTTATATAAGTTACAGGTATATACCACAGTGATTTGCAATTTTTAAAGGTTATATACTCGATGTATAGTTATTATAAAATATCTCGACTCTTGAAAAGAACAACTACTGGGCTTCCCTGGTGGCGCAGTGGTTGAGAGTCCGCCTGCCGATGCAGGGGACGCGGGTTCGTGCCCCGGTCTGGGAAGATCCCACATGCCGCGGAGCGGCTGGACCCATGAGCCATGGCCGCTGAGCCTGCACGTCTGGAGCCTGTGCTCCGCAACAGGAGAGGCCACAGCAGTGAGACGCCCACATACCACAAAAAAAAAAAAAAAAAAAGAACAACTATTAAAAGGACCAAAAAGATTCTATTCTTGATTGTCTATCCCAAACTTCCTGATATATAAAAGCACACAAGGAGAGACACATGCCTTGTTCAAGAAAAATGTTTGCAATTTGACTGGAGCATACTCCTAAGAACTGGACCTCAGGAACAGATCCCCTGAGAGTACAGATCATCACACTAAGAAAGAAAAATCTCTAGCAGAGTCCACAGCAGACCACGGTCATCCCCACAGCCTGAAGAAGCTGTCAGCAAAGCATCTCAAGAAATGGCCTTGTAACTGAAAGAGACTTCTAGCAGATGTCTTGTCTTACTCACCTACATACATAAGTCCTACATACATAAGTCCAGAACTTCCATTTCCATATTTCTATGACCATAGCCTAATCTGCCCCAAACCCTCATCCCTCATTTTCCTCCTCAACCCTTTCCTAAGCCTGGAACTGGTGGCTCCAAATCCTCCATCTCTTTTCTGAATGCTCTGGTGCCTCCTTGCCTACACTGAAACCTGATGTGACCAATTCCCTTCAAGTGCTCTCAAAGAGGGCCGATTTTCTCTCTCCTATCCCATATAGCTCAGGGACCAGAAGAAGAATGTTTCCCCCCTGCTTCCCCACTACAGCTTTAAAAATTCCTCCATTCTCTATCAAAATCCCCAGATACTTAGAAGTTCATGTCACTGGCTCCTGCTATACCCCCTTGGTGCTGGCATCTTCAAACCTTCTGATCGTACCCCTGATTTACTAATGTTGCTTTACAACAAATGCTTAAGAAACTTCTCTAGGTGGGAAACACAAGAGAAGAAAAAGACCCACAAAAACAAACCCAAAACAATTAAGAAAATGGTAATAGGAACATACATACTGATAACAACCTTGAATGAAAATGGATTAAATGCCCCAACCAAAAGACACAGACTGGCTGAAGGGATATAAAAACAAGACCCATCTATATGCTGTCTACAAGAGACCCACTTCAGACCTAGGGACACATACAGACTGAAAGTGAAGGGATGGAAAAAAGATACTCCATGCAAATGAAAATCAAAAGAAAGCTGGAGGGCTTCCCTGGTGGCGCAGTGGTTAAGAATCTGCCTGCCAGTGCAGGGGACACAGGTTTGAACCCTGGTCCGGGAAGATCCCACATGCCGCAGAGCAGCCAAGCCCATGCGCCACAGCTACTGAGTCTGTGCTCTAGAGCCCATGCTCTGCAACAAGAGAAGCCACCACAATGAGAAGCCCGCGCACTGCAACAAAGAGTAGCCCCTGCTCACCGCAACTAGAGGAAGTTGGCGCACAGCAACGAAGACCCAATGCAGCCAAAATTAAATAAATAAAATAAAAATAAAATTTAAAAAAAAAAAAAAAAAAAAAAAAGAAAGCTGGAGTATCAACACTTGTATCAGATTTTTAAAATAAAGACTGTTACAAAGGATAAGGAGGGACACGACATAATGATCAAAGGATCAACCCAAAAAGAAGATATAACAATTACAAATGTTTATGCACCCAACATATGAGCACCTCAATACATAAGGCAAATGCTAACAACCACAAATGTAGAAACCGACAGTAACACAATAAAAGGAGGGGACTTTAACACCCCACTTACACTAATGGACAGATCATCCAAACAAAAAATAAATAAGGAAACACAAGTTTTAAGTGACACAACAGACCAGATAGATTTAATTGATATTTATAGAACATTCCAACCAAAAGTGGCAGAATACACTTTCTTCTCAAGTGCACATGGAACATTCTCCAGGATAGATCACATCTTGGGTCACAAATCAAGCCTTGGAAAATTTAAGAAGATTGAAATGGTATCAAGCATCTTTTCTGACAACAATGCTATGAGATTGGAAATCAATTACAGGAAAAAAACTGTAAAAAACACAAATACCTGGAGGCTAAACAGTGCGCTACTAAATAACCAAGAGATCACTGAAGAAATCAAAGAAGAAATTTAAAAATACATAGAGAAAAATGACAACGAAAACATGACAACCCAAAACCTATGGGATGCAGCAAAAGCAGTTCTAAGAGAGAAGTTTATAGCAATTCAATCTCACCTCAAGAAACAAGAAAAATCTCAAATAAACAATCTAACCCTACACTTAAAACAACTAGAGAAAGAATAACAAAGAAAACCCAAAATCAGTAGAAGGAAAGAAATCATAACAATCAGAGCAGAAATATATGAAATAGAAATGAAGAAAACAATAGCAAAGATCAATAAAACTAAAAGGTGGTTCTTTGAGAAGATAAACAAAATTGATAAACCATTAGCTAGACTCATCAAGAAAAATAGGGAGAGGACTCAATTCAATAAAATTAGAAACGAAAAAGGAAAAATCACAATTGAGACTACAGAAATACAAAGGATTATAAGAGACTACTACAAACAACTATATGCCAATAAAACGGACAGCCATGAAGAAATGGACAAATTCTTGGAAAGGTACAATTTTCCAAGACTGAACCAGGAAGAATTAGAAAATATAAACAGACCTATCACAAGTAATGAAATTGAAACTGTAATTAAAAATCTTCCAACAAACAAAAGTCCAGGACCAGATGGCTTCACAGGTGAATTCTATCATACATTTAGAGAAGAGCTAACACCCATCCTTCTCAAACTCTTCCGAAAAATTGCAGAGGGAGAAACACCTCAAATTCATTCTACAAAGCCACCATCACCCTGATACCAAAGCTGGAAGAAGATAACACAAAAAAAGAAAATTATAGACCAATATCACCGATGAACATAGATGCAAAAATCCTGAACAAAATACTAGCAAACAGAATCCAACAACACATTAAAAGGATCATACACCATGATCAAGTGGGATTTATCCCAGGGATGCAAGGATTCTTCAATATATGCACATCAATCAATGTGATACACCACATTAACAAATTAAGAAATAAAAACCATATGATCATCTCAATAGATGCAGAAAAAGCTTTTGACAAAATTCAACACCCATTTATGATAAAAACTCTCCAGAAAATGGGCATAGAGGGAAACTACCTCAACATAATAAAGGCCATATATGACAAACCCACAGCAAGCATCATACTCAATGGTGAAAAACTGAAAGCATTTCCACTAAGATCAGGAACAAGACAAGGATGTCCACTCTCACCACTCTTACTCAACACAGTTCTGGAACTCCTAGCCACAGCAATCAGGGAAGAAAAAGAAATAAAAAGAATACAAATTGGAAAAGAAGAAGTAAAACTGTCACTGTTTGTAGATGACATGATATTATACATAGAAAACCCTAAAGATGTCACCAGAAAACTACTAGAACTAATCAGTGAATTTGGTAGGGTTGCAGGATACAAAATGAAATCTCTGGCATTCCTATACACCAACAACAAAAAATCGGAAAGAGAAATTAAGGAAACACTCCCATTTACCACTGCAACAAAAAGAATAAAATATGTAGGAACAAACCTGCCTAAAGAGACAAAAGACTCGTACTCAGAAAACTATAAAACAATGATGAAAGATATCAAAGATGACATAAGCAGATGGAGAAATATACCATGCTCTTGGATTGGAAGAATCAATATTGTGAAAATGACTATACTGCCCAAAGCAATCTACAGATTCAATGCAATCCCTATCAAACTACCAATGGCATTCTTCACAGAACTAGAACAAAAAATTTTACAATTCGTATGGAAACACAAAAGACCCCAAATAGCCAAAGCAAACTTGAGAAAGAAAAACAGAGCTGGAGGAATCAGGCTCCCCCACTTCAAACTATACCACAAAGCTACAGTAATCAAGCAATATGGTACTGGCACAGAAACAGAAATATAGATCAATGGTACAGGATAGAATGCCCAGAAATAAACCCACGTACATATGGGCACCTAATTTATGACAAAGGAGGCAAGAACATACAATGGAGGAAAGACAGCCTCCTCAATAAGTGGTGCTGGAAAAACTGGACAGCTACATGTAAAAGAATGAAATTAGAACACTACCTAACACCATACACAAAAATAAACTCCAAATGGATTAAAGACTTAAATGTAAGACCAGACACTATAAAACTCTTGGGGGAAAACATAGGAAAAACACTCTTTGACATAAACCACAGCAAGATCTTTTTTGACCCACCTCCTAGAGTAACGGAAATAAAAACAAAAATAAACAAATGGGACTTAATTAAAATTAAAAGCTTTTGTATAGCAAAGGAAACCATAAACAAGACAAAAAGACAACCCTCAGAATGGGAGAAAATATTTGCAAATGAAACAAGAGACAAGGATTAATCTCCAAAATATACAAACAGCTCATGCAGCTCAATATCAAAAAAACAAACAATCCAATCAATAAATGGGCAGAAGACCTAAATAGACATTTCACCAAGGAAGACATACAGATGGCCAAGAGGCACATGAAAAGATGCTCAACATCACTAATTATTAGAGAAATGCAAATCAAAACTACAATGAGGTATCACCTCACACCAGTCAGAATGGCCATCATCAAAAAATCTAGAAACAATAAATGCTGGAGAGGGTGTGGAGAAAAGGGAACCCTCTTGCTCTGTTGGTGGGAATGTAAATTGATACAGCCACTATGGAGAACAATATGGAGGTTCCTTAAAAAACTAAAAATAGAACTACCATATGACCCAGCAATCCCACTACTGGGCATATACCCTGAAAAAAACATAATTCAAAAAGAGTCATGTTCCACAATGTTCACTGCAGCACTATTTACAATAGCCAGGACATGGAACCAACCTAAATGTCCATCGACAGATGAATGGATAAAGAAGATGTGGCACATATATACAGTAGAATATTACTCAGCCATAAAAAGAAACAAAATTGAGTTATTTGTAGTGAGGTGGATGGACCTAGAGTCTGTCATACAGAGTGAAGTAAGTCAGAAAGAGAAAAACAAATACCATATGCTAACGCATATATAATGAAATCTAAAAAAAAAATGGTACTGATGAAACTAGTTGCAGGGCAGGAATAAAGAGGTAGACATAGAGAATGGACTTGAGGACATGGGGTGGGATGGGGAAGCTGGGGTGAAGTGAGAGTAGCATTGACATATATACACTACTGAATGTAAAACAGTTGGCTGGTGGGAAGCAGCAGCATAGCACAGGGAGATCAGCTCGGTGCTCTGTGATGACCTAGAGGGGTGGGATAGTGAGGATGGGAGGGAGGCTCAAGAGGGAGGGGATATGGGGACACATGTATGCATATGGCTGATATGCTTTGCTGCGCAATAGAAACTAACACAGTACTGTGAAGCAATTATACTACAATAAAGATCTATTAAAAAATAATTAAATAAAAATAAAAAAATAAAAACATCTCTTATCTTTCAATAAAAGTTTCTTTGGGGAAAGAAAAAGGATGTCACAATATACTTAAGTTTGTATACAAAAGCTAACAAATGCTTACATCTAATATATATATTTAATAAGTTTAATTTTCTCCAACAGCATTCAAATTTCTTCTCTTGACTAGCTTTTTACCTTACCCATTAAGGCCTGCACAGATGGACTCTGTTTCTCTGCCTATGAAAATCTTATTTACAGTGTTGTATATTTCACACGGTGACCTCATATCTGGAACCCATTCCTTTTCCCATCTGCAAAGAACAACTGTTCTCATCTGTTGGGGGAGGCTCTGGCTGCAGAGTCTCATGATGTCACAGGCCAGGAGGAATCACTTACAAACTCCTGGGAATGAGAGTTGTTATATTGATCAGCTTTTTGTTTTAACATTAGCAAAGAGTTGCTTCAAAAGCAAAAATTAATACGAGGGAGCAAAAACCATGCCATTGCAGAATAGTTTCCTGAGCCTATCTCTGTAAATTTTATAAACAATTTTTCTTCCAAGTCATAACAACAGAGGATCCTCTCACTCTTCTTCAAAGACAGTACCTTGATCCTTTATTCAGTCGGTAAATAAAGATTTATTTGATATACATTTATTAAGCATCAATCAAATGCCAGTCATTGTGCTAATTTGTGGGAATAAAACATGACCATGCCCACAAGGAAGTGAACAGTCTATCTGAGGAAATATAAATTCCAAGAAATGATAATAAGTTTAGAATAAAGGGTAAACAAAAAAGTCGGCTTCAGGAAAGTGGTAATGGCCAATTCCACTTGGAGAATTAAAGTGAGGCTTCATAAAGGGGGTAACATTTAGGTAAGGTCAAGCACAATTACATGAAGATAGTGGGAGAAAGCATTCCTAACACCAGGAACAGTGTGTACAAAGTCATAGAGGAATCAAAGAGCAGAGTTTTTACTGGCAAAGTTTCGAAGATCAGGGTGAATTGAGCAGAGTGTACCTGGAAGAGAATGGCAGGAGATGAGAATGGGAAAAGCACAACAGGTCCTCATACACAGAACAAGATGAGGGCCAAGAAACTTGCAGATAAAATGGAGTTCAGTATGTGCGCTGAACGATAAACAGCAAATGAATGGATTAATGAATGAACAAATGTCCAACTGAAGCTTTAACTTTCCTAAGAGAGACCTTATCAAAGAAATCAAGGGAAACTTTAAAAAAAAAAACCAACTGTACCTCTGAAATCAGAGCGAGCAACTAATTAATTTGTTAAAAACAAATTTTCATTCAGGAGTCTATATTAAGCACATGTGCACTTGACCACAGGTAAATACAAAAGGTGATTAAAAGGATAAAAAGGAAGAGAAGATGACAGTATCTGTTAATTAGCTGGATCTCCAGCCCCAAACACAAATATAGAAGCTGCACACTCGGACTGAGAGAAAATGGAACACAGTCGACATCTTCAAGCAAGCCAGGTAACACATGGCAATGTTCTATACTAAACTAAGAATTATAAAATAGACTAATTTAAGGAATATGTGGCCTCGCCTCCCTCTCGATCTCATTGCCTACTACCTGCCTCAGATTTCACACCTGAAGAGACCTAAGCTGTCTCACTCTGTATTGTTTCCCAGTTCGTGTCTTCGTTAGTGTCACTACCTTTCCATACCTCCCTTCCCACACACATAACACTCATTTAATAGACCCAAATGAGTCATCTTTCAATATTCACTGCAGGTGTCACCTCCTACAGTTTCCTGGTTTCCCCCAACATTCTCCAGTAAGTGGTCACACTTTTACCCGAGCACTTACCCTTTATCCTCAAATCATCTGTTCACATGACTGCCTGCTGCACTACTGGGCTGCAGCCTCAAAGGACAGAAAATCAGTCTCATCCACCTTCATCTCGGGAGCAACCACGCTGTGTGCTCCTAACTATATAAACTGTTCCTGGCTCACGGTGGATAGTTGAACGTTTTCTGAGCCAAACTGCTGAATTAGCTTGTAAAAATATTTTGTAAACTATAAATATAAAGCACTCAACAAATATTGTCTGCTGCTATTTACTGTTTCCTTTTCAAGCTTATTCTCTGTCAGTCAGCATCCATGTGCTCCAGGCAAACTGACCTATCAATGTTTCTTATAGCCACACGCTATATCCCACTTCTCTCTTAGCAGTTCACGCTGGTCCCCTTGTAAAGCTCTTTCTCTCCACTTATTCAAACTGCACCAATCCATGGCCTGGCTCTAATATATCCCTTCCAATAAAGCACTCCTAGACAACCCTAACTGGACGTAACGGCTCCCTAGTTAACAGCTCTAGTTATATTGCAGGTCTGAGAAGTGGGAAGTCCTGGGCCTGTTACATCATCATTTCTCTCAAAGCACACAGCAGAGAAAAATAAACAGTTTCAATGAGTAATCAATTACTTCTGATTCCACATATTCAAGGAATAGCCTTCTAATATATTTTAAGCACCTGAATAAGTGTTCCTCTCTTCAAGCCTTCTGAAACATCCTCCTTGGACAGGTAGGTTTCAAATATGCTTTTTTTCTTCCCTCGTATGGTCTTGCTCTTTGACATTTTGTCACCTGGTGAAGCACCAACACCACGTGGGCCAGCCAAAGAGGACGCGCCTAGAAACATGAGGCATCAATCAACTCTACTCAAACGTCTCTCTATCTCCAAAACTGGAGATATTTCACCTTTTTTTTCTTATTTAGAAAGACCAAAACATAATAAAATTTCCTGATAATGATTTCAAATAGTCATAAAGAGGAAAAATTGGTAAGGAAACATGAATAAAATGTACGCAGATTTGAGACCTGAATTTTAAATCAGCACCACAATATACATGGAACATAACCCAAATAATGGGTTCAGTATGCTTTGCTGGTTATAGCCACAAACTTTTAAAAATGGGAATTACTAAAAGATCATCACTTTTCTAGAGGAGATTAAACAGCTGTAATCAATATAACAGTAAATTAAGACAGCAAGAAACCACACAATTCTAAAGTAAATAACACAGGAGAATATTTAACAGGTCACCAAAAGAATTACAGTCTCCCTCAGTCCTAAGACCCTCCCTGCACCTCCATTCCATTTTAGTTCAGGTCTCCAGTTGCTAGAGCAGATTCCATTTTCCTTTTGCTACCTCTGGGGGTCCCCAGGGGCCGGAGGTTCAGCCGGTAGTCAGGATGGCTCATTACTGGTTCCAAGGTCACCTCTTCTCTCTAGATCCAGGAGGGCCTCCACTGCTCAGCTCAGAGTTCTTCTGGCCTTGATCAGCTCAGTTGTCACTAGCTGAAACCAAAGAGAGATGGGTGACTGAAGAACTGTTAACCTGAAGCCTCCTCTGTGCTCTCGGAAATTTAGGACTTGGATGGCAAAGGCAATGTGGTGTCCCTCCTGGGTCCTGGCGTCACTTTCTCCTAGGCAGTTAGTCAAGCACACCATCTGTCCTGAGTTGCTTTTCAAGGTCTTCAACCTCATGGGTATCACCAGCCTGCTTGTTTGGGACCCTTCAACTAAAAATCTCCACAAATAGGGCAATGAGGTAGAAATTAAGGAGTTCCGAGGTTCTATTCAGCTAGTGGAATGTACAAGAGCAGGAGGGAATATGGTTTTGAAAAATGGTATAAAGATCTAGAATCTAAAGGCTATAATGAAATAGGTACTAAACTAGGGCTCAAGAGATGCAGCATTTACTAAGTTTAACCTTAGACAAATGACGTTCTTCTACAAAATCAAATAAATCCATTCCTTAGAATTCATCAATATAAACATAACCTAATTCACTGCCACAACCAGATGTCCAAAACTATGCACGGAACTGCAGATGATTCACTAGCTTTCAAAAGATGGGAATACTGTAGTTAGACATCTACTTCCCTACTCTTACCTGCCATCACTTCAAACCAGTCATCTGACCAGAAGCTCCGGCAGCTGCTCCTAAGGAATACAAGGCAGCTGCCTGGCTCAGCGGACTGGAATGTGGGGCCCTGCAGCTGGCCCCCTGGCCTTCGACCTGGACACTGAACATGTCATCACTACATCTACTTTCTACTCTCTGCTGGCCACAGGCCCAGGATTCAAGCCTATACTTGCAAATTCTCAAAATCTGGATGGGCAGCCTGCTTTCCCATAAAATGGATCAAGATGTCATTCTGAACACTAAAACCCTTTCCTCTAAACTTCCCACACACATCCTTCACCAAAATGATGTAATTTTTCTTTAAATTGAAATTAATACTAACTCAGGAGAGGAGAAGCAACAGAGACAGAGTAACAAGCCACTTATTGATACATGAAGAGATTCAGAGATAACCTCAAGAAGTTTCAAGGAGAAACAGATGGTCTTAGATAAACAACAAGGTAGTGGAAAAGGCACACAGAGGAGTCCAGACCATCTGCTGGTTTCATTCAGAAATGCATTCATCCACTCCTTAATTCAACAACTATTTCTGCAAGATGCTATACACCAGGCATAGTGAGGGATACAGAAGTTCATTAGACTTATAGAACTCATATTAAAATAACAACTAATGCAAGCTGGGGAGTGATAAGCACTTTTTTTTTAAGTATGGGTAATGTACATATGATGGAAGAGAGTATCTCCAGATCAGGAAATCCAAGAGCGCTTCAGGAAAGATGTTAAGAACTGAGAATGTGAGAAAAGCATACTGTTGGCAAAAGGAAAAAAATATATAGACACACAAACAGAAAAACACAGGCAGGTTCTTGCCACGTTAATTCCATTTGGATGGAGTCCAGCCTATATGAAGGGAGGCAGTGGCAAGGAAAATAAAACAAGTTGGGAGGTCTAGAAAACCAGTCCCGCTTCTCAAAGGCAGTTGGGAATTTCTGAAGCATGAATGAGTGGAAGAGAAGAACAACAGACCAAAGTTGTGTTTCAGGAAAAATTAACCTGGCATAGCACATTCAGAGTCATCTAGAGTTGAGAAAGACTGGCAGCAGCTGCACCTCAGGAAAGAACCAGAACAGACTGGGTGAAAGGAAAGGAAGGCCTGAACTAGAGTTGCAGCTGCAGACACTGAAATGAACAGACTATTAACATGGTATTACATAGGAAAACTGGCACCACTTGGCAACCAGGCATTTCTGAAGGAGAGCAAGGAGGTGGCAATTGTGTGAGATTTCAAGTAAGGAGACTGGGAGACGATAACATCACCAAGTTAGAGAAGATGATGAAGTCTACTTGGGGTATTACATACCTCTACATGGCAATACATACCTCTATATATACGCCTCTACACCTGGAAATACATACTTCTACATTAAGAACCTGAAAACTGGAGCATAACTTAGAGAGATGAATTAGCCAGCCATTTGCATAAAGATGGTAACCCAACGTTTTCTAGAAAGGAAGAGATTGCCAAAAAGGGGTAAGGTGATGCAGAAGAGGGCCTAGGACAAAATCTGGGTATGGGCAACTTTTTTTGCAAAGAGGAAGAAGAAGTAGAAAACATAATAAAGAAGCTAATAAAGGTATAGGGGGAAAAAACCAATAGAGTCTGATGCTAAGAAAACAAGGGAGACAATGACTTCCAAAGGAAGACAGGTTCATGATCAGGGTTTGCATGAACTACTAAGAAAACAAATAATGGCAGCCTTGGGTGGGGCAAGGGGTTGGAGCAAGCTGCAAGCAAGAGAAAGACAATCCAAAAACAACAGCCAGAATTGAAAATGGGGTACTTCATATCATGTCTTGATGCAGGCAAGAGTTCAAAATTAAGGGGAGTTACTGCCAGTCAAGTGAGATGGAGGTACAGAGATCTCATCTCAAATGTCCTAGGTCAACTGCATTTGTAACCTTTTTTCACAGCAAATATCTCGGTTGGTGTGATTTACACCTAACTTTTCTGTCTAGCTCAGGAAGATAAGGAATGTTTGGTTGAGATCATCACCATAATCCCACTGGCTCCCACAGTACCTAGGATAGAATAGGTGCTCAATAATCACTCCTTAAATGACTGGATGAGTTTGTTTTCATGAGCAAGCAGTGAGAACACCAAGCAAAGCAGGGTCATTCAGGGAAACCATGCTAAAAACAAATCAGCAAAGAATGGAAAACCAGAGACTTCCGGGTAAGATGGCGGAAGAGTAAGACGCGGAGATCACCTTCCTCCTCACGGATACACCAGAAATACAGCTACACGTGGAACAACTCCTACAGAACACCTACTGAACGCTGGCAGAAGACCCCAGACCTCCCAAAAGGCAAGAAACTCCCCACATACCTGGGTAGGGCAAAGCGGAGAGATTCCCGCACAGAGGATCGGTGCCGAGCGGCACTCACCAGCCCGAGAGGCTTGTCTGCTCGCCCGCCGGGGCGGGCGGCGCTGGAAGCTGAGGCTCGGGCTTCGGTCAGAGCGCAGGGAGAGGACTGGGGCTGGCGGCGAGAACTCAGCCTGAAGGGGGCTAATGTGCCACAGCTAGCCGGGAGGGAGTCCGGGAAAACTCTGGAGCTGCCGAAGAGGCAAGAGACTTGTTCTTCCCTCTTGGTTTCCTGCTGCGCGAGGAGAGGGGATTAAGAGCGCTGCTTAAAGGGGCTCCACAGACGGGCGCGAGTCGCGACTGAAAGCGCGGAGCCCAGTGACGGGCGTGGGACGCTGGGGCTGCTGCTGCCGCCGCCAAGAAGCCCGTGTGCGAGCGCAGGTCACTGTCCACACCGCCCTTCCGGGAGCCTGAGCAGCCCGCCACTGCCGGGGTCCCGGGATCCAGGGGCGGCTTCCCTGGGAGAACGCACGGCGCGCCTCGGGCTGGTGCAACGTCACGCCGACCTCTGCCGCTGCAGGCTCGCCCCGCACTCCGTGCCCCTCCCTCCCGCCCGGCCTGAGTGAGCCAGAGTTCCCGAAGAGGCTGCTCCTTTAACCCTTTCCTGTCTGAGTGAAGAACAGACGCCCTCCGGCGACCTACACGCAGAGGCGGGGCCAAATCCAAAGCTGAGACCCGGGAGCTGTGAGAACAAAGAAGAGAAAGGGAAACCTCTCCCAGCAGCCTCAGAAGCAGCGGATTAAAGCTCCACAATCAACTTGATGTACCCTGCATCTGTGGAATACATGAATAGACAACAAATCATCCCAAATTGAGGAGCCAGGAGTCAGTACTGTGCCTCTGAGGTGGGAGAGCCAACTTCAGGACACTGGTCCACAAGAGACCTCCCAGCTCCACATAATATCAAACGGCGAAAATCTTCCAGAGATCTCCATCTCAACACCAGCACCCAGCTTCACTCAACGACCAGCAAGCTACAGTGCTGGACACCCTATGCCAAACAACTAGCAAGACAGGAACACAACGCCACCCATTAGCAGAGAGGTGGCCTAAAATCATAAAAAGTCTGCAGACACCCCAAAACACACCACCAGACGTGGACCTGCCCACCAGAAAGACAAGATCCAGCCTCATCCACCAGAACACAGGCACTAGTCCCCTCGACCAGGAAACCTACACAACCCACTAAACCAACCTTAGCCACTGGGGACAGACACCAAAAACAACAGGAACTACGAACCTGCAGCCGGCAAAAAGGAGACCCCAAACACAGTAACATAAGCAAAATGAGAAGACAGAAAAACACACAGCAGGAGAAGGAGCAAGATAAAAACCCACCAGACCTAACAAATGAAGAGGTAATAGGCAGTCTATCTGAAAAAGAATTCAGAATAATGATAGTAAAGATGATCCAAAATCTTGGAAATAGAATAGACAAAATGCAAGAAACAGTTAACAAGGACCTAGTAGAACTAAAGATGAATCAAGCATCGATTAAAAACACAATAAATGAAATGAAAAATACTCTAGATGGGATCAATAGCAGAATAACTGAGGCAGAAGAACGGATAAGTGAGGTGGAAGATAAAATAGTGGAAATAACTAATGCAGAGCAAAATAAAGAGAAAAGAATGAAAAGAACAGAGGACAATATCAGAGACCTCTGGGACAACATTAAACGCACCAACATTCGAATTATAGGGGTTCCAGAAGAAGAAGAGAAAAAGAAAGGGACTGAGAAAATATTTGAAGAGATTATAGTTGAAAACTTCCCTAATATGGGAAAGGAAATAGTTAATCAAGTCCAGGAGGCACAGAGAGTCCCATACAGAATAAATCCAAGAAGAAATACGCCAAGACACATATTAATCAAACTGTCAAAAATTAAACACAAAGAAATCATATTAAAAGCAGCAAGGCAAAAACAACAAATAACACACAAGGGAATCCCCATCAGGATAACAGCTGATCTCTCAGCAGAAACTCTACAAGCCAGAAGGGAGTGGCAGGACATAATTAAAGTGATGAAGGAGAGAAACCTGCAACCAAGATTACTCTACCCAGCAAGGATCTCATTCAGATTTGATGGAGAAATTAAAACGTTTACAGACAAGCAAAAGCTGAGAGAGTTCAGCACCACCAAACCAGCTTTACAACAAATGCTAAAGGAACTTCTCTAGGCAAGAAACACAACAGAAGGAAAAGACCTACAATAACGAACCCAAAACAATTAAGAAAATGGGAATAGGAACATACATATCGATAATTACCTTAAATGTAAATGGACTAAACGCTCCCACCAAAAGACACAGATTGGCTGAATGGATACAAAAACAAGACCCATATATATGCTGTCTACAAGAGACCCACTTCAGACCTAGAGACACATACAGACTGAAAGTAAGGGGATGGAAAAAGATATTCCATGCAAATGGAAACCAAAAGAAAGCTGGAGTAGCAATTCTCATATCAGACAAAATAGACTTTAAAATAAAGACTACTAGAAGAGACAAAGAAGGACACTACATAATGATCAAGGGATCGATCCAAGAAGAAGATATAACAATTGTAAATATTTATGCACCCAACATAGGAGCACCTCAATACATAAGGCAAACACTAACAGCCATAAAAGGAGAAATCGACAGTAACACAATCATAGTAGGGGACTTTAACACCCCACTTTCACCAATGGACAGATCATCCAAAATGAAAATAAATAAGGAAACACAAGCTTTAAATGATACATTAAACAAGATGGACTTAATTGATATTTATAGGACATTCCATCCAAAAACAACAGAATACACATTTTTCTCAAGTGCTCATGGAACATTCTCCAGGATAGATCATATCTTGGGTCACAAATCAAGCCTTGGTAAATTTAAGAAAATTGAAATTGTATCAAGTATCTTTTCCGACCACAATGCTATGAGACTAGATATCAATTACAGGAAAAGAGCTATAAAAAATACAAACACATGGAGGCTAAACAATACATTACTTAATAACGAAGTGATCACTGAAGAAATCAAAGAGGAAATAAAAAAATACCTAGAAACAAATGACAATGGAGACACGACGACCCAAAACCTATGGGATGCAGCAAAAGCAGTTCTAAGAGGGAAGTTTATAGCAATACAATCCCACCTTAAGAAACAGGAAATATCTCGACTAAACAACCTAACCTTGCACCTAAAGCAATTAGAGAAAGAAGAACAAAAACATCCCAAAGTTAGCAGAAGGAAAGAAATCATAAAAATCAGATCAGAAATAAATGAAAAAGAAATGAAGGAAACAATAGCAAAGATCAATAAAACTAAAAGCTGGTTCTTTGAGAAGATAAACAAAATTGATAAACCATTAGCCAGACTCATCAAGAAAAAAAGGGAGAAGACTCAAATTAATAGAATTAGAAATGAAAAAGGAGAAGTAACAACTGACACTGCAGAAATACAAAAGATCGTGAGAGATTACTATAAGCAACTCTATGCCAATAAAATGGACAACCTGGAAGAAATGGACAAATTCTTAGAAATGCACAACCTGCCAAGACTGAATCAGGAAGAAATAGAACATATGAACAGACCAATCACAAGCACTGAAATTGAAACTGTGATAAAAAATCTTCCAACAAACAAAAGCCCAGGACCAGATGGCTTCACAGGCGAATTCTATCAAGCATTTAGAGAAGAGCTAACGCCTATCCTTCTCAAACTCTTCCAAAATATAGCAGAGGGAGGAACACTCCCAAACTCATTCTACGAGGCCACCATCACCTTGATACCAAAACCAGACAAGGATGTCACAAAGAAAGAAAACTACAGGCCAATATCACTGATGAACATAGATGCAAAAATCCTCAACAAAATACTAGCAAACAGAATCCAACAGCACATTAAAAGGATCATACACCATGATCAAGTGGGGTTTATCCCAGGAATGCAAGGATTCTTCAATATACGCAAATCAATCAACGTGATACACCATATTAACAAATTGAAGGAGAAAAACCATATGATCATCTCAATAGATGCAGAGAAAGCTTTCGACAAAATTCAACACCCATTCATGATAAAAACCCTGCAGAAAGTAGGCATAGAGGGAACTTTCCTCAACATAATAAAGGCCATATATGACAAACCCACAGCCAGCATCGTCCTCAATGGTGAAAAACTGAAACCATTTCCACTAAGATCAGGAACAAGACAAGGTTGCCCACTCTCACCACTCTTATTCAACATAGTTTTGGAAGTTTTAGCCACAGCAATCAGAGAAGAAAAGCAAATAAAAGGAATCCAAATTGGAAAAGAAGAAGTAAAGCTGTCACTGTTTGCAGATGACATGATACTATACATAGAGAATCCTAAAGATGCTACCAGAAAACTACTAGAGCTAATCAATGAATTTGGTAAAGTTGCAGGATACAAAATTAATGCACAGAAATCTCTGGCATTCCTATATACTAATGATGAAAAATCTGAAAGTGAAATCAAGGAAACACTCCCATTTACCATTGCAACAAAAAGAATAAAATATCTAGGAATAAACCTACCTAAGGAGACAAAAGACCTGTATGCAGAAAATTATAAGACACTGATGAAAGAAATTAAAGATGATACAAATAGATGGAGAGATGTACCATGTTCTTGGATTGGAAGAATCAACATTGTGAAAATGACTCTACTACCCAAAGCAATCTACAGATTCAATGCAATCCCTATCAAAATACCACTGGCATTTTTCACAGAACTAGAACAAAAAATTTCACAATTTGTATGGAAACACAAAAGACCCCGAATAGCCAAAGCAATCTTGAGAACGAAAAATGGAGCTGGAGGAATCAGGCTCCCTGACTTCAGACTATACTACAAAGCTGCAGTAATCAAGACAGTATGGTACTGGCACAGAAACAGAAAGATAGATCAATGGAACAGGATAGAAAGCCCAGAGATAAACCCACGGACATATGGTCACCTTATCTTTGATAAAGGAGGCAGGAATGTACAGTGGAGAAAGGACAGTCTCTTCAATAAGTGGTGTTGGGAAAACTGGACAGGGACATGTAAAAGTATGAGATTCGATCACTCCCTAACACCATACACAAAAATAAGCTCAAAATGGATTAAAGACCTAAATGTAAGGCCAGACACTATCAAACTCTTAGAGGACAACATAGGCAGAACACTCTATGACATAAATCACAGCAAGATCCTTTTTGACCCACCTCCTAGAGAAATGGAAATAAAGACAAAAATAAACACATGGGACCTAATGAAACTTAAAAGCTTTTGCACAGCAAAGGAAACCATAAACAAGACCAAAAGACAACCCTCAGAATGGGAGAAAATATTTGCAAATGAAGCAACTGACAAAGGATTAATCTCCAAAATTTATAAGCAGCTCATGCAGCTCAATAACAAAAAAACAAACAACCCAATCCAAAAATGGGCAGAAGACCTAAATAGACATTTCTCCACAGAAGATATACAGACTGCCAACAAACACATGAAAGGATGCTCAACATCTTTACTAATTAGAGAAATGCAAATCAAAACTACAATGAGATATCATCTCACACCAGTCAGAATGGCCATCATCAAAAAATCTAGAAACAATAAATGCTGGAGAGGGTGTGGAAAAAAGGGAACACTCTTGCACTGCTGGTGGGAATGTGAATTGGTACAGCCACTATGGAGAACGGTATGGAGGTTCCTTAAAAAACTACAAATAGAACTACCATATGACCCTGCAATCCCACTACTGGGCATATACCCTGAGAAAACCATAATTCAAAAAGAGACATGTACCAAAATGTTCATAGCAGCCCTATTTACAATAGCCCGGAGATGGAAACAACCTAAGTGTCCATCATTGGATGAATGGGTAAAGAAGATGTGGCACATACATACAATGGAATATTACTCAGCCATAAAAAGAAATGAAATTGAACTATTTGTAATGAGGTGGATGGACCTAGAGTCTGTCATACAGAGTGAAGTAAGTCAGAAAGAGAAAGACAAATACTGTATGCTGACACATATATATGGAATTTAAGAAAAAAAAAGGTCATGAAGAACATAGGGGTAAGACAGGAATAAAGACACAGACCTACTAGAGAATGGACTTGAGGATATGGGGAGGGGGAAGGGTAAGCTGTGACAAAGTGAAAGAGCGGCATGGACATATATACACTACCAAACGTAAGGTAGATAGCTAGTGGGAAGCAGCCGCATAGCACAGGGAGATCAGCTCGGTGCTTTGTGACCGCCTGGAGGGGTGGGATAGGGAGGGTGGGAGGGAGACGCAAAAGGGAGGGGATATGGGAATATATGTATACATATAACTGATTAAATTTGTGATAAAGCAAAAAATAAAAAAAATAAAAAAAATAAAAAAAAAATAAAAAAAAAAAAAAAGAATGGAAAACCAGGAAACAAAGTCGGCAAGAATAAGCCAGACCAGCCGAGCAGAGAGTCAAAGTCTGCCTTTGGGTATCAAAGCACTGGAAGCAGATGGATAGATTCCAAGAATACAAGATGCTAAGCAGAAGACAAACAAGCAAGCAACCTTCCCTTCCCAGTGATGTAGTTGTGAAGGCCCATTAACCCTGGAGAAATCCTGGACACTCCTACCCTGACACACTAAAAGCACAAGTCACCAGCTAATCCTCACCAGCTTTCAGAATGAGGGCCAATGATACACTGCCCAACTGCCCACTGGCTCCTAGAGAGGGTGTCTTGCCATGGAAATAGCTGTACATTCTGAAGAGTTGGCCTAAGATTAGGAAGAACAGGCAGTAATGGTTAATAGTGTCACATGGTACAAAAGAGTAGGAATGAGGAGGAATGTAGGAAAAGCACTAGACTTGAGAAAGTGTAAACAAAGAAAGCATCTGGGTAAAAGAAGTGGTGTCTTGAGACCCAATGTATAGTACAGAGCAGGTGCTCAAAAATTTGAATAAATGAAGACTATCTGGGACAGAAACCAGGTTACAACAAATATATACTAGAGAGAAATATGAGTAGCAGGGCCAGGACTAGGGTGAGGCAAGCAAGGCACCTAGGACACAAAATTTATGAAAGCTAAGTGACACAAGTGCCAACCCCATGCTTGTAGGACTCCAAGATAAGTGCCTCCTTAAATGTTTGTGCCCTAGGCATCTCATTTGCCTTACCCTAGTCTCATTCAGCCTTATGAGTAGCAAGAACAGAAGAAATTTATGAACCTGGGTAGTGAAGGAAACTCAAGGAGATAAAGTCATGAGAGGTTTAAAGAAAGAAAAGGTTAAGCCTATTCAGAAGCTAAGATGGAGCCAACGGAAAGCGAGAGATGGCAAAAACATGTGAAAGAGAATATAATTAACGGAATAAGGGAAAAAAAGAGGATGGGATTAAAATAAATCTCACTGAAATTTAAAAAATAAAAAATTTACATTACAAATAATTGGGAAACACATGAAACAGTTAAGTAATGTTAAAACACTACTTAATGCCATTTTTAAAAAAAATAGCCAATAGATCCCTACTTTATACATATATACTGAAATAAAATTTAGTATGAATAAAATTTAAATGTTTAAAAATGAGACAGAGAAACTGAGAGAGAAGGCAGGGCAAAGGACCTCCAGAATGGTTGAATGAGGAGTTTGACAAATATTATCCCCAACAATAAAAATGGACAAAATTATCAAAACCAACCATTTAAGGATCTGGATATTAACCAAAGACATACAACAAATTGAGAAGTGTTTATTCAAGAAAAATCTACTGAATCTCAGTAACAACAGTGTAAATGTATGGCAGTTTAGCCTAGGGCTCCCACCATCCTACACCTACCCCCAGTTTCTTGACGTGGAAGTCCTACTAGAGCAGGGCAAGCTGTAATGACTGGCAACCCCACTGCCAGAGAGAGCTAAATTTATCTGGAGCAGAGTGGGAAGAATTCCACACCCACAGGCATTTTTAACAACAATAGTGATTTAAGGGGCAAAAAATCAGGGAAGGCCAATATCACAGCTCGTCTGGTTTGTAATACCAGTTAGGGCAAGCAACAGATCAACAGACCAACCAGAAATATAACAGGGAGAATCAGGGAATGAGACAACCAAAGTGTGTCTTGTAAGAATCTACATTTTCCTGCTGTGTGTATGCTCAAGACTGTAAACATACAGGAGAGAAATGAGTGGGTCCTAGAAAGCTATTCATCCCTGGATGAATGTGAGTCTTGCAAATACAGAAAGCAAAAGCCAGGTCAGACTTGTAAACTGCCTCAGTTTTGAATGCATTTCCCAAGTCTCACCAGGACCACTGACAAAGGGTGGGGGCCTCATCATTTCAAGGAGTTTAAACACAATTTCTGACTAATCATAAGCTGACCACTAAGATATGCTGACTCAAGGGCAACTATCAGAAAGTCATGCTTAAAAATAAAAACAAGAAAAAAAGAATTGAGCAGAGACATGAGCAGCTAGCTACACACCATGAGAGAAACAGACTCCACAGAATTAGCCCATGCAAGCCGCTAAACGAACAGAGCAACCACCTCCAACTCTGGAGGAAAAGGAATCAGAATGCTGAATATATTATCAACAACATCCAGATTTTAACAAAAATTATAAGATATGCAAAAAAAAAAAAAAAAACAGAAAAGTTTGACCCATACAATGGGGCAGGGGATAGTTTCAATAAAAATTATCTCTAAGTGAGCCTAGATTTTAGATTCAGGCAACAAAGACTTCAAAGCAGCTATTATAAATACGTTCAAAGAACTAAAAGAAACCATCTTTAAAGGAAACTATGATAACAATGATTCATCAAATAAAAAATATCAGTAAGAGACTGAAATTATTTTAAAAGAACCAAATGGAAATTCCAAGTTGAAAGATAGAACAACTGAAATGAAAATTCCACTGGAGGAACTCAAGAGCAGATCTGAGCTAACAGAAGAAAGCATAAACATGGAAAAACAGATCAAATATGGGGAGGGGGAAGGGTAAGGTGTGACAAAGCGAGAGAGAGGCATGGACATATATACACTACCAAACGTAAGGTAGATAGCTAGTGGGAAGCAGCCGCATAGCACAGGGAGATCAGCTCGGTGCTTTGTGACCCCCTGGAGGGGTGGGATAGGGAGGGTGGGAGGGAGGGAAACGCAAAAGGGAAGGGATGTGGGAACAGATGAATGTGTATAACTGATTCACTTGGTTGTAAAGCAGAAACTAATACACCATTGTGAAGCAATTACACTACAATAAAGTTGTAAAAAAAAAAAAAAAAGATTATCCAATCTGAAGAAAAATCAAAAATTGCAAAAAAAATTTTAACCAAAATTTACGATTTGTAATAAAGAGTCTGGCTCCATTTTTTGATGTCTGACCCCTAATTTACCTTAAGCCTCACCTCCCCCTTCCCCTTTGACCCAACCTGGACAGGTTGATAAGAAAGTCCATTGCGGGCTTCCCTGGTGGCACAGTGGTTGGGAGTCCACCTGCTGATGCAGGGGACACGGGTTCGTGCCCTGATCCGGGAAGATCCCACATGCCGCGGAGCGGCTGGGCCCGTGAGCCATGGTCACTGAGCCTGCGCGTCCGGAGCCTGTGCTCCGCAACAGGAGAGGCCACAGCAGTGAGAGGCCTGCGTACCGCAAAAAAAAAAAAAAAAAAAAAAAAAAGAAAGTCCATTGCATCCCCACCTTTTTTGGCACGAGAGTGAAATTCACATTTCACAAATCCCCAGCCTACACATGGGACCTTTGCATTTTCAGTCCCCTAACCATTATAAAGGCCAAACTCACTCCTTCCCTCTGGCTGAAGCCAGGGCAGAGATGCTTATACCCACCCTTCTCTCCCCAGGAGTCTCCTGGGTGAGTAATAAATTTTTTCTCAGATTCTCTTGATATACAGAGTGCAATCAGTATAGACATCCTACTAATTGGGAAGGGGTCCAATCCACCTCCACAGGATGATCACAAAAACAGGAATGAAAAAGGGGACAGGTCTACTAACTTTACAGAAATGAAAATGATTATAAGGGAATCAGTGAACAACTTTATGCCAACTAGACAACTTAGATGAAATGGATAAATTCCTAGAAGAACACAAATTACTGAAGCTGACTTAAGAAGAAATAGAAAATTTAAATAGACATATAAAAAATAAAGAAATTAAACTGGCAATTTTAAATCTTCCAATAAAAAAAGCCCAGGTAGCTTCACCAGTGAATTCTACCAAACAGAAAGAAAAAAATAACACCAATCCTTTTCAAACTCTTCTAAAAAAATAGGAGAAATACTCCCCAATTAATTCTATGGGGATAGTATTCCCCCTGATACTAAAGGCAGACATCACATACACACACACACAAAAATTAACATTTAAATAGTTTCAATTTTTAAATTTCTTTTTAGATCAGTTTTGTTAATTTGCATTTTTTAGGCATTTGTCAATTTCACCTAAAGGTTCCCTTTTTGGGGGGGGGGGAGGGGTGGATGTTCTTCAAAATATTCTTATGGTTTTCTTAATACCTATAGCAATGTTGTCCTTTCTGAAATGATGGGAATTTTCAATATCTATGCTATGGTAGCCACTAGCCACATTTGTCTTTCAAACATTTTAAAGAGTGGCTAGTGCAATTGAAAAACTGTCAAGTCTGAAATATCTGTATTTCATCTTTATTTTTATAGGATATTATCGCAGGTTTTAAAATTCTAGATTGACAGTTATTTTCTCTAATGTGAAGATATCATTCCATCGTCTTCTGGCTTCCATTGTGTCTGCTGAGAAGTTAGCCATTAGTCTACTTGTTGGTTCTTTGAAAGTATATTCCCTCTCCCCATCTCTAGACAGCTTTTGAAATTTTTGTCTTTGTCTTTGGTTATCTACAGGTTTCTACAATATACCAAGGTATGGATTTCTTTTTATTCTGTGTGGTCTTAGTAAGGTTTTGAGAATCTATTGCTTGATAAGTTTCAACAGTTATGGAAAGCTTTCAGCAAATTTCCTTCAATATCACTTCTGCCCCATTCTCTCTCAACCCCTTGTCTGGGACTCCAATTACACACTTTTGACCTTCTCAAAGTCTTAATGTCTCCCTCAATTGCTTCAGTAATTCTCCACTTCATTAATTCTCTCTTCAGCTATATCTAATCTTCTGTTGAACCCATCAAGTTCCTAATTTCAGTTATTACGTTTTCAAGTCTAGATTTTCCATATCATTCTTTCGAAAGTATTCAGTTCTCTGTAGAAAATGGTGAATCTTTTACCTCTTTGCACAAGGTAAGAATAGCTATACTAAAGTTGGCTCCTAAAAACTCCAATATCAGAGGTCCCTATTGATCTAATATTACCTTCTGTTTCTTCTATTTGATTTTGTTTGTGTTGTTTGATCATGTGCCTGATTTTCTTTTTTATTACTATGGGCTGGACATTATACTTTCAAAATGTTTCTAGTAATAATTTGAGGTCTAGTATAATGTTATCATCTTTCAAACAGGATTTACATGTGCTTCTGCCAAGCTCCTAAGACAAGTAAAACAAATTAATCTTTTTTCAGGGTTTAAATGTATTAAAAGTAGAGTTACAACTCCTTTAAAGGCCTATATACATGCAGTCACCCTTACTTGTAGTTGTATCTACCAATCCCAAATAAGACTGTTTCACCAGGGCCACACACTCCCAACCTGGGCAGGGCCTAAATTCTAATCCTTTTCTCTCTGGCCCTAAGAGATTATCAAGTTCACCACTCAGTTTTTCAGCTTTTAAGTCTTTCCGCTGATCCCTCCAAAAATCAGTAAACATCTGTAGGAGACAAACAACACGAAACACTAGCCTTATCTCCCTAAGCTTTTATTCTCTCCTAGATATTCATTCTTATTACCTCTCAAATACCTTCACTTCTTTTTTTATCCTTGCTGGGGGAGGGAGGGTGGTAGTGAGCTTTTCTAGTTGTTCTCAGAAGGAAGATTGGTTTCCCATTATTTTCTATGCTATAGCTGGAAGAGGAAGTGTCAACCTAACCCTTAACTCTCTCATTTAGTCAATGCCTTCAATTTCCAACTCTCCCCTATATGGACTCACTCTTCTTTCTCTCTGACAAAGGCTCTCTATGATTTCATCTATCCTCTCCTTTCATCCTGTATGAGAGGAAGAAACGTCCCTACATGTTGACAACCTCCTCAATGTGTGTTCTTCATCCAATTTTTATCTATCTACTCTAGAACTTTGTCTTACTCATTATTCTCTCCACAGTAGCCTCCCCAACAGAACACATCCAAATCAAGGGCCTGGCCCTGCTCTTATTCTGCACGCTTCAAGCTACCAGATACCATTCTATTTCTCTCATTCCCATCTCTGCCAAAGTTTGAAAATGTGGTCTAGACTCATAAGCTCTATTTCCCCATGACATACTCTTTAATCCCGCTGGGAATATGACATTTGCCCTCATCTCTACAATGAAATAAGGCTTTCAGTATTCCTAGGGAGGAAAATCCTCATCACCAGAACAATGGTGTAGTCTCAGTTATTTTCTTCTAGGCCACCCCAGAACAGGATGCCACTGATCAGCCCCTTGGACTACACATTCTTCTCCAGTGACATCCAGGACACAGCATTCTCCTGGTTCTTCTAACTCTCTCTGCAATTCTCAAATTTCCTTGATGACTCCCCTTCTTTCACTTACCTCTTCAGTTCCTACCATTTGCAATGTTCTTTTATTAAGACTCATTTCACTTCTCTGTTAAAGAGTTTTAAATCTACATCTCCAACCTTTCTCTCTGAAGTTCTCCTTTAACTTTCCAACTTCCTGCTGAATAATATTGGCAAGCACTTTGAATGCAACATGTTTCTAATTCAAGTTATTATTGTCCTCAAACCAGATTTTCTGCCTGCATACTGCATCCAGATTAATGACATCATTATCATCAGTAGGCAGCAAACAGCAGTCATCTCATTTCTTTCTCTCCATTAACAATACTCTATTACTGTATTTTGTCTATTCTGTCTTCAAAATGTATTCTAAACAGATTCCTTCCTTTCCAACTTGATTAGCACTGTCTGAATTCAGGTTGTTGCAATAGCATAGCCTAAAGATGACAAGATTCTTAACAGGTCTCTCAACGACTTATCTCTTTTCTTCAATCCATGTTTCACCTAAAACACAGAAGATAGTTTATGAACAGCATTTCCAAAACCCTTCAGGGTTCCTCTATGCAACTCTGTAATCTAACCCAATGTAATGGTTAATTTTATGTGTCAACTTCATTGGATCACAGGAATGCCCAGATATTTGGCTAAACATTATTTCAGTCTACCTGTGAAAATGTTTCTGGATGAAATTAGCACTTGAATAGGTGGACTCAGGAAAGCAATTCACCCTCCCTAATGCAGGTGGGCATCATACAATATGTTGAGGGTCTGAGTAAAACAAAAAGGCAGAGAAAGGAAGAATTTGGCCCTTCCAGTCTGATTACTTGAGCTGGGACACTGATCTTCTGTCCTCAGCACTCCTGGTTCTCAGACCTTCAGACCTTGACTGGAATGTACATCATCAGCCCCCTGGTTCTCAGTCCTTCAGACTCACTGAATTACACCACCTGCTTTTCTAGGTCTCTAGCTTGCAGACAGCAGATCATGGGCCTTCTTAGCCTCCATGACTGCATGAGCCAGTCCTCATGATAAATACCTTTCCATATCCATGTCCTAGTGGCTTTGTTTCTCTAAAACCCTGACTAATACACCTACCTTCCAGGTCTCATCTCTTACTAAAGATTTTTTCAATATCATACCATGTGAATTCCTGATGAAAATGGTAAGTCAGAAGAGCCCTGCTTGGCGGCGAAGCTGGAAAAATTACTTAAACCAAATTGGTGGGGGGATCAATCAACATGGTGGAGTAGGAAGATGTGGAACTCACCTCCCCCCACAAACACATCAAAAATACATCTACATGAGGAACAATTCTCACTGAAAACTAACTGGAAACTGGCAGAAGGACTCCTGTACAACCAAGGCTATAAGAAAGACCCACATGGAATGCAGTAGGAAGGGAAGAGAAGCAATCAGCTCAGGACTTGCGCCACTGGGAGGGGATTCAGAGGAAAAGGAAGAATACACAGGCAGAGATCCACCCTGGGAAGTGAGTGTTTTGGGTCCAACCCAGGGAAGACAAGCTCCCTTGGCTGGTTGGAGGGCTACTAGGAGTAACAGGAGAGCTGTGGGAGGCCTGGATTCCACTCATGAAGAGGGTGTAAGTGCTGGCTTGCTTCCTAAGCAGGGCAGAGAGAGCAGGACAAGGACTGCTCCAGTGGCTGCCCAGTTTCCCACAACTGCACTGGCACGTGCCCTAGCCTGAGCCAAGTGAACACCAGAGCCACACTTACTTCACCTCACAGCTCCACACTGGAGCAAGGGCTATCACAAGTGGGAAGAGAGCTTGGCTGTGGGACACAGAGGCAACTGGGACCCAGGGTGGTGTATCAGCATGGCAGAGGCGGCCGTTGCTGGCACTTGCACAGGCAGCACGTGGCGGCAGTTCCGATCTGTGACAGCAGCCATCTCACCATGGCCTGCACCCCATCATGAGCTGAGAGCCCACACAGGCCCCTCTTGCTCTAGCACTGGCCCCCTGTGGGGCAAGGGTGCCAGTGCTGAGAGAGGGGAGAACACACACTTAAATGGAACAGAGCCAGCTCAGACCAGAACCTCAGGGCTTCTGCTCCATCATCTTGAGATCCAACCCCACCCCCCAATAAGGCAGTAATGGTCACTGAGCAGAGGGGAAGTCCTGCCTCACAGCTGGCTCCGCCCTAGCCTTTCCATCTCCAGCCCCACCTCCTACCAAGGTGACAGCTGCCAGCACACCCCAAAGAAAGATGGTGACTCCTGTTCACAACAAATCCAGTTCTCCCACTAAAGGCACTGGGCACACACATGCTGTACAGGGACACTCTCACATAAGGACACCCCTTTAAGACTGCAATAGGTAACTAGTTCACCTAAATTCATAGAGACAGAGAAAGTTAAGCAAAATGAAAAGACAGAGGAACTGGTCTCAACTGAAAGAGCAAGAGAAAATCCCTGAAAAAAATAAATAATGAAACAGAAATATACAATTTACCAGATAAAGAATTCAAAGCATCAGTAATAAGGATGCTAGCTGGGGCTTCCCTGGTGGCGCACCGGTTGAGAGTCCGCCTGCCGATGCAGGGGACGTGGGTTCATGTCCCGGTCCGGGAAGATCCCACATGCCGCAGAGCGGTTGGGCACGTGAGCCATGGCTGCTGAGCCTGTGCGTCTGGAGCCTGTGCTCCGCAACGGGAAGAAGCCACAACAGTGAGAGGCCCGTGTACCGCAAAAAAAAAAAAAAAGAAAAAAAAAAGGATGCTAGCTGAATTAGGGAAAAGAATAGACAAACAGTGAGACTTTTAACAAGCAGCTAGAAAATATAAAAAAGAACCAGTGAGAACTGAAGAATACAACAACTGAAAGGTAAAACACACTACAAGGAATGAGTAGCAGACTAAGTGAAACAGAAGAATGCAGAAGTGATCTGGAAGATAGAATAACGGAAATCACTCAATAAGAACAGCAAAAAGAAAAACAACTTTTAAAAATGAGAACAATTTAAGAGCTCTCTGAGATAACATCAAGCACACCAACATTCACATTATAGAAGTCCCAGAAGGAGAAATGAGAGAGAAGAGGGTCAAAAATGTATTTGATGAAATTACAGCTGAAAAACTCCCAAACCTAAAGAAGATACAAGAAGCACAGAAGGACCCAAATAAGATGAACCTAAACAGACTCACACCGAGATGTATCACAATTAAAATAGCAAAAGTTAAGATGAAGAGAGAATCCTAAAGGCAGCAAGAGAAAAAGAGTCATGTACAAGGGAACCCCCACAAGGCTATCAGATGATTTTTCTGCAGAAACTCTGCAGGGCAAAAGGGAGTGGCTGAAAGGGAAAAGCCTGCAACCTAGGACACTCTACCCAGCAAGATTATCATTTAAAATTGAAGGAGCGATAAAGAACTTCTCAGAAAAGCAAAAACTAAAAGAGTTCATCAATATTAAACCTACGCTAAAATAAATGTTAAAAGGGCTTTTCTAAGTAAAAAGAAAAGGCTATAACAAGAACTAAGAATCTGTAGGAAAGGAAAAATCCCACTAGGAAAGGAAAATTAATGGTAAGGGCTGAGATCAACCACTTAAATTAGTACAAAGATTAAAAGACAAAAAATTTTAAAAGCAACTGTAACTATAACAAACAGCTAATGGATAAACATGAAAATATAAAATATGGCATCAAAAACACAAAATATGGGGGAGGAGTAAAAATGGTAGACCTTTTAGAATGTGTTTGAACTTATATGACTATCAGTTTAAAATAAGTAAGTATAGTTATAGGTCAACATATATGAACCTCATGGTAACCACATCAAAAAGCCTACAATAGATACACAAAAACCAGAAAGAAAGGAACACAAGCATACTACTAAAGAAAATCAAATCACAAGAGAAGAAACAAAAAGAAGAAAGGAACAGAGAAGAACTACAAACACAATCAGAAAACAAGTAATAAAATTGCAATAAGTGCATACCAATCAATAATTGCTTTGAATGTCAATAAACTAAATGCTCCCATCAAAAGATATAGGGTGGCTAATTGGGTAAAAGAAAACAAGACCCATCTATATGCTGCTTACTGGAGACTCACATCAGAGTTAAAAACACACACAGACTGAAAGAGAGGTGATAGAAAAGGATTTCATGCAAATGGAAACAATAAGAAAGCAAGGGGAGCAACACTCAAATCAGACAAAATAAGACTTTAAAACAAAGTCTTATAACAAAAGACAAAGAAAGGCAATATATAATGATAAAGGGATCAATAAAAGAAGAGAATATTATATATACTTGTTAACATACCTGTACCCAATACAGGAGCACCTAAATATATAAAGCAAATATTAACACACACAAAGGGAGAAACTGACAATAATACCATAATAGTAGAGGACTTTAACTCCCCACCAACATTAATGGACAGATCATCCAGACAGAAAATCAATAAGGCAACCGTAGTCTTAAACAACATAATAAACCAGTTGGAATAACAGATATCTACAGGACATTCCATTCAAAACCAGCAGAATACACATTCTTTTCAAGAAAACATGAAACATTCTCCAGCATAGATCATATACTAAGACCACAAAACAAGTCTCAACAAATTTAAGAGGATGGAAATTATATCAAGCATTTTTTCTGACCACAACAGTATGAAACTAGAAATCAATTATAGAGAGGAAAATGGAAAAAGCACAAACACATGGAGACTAAACAACAAGCTACCAAAAAAAACCCAGCTCAATGAATAAAGAGGAAATCAAAAAATACCTTGAGAAAAATAAAAATAGAAACACAACTTTCCAAAATCTATAGGATGCAGCAAAAGCAGTTCTAAGAGGGAAGTTTATAGCAATACAGGGCTTCCTCAAGAAACAAGAATAATCTCAAGTAAATAACCTAACCTACCATCTAAAGGAATTAGAAAAAGAAGAACAAACAAAACCAAAGTCAGCAGAAGGAAGGAAACAATAAAGATCAGAGAGGAAATAAATAAAATAGAGTCCAAAATAACAACACAAAAGATCAATGAAACCAAGAGCTGGTTTTCTGAAAACATAAGCAAAATTGATAACCTTCAGCCAGGCTAATCAAGAGAGAACCCAAATAAAATAAGAAACGAAAGAGGAGAAATAACAACCAATACCATAGAGATACAAAAAATCATAAGAGAATTCTACAGTTATGTGCCAACAAACTGGACAAACAAGAAAAAATGGACAAATTTCTATGAACATACAACGTGCCGAGACTGAATCAGGAAGAAACAATCTGAAAAGACTGATCACTAGTAGTGAAATTGAATTTGTAATTTAAAAAAAAAAAGCTCCCAATAAACAAAAGTCCAGGACCGGATGGCTTCACGGGGGAATACTACCAAACATATAAAGAAGAGGAAATACCTATCCGTGTCAAACTATTCCAAAAAACTGAAGAGGACAGAACGCGCCCAAATTCATTCTACAAGGCCACCATTACCCTGACACCAAAACCAGACAAAATACAATACAAAAAAAGAACACTGCAGGCCAGTATCTTTGATGAATATAGATGTAAAAATCCTCATCAAAATATTAGCAAACTAAATCCAACAATATATAAAAAGGATCACACTCCCTGATCAAGTGGGATTTATTCCAGCATGCAAGCAAGGATGGTTCAACACTCACAAATCCATCAATGTGATATACCATATTAACAAAAGGAAGGGGAAAAAATCACATGATCATCTCAATAGACACAGAAAGAGCATTGGACAAAATTCAACATCCATCAATGATAGAAACTCTCACCAAAGTGAGCATAGAGGGAGTATATCACAATATAATAGAAGCCATTTACAACAAACACACAGCCAACATCATATGCAATGGTGAAAAGCTGAAAGCCTTCCCACAAAATTTAGGAACAAGACAAGGATGCCCACTCTCACCACTTCTATTCAACATAGTATCACCAAGATCCCTGCTACCAAAGTCATTATTGTCTTTTTAACCCAAAGCAGAAAGTCTGGGTGAGTCCAGTCTGCTTCCTGTTCTTGGCTCAACTTGACCATAACCTGATGAAGTCCCCACTCACTCCTGCAGATTTAGCTGAAGCCACTCATTTCACCACAGAGAAGTGTTCTACTTTGACCAACTCATGAGTTTGTGAATTAATTACAGGACAGATGATGCATAGTATGCTTCCTTTTATAAAAAAGAAGAAACAAGAATTACACACAAACATATGCTCATTTGTGCAAAAAGACACACAAAATAGTAAATTAGAACTAGTGACACTATATAACTACAGGGGGTAGGTGGGAACAGGGTGAAAAGGAGAAAAGTGAAAACTTGGTAAAAGAAATGGATGTGGAGTAACACTTCACTGCATATGCCTTTTTGTATGTTTTGACTTTTGAAATCATACTCATGTTTCACATACTCAAAAAAAAGAGACATAAAATAAAATAAAAATGGGGGAAATAGCCTGAAATGCAGTGCAAATAAAAACAAGTGATCCTAACTATATTTAAAATGAAAAATACAACATACTAAAGGGATGGAGGGAAAAAAACTAACCCAAGTAACTTTTGAGCACATTATTTAACTCAACCCTCAGGCTAAAGACAAAAAAGAAGTGTAAATAAGAATTAAATTCTAATTAATAGATTAGTTTTTCACAGAGGTATAAGTTAGCAACTCTAAAACTACTTTCTGTGTATTCTAGGATTAAACAAATAAGTAAATATTTGTTTACTTATTGGTACTATTGTGGATAACAGGAGTCAGATGTATCAATGTTGGAGAAAGAAATATAGGAAGTAGAAAGGCTAGAACAAACCCTGTAGTATAGATATGAAATTGGATCTATCACTATAACTCAATGGTTTATAATACAGAAATATAGATGTGTCTGTATGTATACACACACACAAGTGCATACAACTATGTATGTATATATTCATATATTACCTAGCTGCCTTCTAAGAGGGCCTAGAATCAATGATATCCCAGTAGCAATGAGCATATCAAGGGCCCAGGTCTCAGTGTCTAAATACCATTCACAGTTAGAAGGAACCAAGGCTCCTTAGAAAAACAGCCAATTCTGAGACTGCAGAAGGGAAAGTACGATGTGAGCCTAGAAAAGGAGTTGGCAAACTACAGCCCAGAAGCCAAATCCAATCAGCCACCTGTCTTTGTAAATAAAGTTTTCTTGGAACACAGCCATGCTCATTCATTTATAAATTGTCTATGGCTGCTTTCCTGCTGTAAGGGTGGAGTTAAGTAGTTTCAACAGAGACCATACAGCCCACTAAGCCAAAAATATTTACTATCTGGCCACTTACAGAAAAAGTTTACCAAGCCCTGGTCTAGAATATCTTGTTGTTCCAGAAAGTAAGGAAACACTCAGAAAATGATGGGGACATGTCAAAAGTTCACAGGAGCCCATTAAAAAGTCTCCTACTCAACATCACTAATCATTAGAGAAATGCACATCAAAACTACAATGAGGTATCACCTCACACCAGTCAGAATGGCCATCATCAAAAAATCTAGAAACAATAAATGCTGGAGAGGGTGTGGAGAAAAGGGAACACTCTTGCACTGTTGGTGGGAACGTAAACTGATACGGCCACTACGGAGCACAGTATGGAGGTTCCTTAAAAAAACTAAAAATAGAACTACCATATGACCCAGCAATCCCACTACTCGGCATATACCCTGAGAAAACCATAATTCAAGAAGAGTCATGTACCACAATGTTCACTGCAGCTCTGTTTACAATAGCCAGGACATGCAAGCAACCTAAGTGTCCACTGACAGATGAATGGATAAAGAAGATGTGGCACATATATACAATGGAATATTACTGAGCCATAAAAAGAAAACTGAGTTATTTGTAGTGAGGTGGATGGACCTAGAGTCTGTCATATAGAGTGAAGTAAGTCAGAAAGAGAAAAACAAATACCATATGCTAACACATATATATGGATCTAAATATATATATATACGGTTCTGAAAAACCTAGGGGCAGGACAGGAATAAAGACGCAGACATAGAGAATGGACTTGAGGACATGGGGAGGGGGAAGGGTAAGCTGGGACGAAGTAAGAGAGTGGCATGGACATATATACACTACCTGATGTAAGACAGCTAGCTAGTGGGAAGCAGCCACACAGCACAGGGAGATCAGCTCGGTGCTTTGTGACCACCTAGAGGGGTGGGATAGGGAGGGTGGGAGGGAGATGTAAGAGGGAGGAGATATGGGGATATATGTATATGTATAGCTGATTCACTTTGTTATAAAGCAGAAACTAACACACCATTGTAAAGCAATTATACTCCAATAAAGATGTTTAAAAACAAATAGTCTCCTACTGGCCAAAATTATGACAATTTAAGCATCAAAACTTTTAAATGATAACATTATCTATAACCCATTAAATAAAATAAGAATCCATGAGTTCATACTGATAAAGACAAATAAATAAATAAATAAAAATGGGGGAAGCTCTCCTTACATCAGAATCCCAAATAATAAATGTAGAAAAAAATGATGGCATTGGAAAATTACCACTGGTAATAATCATCATCATAACTAATTCATATTCATCAATGGATGTTAAAAACTAGTGGGTGGGGCCTCCCTGGTGGCGCAGTGGTTGAGAGTCCACCTGCCGATGCAGGGCACGCGGGTTCGTGCCCCAGTCCGGGAAGATCCCACATGCCGCAGAGCGGCTGGCCCCGTGAGCCATGGCCACTTAGCCTGCGCGTCCGGAGCCTGTGCTCCGCAACGGGAGAGGCCACAGCAGTGAGAGGCCCACGTACCGCGAAAAAAAAAAAAAAACCTGGTGGGTGAAAGTTTCAGAAATAATAGAATATTAAATAGTCTGAAAATACTCTCAAAGATACTTATTAAAAACAAAGAGGATGGGGCTTCCCTGGGGGCGCAGTGGTTGAGAGTCCGCCTGCCGATGCAGGGGACGCGGGTTCATGCCCCGGTCCGGGAAGATCCCACATGCCGCGGAGCGGCTAGGCCCGTGAGCCATGGCCACTGAGCCTGCGCGTCCGGAGCCTGCGCTCCACAACAGGAGAGGCCACAACAGTGAGAGGCCCGCATACCACAAAAAAAAAAAAAAAAAAACAGAGGAAAAGCATATATTGATGGTGGAGAAATCTGGCAGACCACCTTAACCAAATGATCGAAGTTAACACCTATAATGGACAAATCAAATGATCGAAGTAAACACCTATAATGGGACAAATCAATATCATATGCCTCCTGATATGATACATTAAGAAAAACATGTCACTTGTGAAACATCTATTAAACCCAAACTGAGGGACCTACTACAAAATAACTGGCCTATAATCTTCAAATATGTTAAATTATAAAAGGAAAAATTTCCAGGTTAAAGGAAACTAAAGACACATGACAATTCTATGCAACTTGTGATCCAGGATTTTCTTTTCATATAAACAGCATGATTGGGAAACTTGAAGACGTGTGAATAAGATCTATAGATTAGCTAATGCCATTATATCAATGTTAATTTCCTGATTTTGATCCTTGCACAATGGTTAAAAAAGAGAATGGCTTCATTTTGAGTGTCTGCTTACTCTCAAACAGCTCAAAAAAAGGAGGGCAAGAGAGGAGGGCTGTTAATGTGGTAAAATGTTGATTCTGGGGAATCCGGCAAAGAGTATAGAGTAATTTTCTGTACTATTCTTGCATCTTTCTGTTGGTGTGAAACTACACATTTTTGAAAAGAATCCAAGTTTTTAATTCTAAAATCGTATCTGTTTATTGAGTTATATGTTTCTCATGCTAAAGAACATTGCCAACAGCTAACAATATATCAATTAAAAAACACTCCCTAACATCATACAAATGATATATGAATAAAAGAAGTTCAAATAATCACTTATAGGTTACAGTTATAGGTTATGTGGTCTACAAGATCATTCCATCCAGTTTCATATGGGTCAAGAGATTTATTAGCTGCAAGCTCAAATAAAGTGATCTCAAGTGAGAGTTATGTCAATAAAAACACTGCCTCTCAACAGGTCAGAAGTGATTTTACTCACTTATATTTTACAAAATATTTTGAGGATTTAAAAGATTAAATGTCCTGAAAGGGACAACAACCCAGCACTTTTTGCAAACACAGCTGTTGGTTAAAGCTCTTGAGAAAAGAAAAGCTCTGGAATGAGAATCAGCTGTAGGAAGAGATAATGGTTATAAAATACTAAGAAAATTTTGGAATCTTTTTGTATTAATCTCCTTAATAGCTGACTTGTTTCTGAACATGTACTTCATTACTATATCCTAGGACCTCTTCAGGCCCTGGGCACAGAGCAATAAACACAACATGACCGACAAGGTCTCTCCTCTCATGGTACTTACAATCTAGGGGGCAGAGATGACAATAAACAAGTAAACAGACAACAAGGCAGTGAAACAGAGAGATGAGATAGTGACAAATGGGATGGGGAAAGAGATACTACTTTAGCTTTGGTGATTAGGAAAAGCCTCTATTGAAGACATAACTCGGAGCTAAAATCTGAATGACAAAAAGTCCATGTGAAGGTCTCAGGGTATGGCCTTCTTGGCAGAGAGAATGACAAGTGCAAAGACAACAAGGCAGAAACAATCTCAGAATGTTCGGAGAACTTTTAAAAAGGGACCTCATTAATACTCTCAATATAGTAGATGATACCAAAGAATTGTCAATTTTGTATCCGGTGTGATAATGGCATTGTGACTCTGTATGACAATCTCCATACTGCATATGTATTCGTATGTAATAGGTACAATAAATGACATCAAGGATTTCTTTAAAATATTTCAGCAAAGGAAAGAGAAATTAAAAAGGTATGAATGAGGCAAATGTGCAAAAACTCTCTTGAATTTGGTAAATGAAGGTTGATGAACTACTCTAGTTTTTGTATGTTTGAAAATTTTCATAATAATTTTAGAAATTCCACATATCAGAAACTTCATGCAAAAAATGGCAATACCTCATATCTTCTCTTACTTTAATACTCCAGTTCAGCTCTCACCTCTTCATTCTGTCTCCTGATTACCTCATTTGAAGAGATATAAAGGAAAGCTTTCAGGACAGGTACACACTAGATAGGCCCTACACTCTATGGCTGTGTCCAGTTTCTATGACAAACAGAACCAATCTACCTAAGGCAGGGCTGGAACCCAGAGAGAACTGAAATGAGAGAATATAAAATAAACAGCCACACACTGATAAACAACAAGTCATTCTGTCTGAGAAAAACAGGAATTGCCTGGACTAAGGACAATCCTCCCAGAGATTAAAAAACACAATAGGCTTCTTCCCCCTTCATTCCTTGGAGAATGCTCTGGCAAAGATCTCCGATTGTGAAATCCCACTGTCAGTTTTCAGTCTTGATCTCACTTGACCTTGCTATAGCACTTGACACACAGTTGAACACTCCGCCTCCTCTTGAGACTCTCTACTTCCTTGGCAGACATGACAGTAGTGCTAAAGATGCCCGTACTCCATCCTTTTAAGGACAAGGGTCACATCCACAGCCCCCTGTGAGATGGCATGCAACTTTTGTCCCAGGCAACTAGTTCTGAAAGAACCAGGAGTGGGTCCCTAACCTAACAATCTATGATCTATAGAATGATGTGTCAGAAACTTTGATTTCTGGTAACAGAGTGGAGTCAATATTCTGAAAAACCTTCTGATACCAAATTACTACAACTGCTGAACAAAATATTACCAACTTGAGAGCACTGCTGAGCTCTCAAGAGAGAAAAGAAAATTCCCAGGAGCTAAAAATCAAGTGAGAGCTAGAAACCAGAACACGTAGAAGCTGAGGCTACGGAGACCCTGGGAGCACATCCTGGTTTCAGTACCAAGAGGCTTGTAGTTGAAAGCTGCAGGGGGAATAGGAGATAAAGCCTTCACCATGTGAAATGTAGACAAGCAGAGCTTAGCCCCACTGCAAAAAATCAAGACCCCTGAGGTCTTCAACAACTCAGTGAAAAGGTAGGCTGGGAAAAATACACCTACTAATAAAGAAAAACAATCAAGAAATGTATCTGTTTTGACCTGGGCTCCAACTGGGGGCAAAGGAGAGTTCCCCCAGAAGATTCATAAGGACGGGCCTGCACTCACGCAGTGCAGTCACACTAACCCCAAGCACAAACACTAACTTAAAGTGACCTTAAGTTGTAGTGTCCCAGGGTGCTGGCTAAACCAAAAAAATCCTCTTCAGAATATTCCCACAGCCAAAAGCCTGATAAATGCTTACAAAACAAATGAGGAAGAGAGCCATCATAACTGGAAATCAGAAAAAAATAGCAAAATGTGGTGCAAAGTAATTTGGGGTCATAAAAATGACAAGTACATAATTTTTTTTAATAAATTTATTTTATTTTTTTATTATTTTTTTTTTTGGCTGCGTTGGGTCTTCGTTGCGGTGTGCGGGCTTCTCACTGCAGTGGCTTCTCTTATTGCGGAGCACGGCACGCAGGCTTCAGTAGTTGTGGCGCATGGGCTTAGTTGCTCCGCAGCATGTGGGATCTGCCCGGGCCAGGGCTCGAACCCGTGTCCCCTGCATTGGCAGGCAGATTCTTAACCACTGCGCCACCAGGGAAGCCCAGAAGTAAAAAGTAAACTAATGTTGGTGGGTAACTTTATAGGTAAATGAAAGAGACTTTTTCCTCTTGAGGTTTTTTTTTTTTGTTTTTTGGGGGTTTTTTTTGCCGTACGCTGGCCTCTCCCATTGCGGAGGACAGGCTCCGGACGCGCAGGCTCAGCGGCCATGGCTCACGGGCCCAGCCGCTCTGCGGCATGTGGGATCTTCCCAGACCGGGGCACGAACCCGTGTCCCCTACATCGGCAGGCGGACTCTCAACCACTGCGCCACCAGGGAAGCCCTCCTCGTGAGTTTTTAAAACTATGTTAGATGGTTAAAAGCAAAAGTATATTGTCTGATGTGGTTCTCAATGTATGTAAAGGAGATATTTAAGACAACTAATTAGAAAGCAGGGAGGATAAACGGGACTAAATGGTGGAAGGTTCCTACATTTCTCCTGAAGTAGTAAGATATCAACACTAACAGATTATGACACAGTACAGATGTCAATTCTACCCAAACTGATTTTTAAATTCAACACAATTCGTATCAGAATCCCATGATTTCTCATAGACATAAACAAGCTTATCTTAAAATTTATACGGAAATGCAAAGAAACTAGAATAACCAAAATAATGAGAAAAAAAAGAATAAAGTGGAGGAATACACTGCCCAATATTAAGCTCTAAAGCTACAGAAATCAAGACCATGTGATAAGGGTCACATAGACCAATGGAACAACAGAGAACCCAGAAACAGACCCATTCAAATATGCCCAACTGATTTATGATAGAGGTGCAAAAGCAAGTCAAGGGAGGAAAGACAGCCTTTTCAACAAATGACTGGAGTAACTGGACATCAGTAGACAAAAAAATACACCTGGACCTAAACCTCACATCTTGTAAAAACATTAACTCCAAATTAACTCTTAAGACTCTATGACACCAAAAGCGTCATCCATAAAGAAAAAAATGAATAAACTGTTACTCCTTTTTCATTTCTAGGACCTGGCCATTGACAGAGCTGAATGGTAATTTAAGAAATTTTTACTCGACATGTTGAACATTAGAGCTCTTCCCAGAAGAGCAAAAAGAGTAATTAGAATCTGAGTTCTCCGTTTTATCCTTAAGTAGTAAAGTGGACAGGTGGGAGGGACTTATATATAATTATTTCATTTTAATGAAAGGCATTGGCTGGACACCATCTACCTACAACCTATCATTTTAGGATCTTTGTGAAAATCTCTAGGGAGTTAAATTTGAATTTTAGACCCTCAAGGCTAATTCTGGGACTGCTGGCATCAGTCAAGGGTTACTGATCAAGAAAAGGGGACATCTTATGTATTATAACAAGGCTGATGCCATATCATCTTAAACTCTAGCTCCCAAATGCTTCTCTAACTTGTAAAGTATTATAACTCTTAGTAGAATATAGGAAGAAGAAAACCAAAACTTCAAAGACAGAAAGGAATGGTCTCCTCAGAAGGATACAGAAAACTTGGGAGGGCGTGATGTCAAGGAAATCAACGTTTCAAAAAGGTGGTGGGCAATAAAGTCGTATGCTGCTAAGAAAGTGTTCATTTGACTTGGCAGTATGGATGTCACAGGTGAAGTGAAGCAACAGGAATAACAACCAAAGAGAAATAAGGTGAGGCACTAAGGGGCAGGGAGGACGTGGAACTAATGGGTTCAGATGACTCTTCGGTGAGGTTTGGCTGTGAGGAGGGAGAGGTGAAATTAAAAGACAGAGTTTCCATTTGCTGTTGCTATTATTTTCATTAAAGAGGAAACTTAAATGTGTTAAAATACTGAAAGGAAAGAAGAGTTGAAAAGGTAGGGCCAAGATAAATGACAGCTCCAGTGAGGAGAGGAGGGGGAACAGGGATAGGTACATTTTGACTAGTACTCCCCCAGCATGTCCCACGTTTCTCAAGTTCACACATTCACTCACCTTCCACTCCAACCTCACTCTTAAAATTGTACCCATTGAGGAAGAGCGCAAATTCCACTTCCTCTCTCCTCTACAAACCTCACCTAATTTCTCTAGCTCTTGGGATCACTTCTCTGCAATCCCAGGGTGTGCTATGTTTTCCACGGTTATTTGGCCACAAAATCCTTTACAGCAGGTTCCACATAATACACACTGGGAAAGGGACATTTACTTCCTGTCCAGCTGTCCAGCTCATGCCCTACCCCCTCAATCAGCCTTTCCTAACCATACCAGAACAAAGTAATACCTCCCTTGTGAAGTCCTGAACAATTACATCGTTCAGCATGCTAAGTATTTAAGATCCTAGAATGTAAGCGCCAAGAGCATGGGGCCTTGTCTGTCTGGTTTACCACTGTATCCCAGTGCCTAGTAGGGCTGGTACATAGAGGGCACCCAGGAAATGTTCACTGAATGAAGTAATTAAAAGAGATACCCTGGGCTTCCCTGGTGGCGCAGTGGTTGAGAGTCCGCCTGCCGATGCAGGGGACACGGGTTCATGCCCTGGTCCGGGAAGATCCCACATGCCGCGGAGCGGCTGGGCCCGTGGGCCATGGCCGCTGAGCCTGCGCGTCCGGAGCCTGTGCTCCTCGACGGGAGAGGCCACAACAGTGAGAGGCCCGTGTACCTCAAAAAAAAAAAAAAAAAAGAGATGCCCTTAGCCAATATTTTATAATAAATATAAATGAAGAATAACTTTTAGAAAACTGTGAATCACTATGTTTTACTACTGAACCTTATAGAATATTGTATATCAACTATACCTCAAAAAAAAGATGCCCTGTCACTCCTCCACAACCATAAATTATTGAAGAGCAGGAACTATGTCTTATGCCTATTTCTACACAGTGCCCTACAAAGCAGACCCTGAATAAATGTTCTTGATAACATGCTGATAATTTATGATGGCCTAATGTCACAGTGGGAATTAAAAAGAGTTTGGCAATAAACTTTGACACTGATGAAAAAGAATGAAAAGCCTATGTAGTGTTTCTCAACTCAAATTTTAAAAGGTAATGATAATAATCTTCAAAATACTAAAACATTTCCCCATATTCCAGAATTTAAGAAAACCCTTGAAGACAACTGAACTATCTTTCCCCCGCTTATGAAATTCTTTTTAAATTCATTTAATACTCTAGAATCTTGATGTCTACTATAAGATTTATCCGAATTCTGGAGTTTAATATTTTCACACCTTGATAACACAAAGGAGTACATCAGTAAGGCAGGAAGTACATTAAGGATATTGCCAGGGTGGATCTAAGTATCGTCTCCCTGCCTAATAAAGACAGAATCATCTTAATGTGATTGAAGTACCAGAGTTCTGATCATAAATAACACAACAATAAATGTAAGACTTGCTTTAAGGCAGCAGCATACAAAACCAAAATTGAAAAAGATCATCTCAAATATAAGCTTTGCTACCAAATAAGGCCCCAATGTTATGAGGTGGAAGCTGCCTCATTTTTCAGCAAATAGCTTCACTTCTCATGTTTACTTTGTACAGAATTATATTATAAATTCAAACATGTTTCTCTTCCATATTTTATTATTATGATTAAAGTCAATTACAGAATTTCTAAATTGGAACAAATAAGATTACTTCTTATGCTTTAAAGACTTTCATACCAATTGGCACTTTCAAACCCCTGAAATGTATTCTATCTTCTCTTTTGGGGATAAACATACAGACCTTGGAGACAAATTCTAGACAAAGTAGCAAAAGGCTCAGGTCAAACACAAATACCTTTAGAAATAAGAAGAAATCTTTCCTCATCCTGTGGGGGAAGGAACAGACAGAGAAACTTTTGGAATCTAAAAGAATAGGGACTAAATAAAAACTTCATTTTTTTTAAACAGAAATCAGAATCTAAAGAAGCACAAGAAGGCACCCAATTGGTATCAGAATTCATGCTCACTTCTAAATAGCAAAAGAAAGTGTCTCATAAACAAAAGGTTTTATTTTCATAATGTGAGTAGCCACACTGGAATATCTCTGCCATCAGTAAACTTGGGCAATAATAGGATAAAAGAATATTCTCTCTCCTGAAGAAATTCAGGGCAGTATTTCAGCGGCACTGAAAAAGCTGCTCAGAAGGTACTGGAAATTGTGACATGTCTTTCATTAAATCCTAGTCCATGCTATCAAATAAAAGTCTAAGATCTTATCACTTTTCCTCATTACTTTTGGGGAGACTTTTTTATCTTTTTATTTTAGAAATTTAAAAACAATCACAAAGTAGAAAGAATGATGTAATGAATGTATGCTCATCACTCAAATTCAATAATTACCAATTAATACCCAATGTTATTTCACCTACTCCTATACACACACACAGCACTTCACCTTCCACATATACATATACACGTACTAAACTAGACTGAAGCATGTGAGAAGGCTTTTAATTTCCCTTTTAAAAACTCTTAAATTACAAGTCATAAATGGTAAAATATTTTACTCAGTGAAAAATACTGTTATCACTTAAGGCCTTTACTTACATAAAGCATAAATTTTATGGAGCAAGGTTATCATACAGATATAGTGCAAATTTCATGCTCTGATACAGAAGCAACGATTTAATAATAGAGCTGAAAAATAACTCATCCACCAGCTATATGCATAATTTGAATGGTAATCAAAGCTTTCATCTATCCACATACACTAATCTCAAAATTAGTAAGACAAAGGAAAAAAGTTGCAAAGCTCATCCACATGGCCAATTTTACCATGGCAATTTGGAAAAATGTGACTTTCACAATCTATAATCAACTGGACAAAATGACTAAAATATACAAGAATTGAAAGCAGTTTTCCCTAAGTTATTTCAAATGTCGGTTTCCATGAAAACTATTTTTTTCTACTTTAAACAAAAGATTAATATCAACCTGGCTTCTGTTAGTTTTTTTTTTTTTTTTTTAATGTCACTTATATCTTACTTTTTTCTTGGGAAGGTGTTGCTACACCAGTGCCTACTCTCAGGGCTGCAGCTACAAACATCTGGAATTTACTACCTACAGACTCAGCCCCAAGCAAGATAGGGCCTCGCTAAGGACCATGTTCCTGCCTACAACACAAGGTCCCCATGGCATCTTGCAGGACACTCCAGAGGAAGACATACAAAGTCACAAGCAGTTGTACTGTTCCCTCAGAGTCACAGAGAAGAATTCTAGCATTATTCAAGGCACCTGGAGGAATGCCAGAGACAAAATTCTAAACAGCAAAATGACTAAGGCTAAATTCAGACCACAGATAGAAAGATGAGGAAACTTTAATGACCCCCTAAGCCAATCTGCGGATTTGGGATCTGGTCTGTCAGCTAAGCACCCTGTACAGGGAGACCTGACAGAGGCCCTACACAGACAAACTGATGCTGGTCCTCCTTTCTATAGTGAAATTATGTTCCATGTTCACAGCATTCAACATGAGTGAGCTTGAAAGATGATGACTCTAGGGTTTGCAGCCTTTTCAAAATTCTGTATTTCCCAGATAAAAACCTCTACCACCCATAAGGGCATCACCATGGATTTAATAATTAATAACTTCAGGTAGTTAGTAGAGAAATGACAATCCAAGAAAAACAAATAACCAAAAAAAGTCCAAAAATATTGAAATGCAACTAAGACAGACCTGTGGCACTTCTTTCCTTGCTGCTTCAAAAAGAGAACTCAAAACAGCAGCACTGGAATCCTTACTTCTCGGGAGACAAAACAAACCTAAAGTCTGCTGGTCCCAGGGAAATAAGTTGGGCCTCCACTTCCACTCCAGAGCTCCAGTTTCCCAGTGTTGACGCAAGCCTTCCAAGTGGAGGAGGAAAGCATGGGACATCAGCTCCACAGCAAAGTTAAGAACCTTGGGATTAGTTTAAAATTGCAGGCTGTAAGAGTTCACCTTGTCATTTATGGGAAGCTACATCACTAAGACCTTGCTACTTCCAGATGCACATAAAATATAAAACCTATATTCATACAGGGCCTTTGTGCACGTTTCATAATCCAGATGTGAGGAAATCCAAAGTTATGATCCCCACAGCAACTGTAATCTTGGCAAACCTACACACATGTATTCTGTGTTACTTCACATGGTAGTGACCTTAAAAGAAACTTGAAAAGAATAAAGCACATTTTAATCTCTGCAACGAATTACAAAGAAAAGCTCCCAGACAGATCAGAGATCAGAAAATTGCCTTCCTTCAGGGATAGTGGAGCTCTTTTTTTGAAACAATTAACAAAGACTAGACCAAGCACTGAAGAATATGCTGGAACAATTCTTACCTGGCCTGAGGACAAGGGCCAGAAAACTTAACAGGGCTTCCTCTAAACTCTCACTTCTAATTTGCTAAGACAACCAGCTGTTTGATGTTTAAAAGTTCATTTCAGATATTTAATACTTTCAAAAAGTACCTTAAATGCTAATCAGATGCAGAATAGGCTCAATTTTAGTTCCCACTTGAAGCAACAGACGAAACATTTGAAGCTATTACTAAATAGATGATCTACTGTAAAACAAGTCAAATAATATGTGCTTATGTCAGTTAATATAGAAAATGGTTTCCCCGGTTCTTAATTTAAGGTTAAAATGCCAGTTTCTGGAGGGCCAAGTGCTACTACAATAGGCTAAAAGGTTAATGGAAGACAGCAGAGCTCAGTGGTTAAGAGGCTTCTGAAGCCAAAATGCCCAGGTTTGAATCCTGTTCTACCACTTAAAAGTTGTGGCTTTGGGCAAGTTATTTAACATCTCTGTGCCTCAGTTTCACCATCTAAAAGAGGCAATACTAAAACCTACCATGTAGAGCTGTCTTGAGTACTACACGAGGTAATACATGCAGAGTTCTCAAAGCAGTACCTGGCAGATAGTAAGCACTCGATAAGCATTTGCTATTATTAATGTAAGGTCATTTATTTACCTTGGCAGCAATCTTTATTTATTTGATAAACCAGTACCCACACAAAAAGATTTAACAAACTAAAAATAATTTTAATACCATAATGGAACTTTAACCAGTCTCTTTAGCACAATAATAAATGACCTTCCCGCCTCTTGCCTCCTTCCTCTATCCCTCTTGTAACTAAAGAAAAAGTCCAAACTCCTTAGCCAAACATTCAAGTTGCTTCATAATCTGTTGGCCCATACTGGCTCACCATCTTGCACAGTCCTCTAAGAACCTTCTGCTTCAACCAGTTTTCTCACAATCCTCTAAATACACCTTGTACTCATTCAACAAGCATCTGAGAATCTATGGTGCCAAGCAGCGTGCTAACACTACGTGCAAAAATTAATACACAGTCTCTGCCCTTAAAGAGATCACAGAATATATAGTAGAAAAAGAGATATGAAAAAATAGTTTCAACAGAATATAACTACAGTCACAAAAGAGCAAAGGTAAGGTAGCTGCACAGAGAGGAGTTGATAAATTCTGTTGGTGAAGAAGTCCCCTCGGGGAGGGCTTCACAGAAAAAGGCTGTGAGAAATGCTCAAGGGTAAAGAGGAATGCACCAGGCGGAGAAGAGGTCAGAGGGCACACTCTGGAGAGCAAACCGTGAAAAATATGGGCAAAGAAATTCTGGGGAATGACTTGCAGCTGGACTGCTGGGGAGCGGACCAAAGCTAGAAGCTAGAAAACAAGGATAGGCAAGCGAACTCTTGTACCCAAATCAGAAGCTCTGGGTAAGGCTTCACCCTGGGACCACCAAAAAGTTCTGAACAGGGGCCTAACATGATCAGATTTACAATTTAGTGTCACCACTGCAGCTGTAGTTCACGGGCTGACTTAGAAGGAGACACTGGAGACTGAGAAACCTGTTAAGACAGCTGGAAGGGTCCAGGCAGCGGTAGAGATGGAAAAAAAGGAAGCAGATTCAAAATGTAAATTAAGAACAGAATTAGTAGAGGGCATAAGTAGAGGGGAAAATCTAACAAGACTCAGAGATTTCTAGCTTGAGTAACTGAATAAATGGATGAATGGTGACAACACTTAGGCAGCAAAAAGAATACAGGACCACAAATGCAGAGCCTGAATCTTTATCCTAAGAATAATGGAAAGCAGGGCAGAGACAAAACCTAAGAAGAGGTAAAAACCTACACAGACCTTTAACCAGAGAAGAAACTGGAAAATGCTGCCAAAGATCCACAAGCTCTCCCCAAAATGCACGGGGCTCAGATCGTTTTAGAGACAGGTAAATTCAATGTTATTTAAACTGCTGGGGGGAGGGGAGGGTTTTTTTAAAAACTTTCCGATTCATGCTAAGGCTAAATAATAACTCTGATACCAAATGTGACAAAGACAGAACACATAAACACACACACACTCTCTCACACACAGAATTACATAAGAATTTTTGTTGCGAACATAAATGCAAAACCCAAAATAAAACAAAAAATAAAAAATTTATCCAACATTAAATTTTTAAAATTATATTCCATGAATGCATGGTAGAGAATGTTTACTCTAACATTATGAAATCTGTTAACATATTCACTATATAGTAAATTAACACAATGGAACCAAACTGTCATCAGGCTAGAAGCCAAAAGGCATGGATCAAGTCCAACACCTATTTCATTTTCTTTCTACTTGCAGCAAGGATTACTATCAAACTCCACTCACTGGGCCAGACACCCTTGCCACTCATGCAGCACACAAGCTACACCTGTGAGTTCATCGGCCGGCCAGTGGCCTCAACTCCAAGCTCTAACGATGTGCACCCAATACCTATTCGTAATTAAGACTTCTTAGTAAACTAGGACTAAAAAGAAATTTTTCTAACGTGATAAGATATATTTCTCAAGGAAACAACACCTCTTATGTAGTATTCAGGCCAAGAATAATATACATAACTTGAATCTAATCATAAGGAAACATCAGACAAACCAAATGAGGAACATCCTGTTTAAAAAAAAAAACTGTCTTCTTCAAAAAATATCAATGTCATATAGACAAAAAAGGCTAAAGAGCTGTTCTAGATTAAAGGAGATAAAAGAAACGTGACAACTAAATACCATGTGGGATCCTACACCAGATCCTGTCCTAGAGGGGGAAAGATTCTAAAAGAGACATTACTGGATCAACTGACAACTTGTAATAGATGGCAGATATGATCAAAGTTGTATAAATGTCAAATTAAGTTGATAATTTTTCTTTAGGTGTGTAAAAATGTCCTTATTCTTGAAAAATACTCACTGAAGAATTTAGGGGTGATCATGTAAGCAATTTACTCTCAAGAAGCTCAAGAAAACTGTTATTTTATATTTGTGTGTGTGTGTAGAGGATGAGAGGGAGGGAGGGTGAGTGATCACAAAAAATAAAGGAAATGGGACAAAATGTTAGCAACAGGTGAATCTAAGCAAAGGGTATATGCACTCTTGGGCATTTATCCCAGAGAAATGAAAACCTACATTCACACAAAAACTTCCACATGAATGTTTATAGCAACTTTATTTGTAATAGCCAAAAACAACCCAGGTGTCCTTCAACAGATGAATGGTTAACCAAGCTATGGTACCTCCATGCCATGGTACTACTCGGCAGTAAAAAGGAACAAACTATTGATACATGCAACAACCTGGAGAAATCACAAGGGAACTATGTTGAGTAAAAAAGTCAGTCTCAAAGGTATGTACTACATACCTCATTCCATATATAAAGCATTCCTGAAATGACAAATTAGACAGAAAGAGTTTAGAGGTTGCCAGCGGTTAGGGAGGCAGAGAGTGAGGGAGATGGCTATGGCCATGAAAGTGTAGCACGAGAGGTCCTTGTGAAGGAAATATTCTGTATCTTGACTGTGGTGGTCAATCTACAGATGTAACAGAATGAAATACACACATATACACAGAGTACAAGTAAAACTGGTAAAATCAGAATAAGATGGGTAAATTGTATTGATATCAATTTCCTAGTTGTGATATTACACTATAGCTCTACAAGAGGAAACCAGATGAAGTGTACACAGGATCTCTCTGTATTATTTCTTACAACTGCATGTGATTCTACCAAGTAAAGTTTAAAAAGGAAAAAAGTTAAAAGATAGCCACAGAAAATAACTTATGGATAATGATAAAGCACTAGAGGCACTCCCAGAACAGGAAAAGGCTGCCAGCTATAACAGCTAAATTATTTACCATTCATTCAATATTGTTCTAAAGAAGCTAGTTGTTGCTATATAACAAAAAAAGGTAATATAAATATTAGAAAAGAGACAAAATGATCAATTATAAATGAAATTACTGTCTACCTAGAAAATCCAATACAATCAAGTGATAAAGCATTACAATATGACTTCAGTAGTGTCCAAATACAACGCAGATGGTCGTATCTGGAACCAACTTACGATGGTTCAACTTCGGATTTTTCAACTTTACGATGGTGTGAAAGTGATACACATTCAGTAGAAACTGTACTTCAATTTTTTAATTTTGATCTTTTGTCAGGCTAGCAATATGTGGTAGATACTGTCTTGTGATGCTGAATAGTGGCAGTGAGCCACAGTTCCCAGTCACCCACACCCTTACAAGCGTGAACAACTGATACACTTACAACCATTCTAGACCCAGACAACCCTTCTATTCTTCACTTTCAGTACAGTATTCAATAAATTACATGAGCTATTCAACATTTTATTATAGAATAGACCTTGTGTTAGATGATTTTGCCCCACTGCAGGGTAATGTCAGTGTTCTGAACACGTTTAAGGTAGGTAAGGCCATGCTATGATGTTCAGTAGGTTAGGTGTATTAAACACGTTTTCAACTTGGCTGAAGAGTTTACTGAGAAGTCGCCCCATCAAGGAAGATCTGTATATAAAGTTAATAGCCTTTTTGTTATATTCCACTAATAATCAGTTAGAAAACTTTGTATAAAAAAGAATTTTGTTCTATTTATATTTATTTTTAAATTCTTTACATAAGTCATTTGTAATTATTTTTTAATATTTAAAAAAATTTTCCCAGGAATATAGTGACTATATGTCTCTAATAAGTTTCTCCAAAACAACATATTCTCCAGTTCTCCCCCATTAAATACCATATTTAATCTTCTCTGATTTGCTGTTTCTCAGTATCTAGTCTATCCTTCACTTTAGAAGCCAAACTTGATTCAAAACTATTTTCCAATCCCCCAAGGCCTTAAATACTTTGAACAAGCCTAAGCCAGCTGTAAAGGATGAGGATCTAAGGTTTCTTCCAGCTCTCAATCTCCATCTTGTCAGGTGCTAGAATCCCTTTAATCAGCTCTAGGAGACTAAACGTGCATTCTTCTGCAGACCTCAGGAGCATCTCTCATCTTCATGAGGTTTCTCTTGGAACATGAATTCCAAGTTTGTAGTCAGTGAAGCTCATTCTAGAGCAAAACCACATTTACTCCATTCATTCTAGTCAGGGCCTCTCACATTAGCCCCCATTTCAAACTAGAGCTGCTTCTAAACCACTATCAGCCCAATCCATTTCCTCCATGTGGATCTGCTGTGCAGTGCATCCTACATAAAAGCCAAGACAGTTTCTCACTCCTTACGCAGAAATACTTCTGCTAAGTTCCAGGTCTCCCAGGATAACAAGAAATATCCTCAGTTAAGAAGCAAAGATACAAAAAAATAAATTATTTTCATAGTTCTTGAAGAGCATGGAACCTATTATACTAGAGTAGGAAAGAATGGCATACACTTTTAAGAAAAGGAAGAATTTCTTTTACCTATATTTTTAATATAAATTAAACTATCTTGTTATCATTCCAGGGACAGCAGGGGATGAAATTCTCAAGTGAAATATGGCACTGGCCTACACCATCTTAAAAATGCCAACAGTCTAGCAATGAACCATCTCTTTAACTGTCGTTGCCTCTCAAAGTGTAACAAATGAAACCTCTATTTAGACACACCACATTCGTAACAACAATTCTCTTTAGAAAGTAGGATTACTAAGGATTCTCACTTTAAGGCATACATTTTAGTAACGTTTGATTTTTTGTTTCTTACAAGAGTATAAATTATGTTTCTCAAACAACATTATATATACATATATATGTACACATATATTTTAACTCTATTCACTAGTAATAAAAAGCATCTATTTAGACTTATCAATTAAAAATAATTATGCTTTTTCATAAATCAAGTTGGTTCAATAGTTTAAGAGGTTTTCAATATTTACAGATAATATAACTGTCTATCTAGAAAATCTCAAAGGTTATACTCACAAATTATTAAGAGTAATGATTTCATCAAGAATGTCAGAAAGGGCAGATTCAACATCAACAAAGAAATTATCAATAACATTCCTATATGCCCACAATAATTAATTTGAAAACATGAGAGGAAAAATATCAATTCTTAATAATAACCAAAATCACAAAATGTCTGGGAACAAAATTAATAACACTGATATAAGACCTAATTTAAATTCAAACATCATTATTTTTAAAATTATAAAAGACCTAAACAAATAAACAAACCCTGCTCTTGACAAGACTCAATATTATAAAGCTATTGGCTGCAAATTAGTCAAAAAATTCAATGTAACCACAATTAAATTCTAATCACAACTTTTTTATAGAAACTAAGAAGCTCATCTTAAAAATCAAATGGAAAAAAAAATGGGCAAAGGCTGTGAATAGACATTTTTCCAAAGAAGATACATTAATGGCCAAGAAGTTCATGAAAAGATGCCCAACATCATTAGCCATCAAGGAAATGCAAATCAAAACCACGAAGGGACTTCCCTGGTGGTCCAGTGGTTAAGTCTCCATGCTCCCACTGCAGGGGGCCCGGGTTACATCCCTGGTCAGGGAACTAGATCCCGCATGCCACAACTAAAAGATCCCACACGCGGCAAAGAAGATCCTGTGTGCCGTGACTAAGACCGCGCACAACCAAATAAATACTTTTAAAAAAACACACACAATGAGGTTCCATTTACACTCAAAAGGATGTCTACACCAAAACAAAACCCAGAAAATAACAAGTATTGGCAAAGATGTAGAGAAACTGGAACCCTCATACGTAGCTGGTAGAAATGTAAAATGGTTCAACCACTGTGGAAAAGAGCTTGGCAATTCCTCAAAAAGTTAAACATAGAATTACCACATGACCCAGCAATTCCCCTTCTGGGTATATACCCAAAAGAGTTGAAAATAGTTACTCAAATAAATAAATGTACACACATGTTCAAAGCAGCACTATTCACAACAGCCAAAAGGTGGAAACAACTCAAATGTCCATCAACAGATTAATGGATAAACAAATTGTGGCACATACATACAATAGAATATTATTCAGCCACAAAAAGAATTAATACATGCTACAATATGGATGAACCTCAAAAACATTATGCTAAGTGAAAGAAGCCAGACAGACACAAGGTCATGTATGATTCCATGTACTATATATGTAATATCCAGAGTAGGTTAAATCCATAGGAACAGAACACAGATCTGGTTGTGTTTTCTGGTGACTCCCAGAAAACAGGGAAAGGGAAGAATAGGAAGCAACTACTTACTGGGTACAGGGTTTTCTTTTGGGGTGATGAAAATGTTTTGGAACTAGACAGAGGTGATGGTTGTACAATACTGTGAATGCATGATATGCCACTGTATCCCTTTAAAATGGTTAGTTTTATGTTATGTGAATTTCACACCAATAAAAAATAATTTCAAAAATCAAATGGAAGAAAAAAGTGTACACAATGGATGAAAAATATTTGCAAAGGAAGAGTAACAAGAAAAGATTTACTCTCTCAGATTTGAAGACATACTATGAAGTAATGGTAATTAAAACAGTATGATATTATTATAGTTGAAATAGGCAAAAACATCATTAGAAGAAAACTGAGTCTAAAAATGGACCCTTAGGAAATTCTAAAAAAGGTATTTCAAATTAGTGGGGGAAAGACCACTCAAATGATAATAGGACAACTGGCTATCTGCTTAGAGAAAAGCAAAGTTAGGTCCTTAATACTATACATAAAAAATAGACTACAGTTGGCTTGAAGTGCTAAATGTTGGAAGTAAAGTTATAAACATATTAAAAGAAAATGTAGGAGAAAATTGCTCAAAATCTAGGGGTAAAGAAAGGCTTCTTAGTTAAGACATAAAACACAGAAACCATAAAGAGACTCAAATTTCAAAAATTAAAAGCTTCTGTAAACCAAAAGAAACCATAAAGACAAAGCAACAGACTGGAAGAAAATATCTGCAACATTTAAGACTTCAAAGATTTATATACAGAATGTGTAAAAAGCTACAAATCAATATGAAAGCAACCCAACTAAAACAAAACAAAACAACAACAATAACAAAAAAAAGAACAGGCAAAAGATAAGAACAGTCACAAAAAGAAATATTCAAATTTAACTGGTTGGTGTTTGGCCCAGGCATGGGTATTCTTAAATCTCCTCAGGTGATTCTTCTCTGCAGTCAGGGTAAAGAACCACCAAGCCACCTAGTTCGAGAATGGGGCGTGTCCAGACTGCCCAAGGTGAAGTATAAGGGGAAAGGCAGGAAAAATAAACCACCACCTTAAAGGGCTCCTGCCCACTCACAAAGGAAGGCCCTGAGAGTACATTAAATGCCTTAAAGGAGAATGGTTTATTTTTATCCAGTCAGAGAGCATTACCATTTTTTATTTCTACAAGGTAGAAACATATGAATCACATTCTTTATAAGACTAACGAGGAAAATTATTAAGAAATAAATTTACACTAAGTGAAAGCAGCCCAGGATTAAATACTTGCAAAAATATGACCAAAGCAGACACACATAATGTTATAGAGAGCACTGAAAAATATTTGCATTGTGATTTCATTTTATAAATTTCAAAAACATGCAAAATTAAACAACAGTTTAAGGATACAAACTATATGGTTCAAGTACGAAGAAAATACAAAATTCAGGTTACCTCTGAAATGGGAAGGAAGAGGTGGGATAAGGAACAGGAACATAGAGATCTTCAATTTTTTTCTTAAACTGGCGGTTAGGTACATGGGTATTCACTGTCCTAGTGTTCTGTATACCTTACACATATTTTGCATACATTACTTTGTAACTTCTCAGTATTTAATAAAAGACTACCATTTAAAAACAAACAAGACCATACAAAAATGCATGTAAATACATATATAGTCTTTCAATTCTAGATTCAATATTTGCCACTGAAAATCTGTTTGGTTCTATAGTGTCCTAACTAGTCACCCGTTAGGAGTTAGCAAATCCTTGATTTTCCTCTTTTCTTCTGAAGTTGCATTAACAAGGAATTTCATGGGGGTAGGGAGGGTTTACAGCAAAAGGCATGACCTCTTTGATTAAACTCACTGAGAACCACTAGCAATCACTTCAGGGAGCTCCAGCAAAGAGGGCACTTTTCAGAACTAAAGAGTAAAAAGGTTTGCAGGAGATAATTAAAAGCATTACAAGAGGAATGATGCGATTTGAACAGTAAGATATTTTTCCATTAATTATTTTTTACCCAACTGAAATTCAATGAAACCCTGGATGAAACCTCAGCTCTCAATTCCTCTGAGATACAAAGATCGGAGTGAGTCCAGTTGAGCACTTGACATGTCAGGGCCAATTCTGCATGTGGTGGGCAGTTGTGAGTTCAAGGACAGTGCCACATGTACTCCTCCCTATCAGCCAGAAGTAAAAAAGTTCCAGAGAAACAGGCCTGGGCTCTGCCCACAACACTATCATCTGAGCATTCCTTTCATTAGAACAATACAAGATTACACAATGACCCTTAAGTTGAAGCAGGATTCTGGATGCCTGAGAAAGTGGGATACTCTTAGGGTATGGTAAGCTGACTGCTGAGACAATCAATAAATGAATTAGCATAAAGTATGCTGACTTCTTTGGAAGGAATTTTATGAACACAAGATTTAAGACTTCTTATACAATAAACAATGCAATCACAAGTACTAATAAAGAAGAACTAAGGGTGCTATAGTAAGAAAAGCTATAAATGAATTATGTGCAAGACTGTACTAAGGAATGTAGGGAAATTTTAAAAGACTCCATCTCTGTGTCAGAGGCATGCAGCAGTTGAAAAGACAAGATATATTAAAAAACTTGTGATAAAGCCAGACATCAAAAACACTACACACACACACACACACACACACACACACACACACACAAACACTCCACAATTCAGTCTAACCTAACCTCCCTAGTCGTCTGCTTTCCATATTCACACCCAATTCAGCTAAACACATGCTTCACTCTTCCAAACCTCACATACTGCAACACACTCTTATCTCCAAACCTCACATACTGCAATACACTCTTATCTCCACAAATGCTTCGCCCTCCTTAGAGTATCATGCAAAATCTCACTTGTCCTTCAAGGCTCATCCCAAATGCTTCCTGCATCCTTGGAAGTCTTTTATAACCTATACACTCCCTTGTGATCTTTCATAATCCTTCTCTATTATGGTGCCATCCCTACTCTTACTTCTGTTTTAAACACTTGTCTTATCTCTCCTACTGAAGCAGGAGTAATGGAAAGAGCAGGCATTGTGAAAAACCTAGATTTTAATCTGAATATTAACTGTCTGACTTTGAGCACACCAAACTACCTAGCTTTCTTAAGCCTATATCCAAATATACAAAATAGGGAAATTATTATCTATCTTGCATTACTTCATTAATAAATAGGGTGTATGTGGGTACTGTGTGTGTGAGAGAAAGAGAGGGGCAGAGAGACAAAGAGAAAGAAGAAGAGAATGTAGAAATATATAGGAATAATGAAAAAGTACAGGAAAGTAGTAGTTATTAGAATTGTATGTTTAAAAAGTTAGAGGAAAAACTGAACAGGTTAAGAAACAGTGAAGATATAAAAAGGATCCAAATCAAACTTCTAGAAATAAAAATGATGATATCTGAGGTGAAAACTACACTGGATGGGATTAACAGCAGATTAGACACTGCTGAGGAAAAAATTAGTAAACTTGAAGATAAAGCAATAGGAATTATCCAAAATGAAAAACAGGAAAAAAAGAGAAAAAAATGAACAGAGGGCATCAGTGAGCTGTGGGACTTTAAGCAACCTAATATATGTATAACTAAAATCAGCAGGGCAGAGGAAGGGGACTGAGAAAAGTAAAGAAAGAAAAAATATTTGAAGAAATAACAGATGAAAGTTTTCCAAATTTGATGAATACTACAAAACCACAGTTTAAGAAGTTCAGTGTTTCACAAGAAACATAAAGCTATACCAAGGCAAATCATAATCAATTTGGTTAAAAACAGTCTAAAGGGAAATGTTAAAAGCAGCAGAGAAAAAAAAGACACATTAAGTACAAGAAACAGAAATAAAGAGGTCAGATTTCTTGTCAGAAACAAGCAAGGTAGAAGACAGTGAATCAAAATCCTTATAACACTGATTAAAAATAAAAAATGTTGGGCTTCCCTGGTGGCACAGTGGTTGAGAGTCCGCCTGCCGATGCAGGGGACACGGGTTCGTGCCCCGATCCGGGAAGATCCCACATGCCACGGAGCGGCTGGGCCCGTGAGCCATGGCCGCTGAGGCTGCATGTCCGGAGCCTGTGCTCCACAACGGGAGAGGCCACAGCAGTGAGAGGCCCGCATACCGCAAGAAAAAAAAATAAAATAAAAAAAAATAAAAAATAAAAAATGTTAATCTAGAATTCTTTATGCAGCAAATATATCTTTCAAACACAAAGGCAAAATACAAACTTTTTCAGACATGTGAAAACTGAAATAATCATCACTAGCAAACCTGCATGGCCAGAAACACTAAAGTCCTCAAAGCAGAAAGAAAATGATAAAAGATGCAAATCTGGATCTACACAAAAGAATGAAGAGCTCTAGAAAAAGTAACTTATGAGTAAATATAAAAATTTAATTCATAAAATTTAAGTCTCTTTAAAAGACAATTGATTACTTATAAATAATAATAACAGTGTATACTGGAATTGATCATATATGTGGAAGTAAAAAAATGATGAGCACAAAGGCCAGGAGGGAAATTAAAAGATACTGTTAAAAGGTTTTCAAAAACAAACAAAACAAAACAAAAAAAGGACTTCCCTGGTGGCACAGTAGTTAAGAATCTGCCTGCCAATGCAGGGGACACGAGTTCAATCCCTGCTCTGGTAAGATCCCACATGCCACGGAGCAACTAAGCCCATGTACCACAACTACTGAGCCTGCGCTCTACAGTCTGCGCACCACACCTACTGAAGCCTGCACGCCCTAGAGCCTGTGCTCAGCAACAAGAGAAGCCACAGCAATGAAAAGCCCACGCACAGCAACTAGGGAAAGCCCACATGCAGCAACGTAGACCCAACGCAGACAAAAAAAAAAAAAAAGTTTTTATATGTGAAGTGGTATGATATCCTTGAAAGTAGACTGTGATAAGTTTAACATGTATATATAAACCCTAAAGTAACCACTAAATAAATAAATAGTTATCATTAATAAGCCAACAGGGAGATGGACAATTTTAGAAAAAACAAAATTAATCCAAAAGTGAAGCAAAGAATAGATGGGACAAAAAAGAAAAATAACAAGATGAAAGATTCAAACTTAACCATATCAATAATCACATTAAATGGAAATGGTCTAAGTACACCAATTAAAAGATTGTCAGGGGGGATTCCCTGGTGGTCCAGTGGTTAGGACTCCATGCTTCCACTGCAGGGGGCACGGGTTTGATCCCTGGTCAGGGAACTAAGATCCCACAAGCCACGTGGCATGGCCAAAAAGAAAAACATTATCAGACTAGTTTAAAAGCAACACCCAATAATATGCTGCCTACAGAAACACTTCAAATATAAGACACAAATAAGTTAAAAGTAAACGTATGGAAAAGATATACCATGCTAACACTAACAAAAGGAAAGCCGGAATGGCTTCATTAATATCAGACAATGTAGGTTTCAGAGCACAGAACATTACTGTGGCTAAAGATCATTTCATAACATTAAAGGGGTTAATTCATCAAGAGCAAATAACAATTCTAAATGTGTATGTTCTTAATACATTTAAGGAAGAAATACCAACTCTATACAAACTATTCCAGAAAATTAAAGGAAAGGAAATACTTCCCAACTCATTGAAGGTTGCCAGCACTACTCTGATACCAAAAACGAAGACAAAGATATTACAAGAAAAATCATCTCAAACCAGTATCTGTCATAACCACAGATGGAAAATTTTTAATAAATTTCAAGAAATAAATTCCAACAACATATAAAAATAATAATACATCAGGACCAAGTAGGGTTTATCTAGAGAATGCAAGGTTAGTGCTAATATTTGAAAGTCAATGTAACTGACTATATTAAACCATTTCCAGTAGACTCGGAAAAAGCATTTGACTAAATCCAACATTCGTTTCTGATTAAAAAAAAACAAGCTCTCAGCAAACTAGGAATAGAAGGAAACTTCTTCACTGACAAAGAAAATATACCAAAAGCCTACAGCTATCATCACACTTAATGGTGAAAGACTAAATGCTTTCTTCCTAAGATCAGGAATAAGACAAATATGTCTACTTCCACCACTTCTATTTAACATTGTACTGGGAACTGAAGCCAGTACAATAAGAAAAAATAAAAAGTTAAAGATTAAAAAGGAAGAAGTAGGGACTTTCCTGGTGGTGCAGGGGTTAAGAATCCACCTGCCAATGCAGGGGACACAGGTTCGATCCCTGGTCTGGGAAGATCCCACATGCCACAGAGCAACTAAGCCCATGCACCACATCTACTGAGCCTGCACTCTAGAGCCCTCCAGCCACAACTACTGAGCCCACGTGCCACAACTACTGAAGCCCACGCGCCTAGAGCCCATGCTCCACAACAAGAGAAGCCACAGAACGAAGAGGAGCCCCCGCTCGCCGCAACTAGAGAAAGCCCACACACAGCAATGAAGACCCAACACAGCCAAAAATAAATAAATATATTTTAAAAATGTAAGAAGTAAAATTGTATTCACAGATGACATAATCTTTATGCAGCAAATCCAATGAAATCTATTTAAAAAGCTACTAGAAGAAATAAGCATAGCCAGGTTGACAGAGAAGAGCCAATGTACAAAAATCAATCATATTTCTATATACTAGCAACAGTCAAAAATATAAAATTTTAAAAACCATCATTTCAATAGCATCAAAAATATAAAATACATAGGGCTAACTGTGACAAAAAATGTACAAGATATGTGCAGTAAACACTACAAAATATTGCTGAGAGAAAGAAAAGAAAACCTAAATAAATGTTCATGGGTTGGAAGATGTTAAGATGGCAATTCTCCCCAAATTATCTATAGGTTCAATACAATTTGAATCAAATTCTCAAGCAGACTTTTTTGAAAAGCTGACAAGCTGATTCTAAAATTAATACAGAAATGAAAAGGACCTCAAAGAGCCAAAGTCTGGAAAAAGAACTTTTTACACTATATGACTTACAAGGATTTACACTATATGACTTCAAGTCTTTTTATAAAACTATAGTAATCAAATCAGTGTAGTACTGGCATCAATATCTACAAATAGATCAATGAAACAGAGAGTCCAGAAATAGAACCAAAAATATGTAATGATTTTCAACCTAGGTATAACCTAGGCACAAGGGAATTAAGTGAAGGAATATAGTCTTTTCAACAAATGGTTCTAAAAAAAAAAAAAATTGGATTCCATTGTTTTTTTGAATTCTATATATTTAAAAAATGAACTTTGATCCATATCTTGCACTACATATAAAAATTTACTCAGGGCTTCCCTGGTGGCGTGGTGGTTGGGAGTCCGCCTGCCAATGCAGGGGATGCGGGTTCGTGTTCTGGTCCGGGAGGGTCTCACGTGCCGCGGAGCGGCTGGGCCCGTGGGCCATGGCCGCTGGGCCTGCACGTCCGGGGCCTGTGCTCCGTGGCGGGAGAGGCCACAGCAGTGAGAGGCCCGCATACAGCAAAAAAAAAAAAAAAAAAAAAAAAAAAATTTACTCAAAGTGGATCATAAATTTACAAGTAAAACTTCCAGAACATAGGAGAATATCATTGTGATATTAACTTAGGCAAAGATTTTTTAGATAAAGCAAGAAAAGCACAATCCATAAAAGAAAAAATTGTAAGTTGGACTTCATCAAAATTAAGAACTGCTCTTCAAAAGTCATCATTAAGAGAATAAAAAGAGACTAGGAGAAAATATTTGCAAATCCTATGCCTGAAAAAGGATATACATCCAGAATATACAAAGAACTTCTAAAATTCAGTGATAAGGAAACACACCCAATTAAAAATGGACAAAACATCTGAACAGACATTTCACCAAAGAAGGTATATGGATAGCAAACAAGTTCATGAAAAGATGAAGAGCATCACTTCCTTAGGGAAATACAATTTAAAACCAGGGGACTTCCCTGGTGGTCCAGTGGTTAAGACTCCATGCTTCTACTGCAGGGGGTGCAGGCTCACTAAAATCCCTCATGCCTCATGGCACAGCCAAAAAAATATAAAATAAAATAAATGTTAAAAATAAAATAAAATAAAATCACAATGAGATACCAATATACATCTATAAGAAAGTCTAAAGTTAAAAAGACTGACCATACCAAGTGTTGGCAAGGATGTAGAGGAACTGGACCTCTTATACATTGCTGGTGGGAATGCAAAATAGTACACCCACTTTCCAAAACTTTGACAGTTGCTTTAAAAGTTAAGCATATACCTACCATATGATCTAGCCATTCTACTTCTAGGTATTTAACCAAGAGAAATAACAGTATACATCCACACAAAGGCTCGTACACAAATTTTCATAGCAACTTCATTTGTTACCAACTAAAAATTAGAAACAACCAATACATCCATCAATAGGTGAATGTATTAATAAACTTCTGCTGGTACGTCCATTCAAAGGAATATTACCCAGCATTAAAGGGGAATCAACTACTGATACACTAAAAAAAATGGATAAATATCAAAATAATTATACTGAGTGAAAGAAGCGTAACTACATACTATATGATTCCAGTTATATAAAATTCCAGGAAATTCTAGGAAATAAAATTAATATATAATTACAGAAAGATCAGTGGTTGTCTGGCATGGGGGTCAAGGAGCCAGGGATGTAATGAAAGCTTTGGGGGTGATGGATATGTTCACTATCTTGTTTGTGATAATAGTCTCTTGAGTATATACATATACCAAAACTTAATAAATTATATACTTTTAATACGTACAACCCATAGTAAGCTGACAACACCTCAATTATCCAGCTTTTAAAAAATATGGTCTTAACCAATAACTAATAATGCTTCACAATACAAATTGGTTCCTAATTCAACCATTAAAAGTATTCCCTATTAATAATGTATATTTTAGTCATAAAATTCATAGGGCATCCTTACTTCCAAACTATTAAGAATGATTTGAACTGACAAAATTCAGTAAATCATAAAGAAAACAAATGTCTTATTGGAGCAAAAGATCTATGAACAATTCAAATATGTTTTCATTTAAAAAACGTAAAATAACTAAAAAGAATAACAAACCATGTAAATTGTTGATTTTAAGTACAATTAAAACAAAAATAACCATGTGCTGTTATCTCCTCCCTCATATAACTGCTGCTACAGTTTCATATTCAATCCTCTAAAACTAACTAAAGCTGACCAAGGCAAAGAGGGAAAGGAGCAACTATTTCCCATGTAGAGAAATGCTCTCTAAATGAGGTGAAGTTAAACAGAAATGTTTGGGGCTTCTCTCCAAATCCCTCAGCACCTAGACAATCACTACAAACCTCTTCCTCACCAAATCCTAATGGGAGATAGAAACAATCCAATTTCATTAAAGGAAGCCTCAGAGGAATCTAAAGGGCAAAGTTTCTCAATTAGCATTACATAACTTCCTGCCTCCTCCTGGTTTAGGTACCCAAGCTCTCAAGTCTATCAAATACTCCAACAATTACTGTCCTTCATTTGAAGGATTTTTTAAACCACAGGGAACAGGTAACTCCCTACTGTATCAGCCTACTTCATTACTTGCCCTTTTCCTTATGGTTCCTCTAGAACTGATGCTGATGTTCTCATACGTAGCATTCATTCTGAAATCAGAACCTGATTTAGAGAAGTAGCACAATGTGGTGTGGTGGAAGGAATATGGACTTTGGAATCAGACAGACATGGGTCCATACTTTAGTTCTAACACTTACTGCCTTATGACCTAAGTAAACTTCCTGAGCCTCTATATTCTCCTCAGTAAAAGAGTTGAATCCTCTTGCTCAATGGGCAACAATTGATATTTAATGACATAATACATGTGAATTACTCAACACATAGGAGGGGCTCCATAAATGATAATCCCCTTCCTCTTAACTTTCTAATTAGAAGGCATTTTCTGAGGGCAAGGTACCTCTCCATTAGCCCTTATCTCCAGCTAATTTCATCAGACATTTTCACTGTGCTTTGTGTAACATGAAAGTCCCTTCCTACTAGTGGGAACACTATCTCTTGTCTGTCACCACTAGTGCATCCCAGAGGCAGCTATTACTGGGTTTTAAGAAAGGAATCAGAAGTAGTTGGACTGCACACTCATGTCCATTAGCAGCATTATTCACAACAGCTAAACGTGGAAACAACCTAAGTGCCCATCAATGGATCAATGGATAAGCAAAATGTGGTAAATACATACAAGCCTTAAAAAGGAAATTCTGACATATGCTACAATATGGATGAACCTTGAGAACATTATGCACAAAAAGACAAATACTGTGTGATTCCACTTATATGAGGTAATTATAGTAGTCAAAATCACAGAGACAGAAAGCAGACTAGTAGTTGCCAGAGGCTGGGAAGAATGGGAAATCGTGGTTTAATGGGTATAGAGTTTCTGTTTTTGGAGATGAATGGTGGTGATGATCGCAAAACACTATGAATGTATTTAATACCACTGAACTGTACACCAAAAAATGGTTAAGATGGTAAATTTTATATTATGTGTATTTTATCACAATTTTTAAAAATTGGGAAAGAAGTTTTTTTAGACTAATGGCTGACTAAACTTGACTAAATCTAGCATCAACACGAGAGTTAATCACATAATTGCAACTCTGGGGCATCAAGTTCTTGCTATGGTTCCAAATAAAATGCTATCTGAAAAGTTCTTATTGTCAAATCCTTCTACCTCCTGTTACATGACACAAACAAGCATCTTGTGCAGTTCCACCGCCCTCAGTCTAATAAAGATAACAAGAATTCTGGCTGAGTTTCTCTCACATCACCAATAATGGCACCAATAGCCGGACCGCTATTGGGATTTACAGAACCATTCCAGGCCCACAGTTTGATCTGTACATGTGCTTAGTAGTACTTGAATGAAAATGAACTTCATTTCCCACAGAAACTCCCCAGATAAAACAAAAAAACTTTTTGAAGGTTACAGTAAAAGGATACTCTAAAAACGGTATCCTATAAGGCTGATCCTATAAGGCTGGTCAACATTACAGAAAACCAAAGTCTGGAATAAATGGGGAAACTGAAAATAAAAATTTACAAATCTTCCTCACACCAGAAAGCACTTTGTTATACTTTTTTTGTACTTAAAATACTGAGCCACCTCAAAATAATTTCCAGTCCAATACCTAAAATCAACTACTCTGTAAGCATTGTGAGATGAACACTTTAAAAAGTAGTACAAATATGACTCTTTCAAAACCATTTAGCAGTAATAAAACTCACAAATAAACATAAACCTTTGCCTCAAAATAAGTCAGCTAACCTAAAAAGTTTAATGTGTTCTTTTTCATTTCTGATGGCTTCCTCATCAAAATGTGCAGGGGAACCCAAGTATACATGCCATGGGCAAATACATGCAATAAAGACAGGAAAAAGTGAGAGTCTCAACTCTGATGGCAAAAGTGAAAGAATCATTCAACTGCAGAAGGACAAATGTAAATATGATTAATATAATCAAGGATCTGAATCAATGAAGTTCAAAATTTTATGCAGAGTCACCTTCCAGGCAATGAAAGATCAATTCGTCAACAAATACTTCCTAGGCATCGAATATGCCTCAACATATTGGAATGGGGATGTGAAAATCAGTTTCTGCGCCTCAGTGGTACTTCTGGTCTAACTAAAGAATAAAGCACGAAATCACAACATGTAAGCAGGCTGAAGCAGTAAAGGCACCCACCCAGAAGTTGAAAGACCAGAGCTCTAGTCCCAACTCTGCCCCAACTCACTAAGATGTCTGTCCTTGGGCTAATCACTGAAACTTCTACAGAACTCTATTTTCTCGCCTAGAATAAGACAGGATAATTTCTAAGGCCTCTTCCACTCTGGATCTATTAATTCAAGTTGAAAGACAAGGGAGAGGAACTGGGCCTTAAAGAATTGGTAGGATTTGAATTGACTGATGGGAGAAGGAAGGATATTGCAGAGAAGGAGTATGAAAGTATAAATGTATGATTTCACTTATATGCGATACCTAGGGTAGTCAAAATCATGAAAATAAAAAGTAGAAGGTTGGTTGCCAGGAGTTGGTGGGAAGGAGAAATAGGCAGTTGTACAGAATTTAGTTTTGCAAGATGAAAAAGTCCTAGCGATGTTACACAACAATGTAAATATAGTTAACTGCACACTTAAAAAATGGTTAAGAGGGTAAATTTTATACTATGTATTTTTTTAACCACAATTAAAAAGTCACAGAAATTAGTCTCCTAACAGTCATACTAATGCAAAAATATTTCAACTCAACTGACTTCTAATGTCCAATTCTAATCCCTAAAATTCCTTTTTCCCAATTAAAAAAAAGTAGATGTGCCTTGCTAATGGTACATGGAGTCTCCCTCAACGGCAATAAAGCTGAAAGATCATGTTGAGAAAACGAAGAAAGAGAAGACAATGCAAACACTAAGCAATAGTAGAAGATACAAAGCAGGCTAGTCAAACACAATCTAACTGTGTCATACCCACCCACAATCTAGCCTAAGTCTCTAAGTAAAACTGTACAGAGGTTTCTCTTTACTCCAAAGATAAACTCTTCAACCTGCTTACAAGGCCCAGCACCCTCTGGCCCACCTCTCCAACCCCCTCTCTCACTAGATTCTTCTACACTCTTCCTGAGCGACACACAGATCTGTATCTTAAGCCCCCAGTCCTCTCCATGAACCCTGCCATCACAGGGTCTTTTTGCCCTTGCTGTTTTTTCTGACTGGATCATTCTTCCCTTCCTGTGCATCCTTCAGATCTCAGTTCAAATGTCACTTCTGTGACTTCCCTAACTCAAATACTTGTCACAGTTGCAGTTTTACATTCATGTGATTAATTGGATTGCATCCGTTGAGGACAGGGATCATGCATGCATTCACTCTCCCCAACTTCCAATGCTAAACGCAGTGCCTAGTACCAAGTAAGCACTCAAATACTTGTTGAATAAGTGAATAAATGGGCACCAAACCTGTAAGAAAGCAATAAAATATCACAGAATGTCTGCTTAAGAGTTTGCGCATCTTCACAAATGAATCTTTGGAGGATGCCCAAAGCAATTGAGCCGAAAATCCCTATTCAACTCTTACAAAAAAAATCAATTCAGATGCCTGTATAAATTTCTCTGGCTCTTCTATGTCTCTAAGCAATTGCTGAGCACTGTAAGTACTTAATAATTACTTATTGAGCTGAAATGAAATTATACTGTTTTGAATAATGGATTTTGATATATAAACTCCTGCATTTTAGTCCCATATAATGTCATTTTCGAAAACTGTTCCTATGTCTCAGTTTTAGCTCCACTGTCATTGGATTAATTATAATGTAGTTATCCAACAATGTTCAAATAAGGCTTAGAGTTTCCTTAGCCCCACTTCTTCAAACTCAGTTAAGGGAGGTTTTCAGTCTCTTGTATTTTCATATAAATTTTACTTTGTCAATTTCTGGGGGGGGAGGGGAAGCCAGCTGGGATTCTAACAGAGATTGTGTTGAATCTGTTTTCAAATGTAAATCAAAGATATTAAAAACACCTGCCCCTACTTTTTCAACGTAGCAAATTTCACTTGAAATTTTTCCCAAACCTACTCAGTCCCAAGGAGAGCTCCTTCCGTAGAGAACTGCTAAGACACAAAATCCAACTTACAGAATACTAAACGCACTAAAAACTGGAAAGCTAATTCCCAGTTAAAGGGTCAGTTCAAAACGCTGGATTAAATGAGTCTCCACGATCAACGAAGCAGATAAAGTATACCAGTTTGTAAAGCGCCAAGCGGCAGGCAAACACCAAGTATTACAATAAAGTGGCTGCTGTTCAAGGATCCTAAGGCGCCTCATCCCTGTCAATCCCAAACATATGTATCCGGACCTACAAGAACGCGTCCACAGGTGACCCGAACCTCGGGAAGCGTTCTCTCTACAGCAAGAGGCCCTGTTTAACTCTGCTTCTCCTCTCAGGACCCCATACTAGGCTACAAGGGAAGGCCGGCGGGGCTCGGGGGCGAGGAGACGGGCCTGGGAGACCGGGTGGGCTAGGAGCGTGGGGCGTGGGGTGGGCAGGGGCGACGCCAGGGCCGGGGAGCGATTCCAGAGGCAGAGGGCACTCGCCCGGGGCCGCCGGCGCAGGTACCCCTCGAAGCGACGCGGAGGCCTCGAAGGCCAGACCCGGGGTCGCTCCTGGGGAGGGGTCGAGGTGGGGCGCGCGAGGAGGGGACGGGGAGGCCTCACCGTGTCTCCCGGGAGGCAAGCGCCGCCGCGGTCCCGCAGTTGCTAAGGAGAATGCTCTTCCGGGTCACGGGCGCGGTGTTATGGAGGCAACGGTGGCCGGGAGGGGCCAAAAGTGAGGCGCGGGGGTGAGTGCGCGGCGGAGGGGGTGGTCTGTTGTAGTTGCCCTGCGGCAGCCGGAGCAGGGCACTCCCGACTGCTGTGGCCTGGTCTCGCGGAGACGACTGGCTGTAGCCGATGACTGTTGCTGCCCGGCCCCCTGCTCAGGGGCCAGCCGCTAGCGGGAACCCTCCCGCCCCTGCTCCTGAATGCCCCCAGCCCCAATCCTCAGTGCTGTGACCCGCCGGGCCGCCTCTCACCCAGCCGGCGACGCCTGCCCCCAACTTCTAGCTTATGGGTGTAGCCACGCCGGTCCTCTCCTGTGACAAGGTTTTACACATCCTTTGATTTACTCCACACCCGGTTAGTGAGCACCTGCTCAGGGCTAGGTGCAGGGCTGGCCCCGGGATACTGAGGGGGGCAACCCAGGCGTGGTCCTGCCCTCCGAACGGATAGGCAGGTGGGAGGGCAGGCAGGCAGTATACTGCATATGGTATTGGGATGCGCAAGTGAAGGAAGCTAGGGGAGCCTGCCCTGGGGGCCTACCCAGACTCAGGTGGGGAAAAGCTGATGGTGGAGACCTCAACCAAGTTAAAAGTGTAGGGAAGAGTATTCCAGGGTAGAGTGTAGGCTCGACTGAGAAACCCACCGAAAGGTCTGTACGGCCTGCCTAGGGGAGTGTGTAGAGAGGAGAGAATGGTTAAGGATGGAACCTAGAAAACATCAATATGGTAGCTGTGAACTAAGGAAGAGGAACCCCCAAAGAGCAGGCAGAATGTTTGTTTGAAAGGCTGCTGAGGAGACAGCAGAAGAATTTCAGTAAGGAGGTGATCACCAATGTAAAATGCCATGGGGATCCAGAGCCCAGTGGTGACCATAGAAAAATCAAAATTCAGGACTAGGTTGTCAAAGTTGACAGTGGCTTGAATCTGTATAGTGAAGGAGTCTACCACCATATTTTCCTTGTTTAAACAAGGGAAAGAGATACACTAAATTGTTCCTGAATGCCTTAATGTTTTCAAAAGCACTGTCACAGTACTTGCAAATTTCAGGATTCCTCTACTAATAACCAATCTCCTTGAAGGTGGAAAATATTTGTTATTTAACCTTGCATCTACAGTGCCTGCCACATTCAAAGGCCTCAGTCAATGTTTGCCTAAAGAATAAAAGAACCCATGGGCCTCTGGTTTTTAATGTTCACACAGGTCCCTTCCAAACCCTCAGCAAAACTGTGATGTAGGCAAAACTTGTCTATTCAAACTGTAGAGAGTGGAAGAAACTCAGCAAGGACAGGAAGCAGAGGGTGGTAGAGGACCAGGGATTCAATGGATGGGAGAGAGCCTAATAGAGCCAGAGATGGGAAGATCCAGAAGAAGAAAAGGACAAAGGATTGAAAACATAGTAGCTGGGCTTTCAGGGCCAGAAATGGGAGATGAAGCCAAAAATAGTTAGAAGCAGGAATAGAAGAGGAAGGACAATTTTTGTACATAAATTGAACAGAGAGATCCCACTGAGATTGGACTGCTGGCAGAAAGTGCAGTGTCAGCCAGTGTGAACACTGCAGGGCTAGGTGGACATATCCCCATGTCCTCTAAGTGAAATGGGCCCTACACTTCCTCATATGGGCCACAGGATAACCGCAGCACATGCTGGAGTGAGTTGGGATGAGAGGCTTGCCCCACAAGCATATCTCCTTAATTCCAGTCCATTTCCATTATCACAAGTATTACAATAAGCTCCCCCCAAAAGAGAAATATTATTCTTCTCTGAGAGCCTAATAAATCCATCCACAATGGATGTGACCATACATTCATGGAAGGAAACCATGAAATTCAAAATGTGTGGCTGAAGAGTTTAGAACACCCAGCATATCAGCCTAAAGGGCCTAGGAGTAACATCAACAAGGCAGGACCAGAAAATGGTTACAATTTGCTAAAGGAAAGTTAACTGTTTTGTGAACAGAAGGGACAAAGTTAACTTGTAACCTAGAAAAAGGAAGCCCCAAATACATGAAGTATAACAGATAATCTACCCCACATTCTCCTGGCAGCCTTGAATATGCAAATATTCTAAAGAACTCTGTTCTGTTGAAGGGCCAAGGTGATTCATTAGGCTCACCTTGGCTAGACTTCTGGGACATTTCAATGGTGCCTCAAGGAATAGAAATTTATCATTGCTATGAAGGGCATATTCTTAGAGAACTGCAGGGAATTGTGGGTGAACTCTGTACTTCAAGGGTGGTATGGGCATAGAAGTTTCCAGGTGATGTGCTTTGTCTGACTGGTCTCTGGATGACGGATGCCAATTAATGACTGAGGAATGCCCCCAAGACCCAAGATATGAGTGGAGGACCGGAGTTACCATGCCCTGTTCTTATATGAATTGAGCCACCTGCTGCCTCCAGGAGAATTCCATTTTGGCATTAGGAGGGACTGTGTCTGAAATCTAAGTTTTGGTTGCCCCAGAGCTTTCCATACCAACGCTGATTCCTAACCACCACCATCTCCAACTTGAGATTCCTGGGTACTAACATCCACCCAGTCACAAAGCCAGACACCCAGGAGTCACCCTTGACTCCACTGTCCCCCGTCACCACACTCTCACCCTAAACAGCCCAGTCCAAGAACAAGTCCTGTAGACTGTGTCATTCCCCCCACCCAATTCCACTGCCACCAGTTACGGTGAAAAGAGCAAATAACCAAGCAACTCAGGTTCAGTAAGAAGTATTACAACCTCAAAGATGAAGCAAGGTGATAAAGGCAGTGTGTGTGTGTGAACAGTGTAATGACCAAACAGCACAAAAACTTCAAGGACATAAGATGAAATAAATTCATTCAGCAACATGTTTTGATTGCCTTTCACATGCTAATTTTGCCTTAAAGGAAGTAAAACATAATGAAAGGACTATTAAATAGGTTAAAGAAAAACCTAAGGTAGAATTGAACAAATTCCAACAACCAAAGTGAAAGAGTGCTTGCTGGCCTGGGGCTGTGACTTTGGAAAGCCCTAGATCAGATGTGCAGTGCATTATAAAGCCCATAGCTGTGCAGGCAGAGTACTGTGGGCTGAGAGGGCTGTGGGTGAGCAGAAAATATGTCTCATCAACACCATATCAATTGTTCTTGGCCTCCTCAACAGCAGCAACTAGACCCACCCAGACCACTATTTCCAACTAGGAATCTTAAACTTAGTTTTAAAAATTACATTTCTCTCTTCCTTCTATCTTCATAGTATTATTTTTATTCTAACTTTTAAAAAACAAATCCTTCTAGAATATTCCCACTTTTTTGCCTCATAGGTGTTAGCCTTTACCTTAATTTCTCTTTTACCTACTAGCTCTTATTTAAATTTTCATCTTTTAAAATATTTTTAATCTTTATTGTATCAGGATTCCATCAACATATTAGTCTTAACTGTTTTCGGTTTAATTTAAAAATTTTTTCTAGTTCTTTGCCCTTTTGTTTCTTTTTTATTTCACGTATGCTACTTTAAATGTGAATTTTAGAAAATTCTCTCATTTACAATGCTATTTTTTCTAAATTTTTATTTCCACATCCTTAGCTTTAAATTTGTCTTAATTTTTATACTCTCTTATCATCTTATTTTAATTTTTATTTCTCTGATCTTCCATCTTGCATACTTTTCTGGTTTTTAACTTGAATTATACATATAGCTCAGCAACTGCAAATGTTATCTAACAATTATTACACTTTAAATGAGAAAATAAAGGATCATATTTAATTCACCAAATCCAGAATGCTTATACTTTGTTTTGTTGGAGAATTTACTCCAGAGGGAGGTCTTTATAGGACAGAATTTTACTTTTCTTCTGTGCCTTGTCTCCTGCCAGATACCAGCCTCATATGAAGCTAGAATAACAGAAAAGGCGCTCTCAAATTGCAACTCCAATACAGCAGCAATGTGGCATAGCACATAATACGTGGGGAACCAAACTGCTGGGTTCAAATCCAACTCCTCCGGTTACTCACAGTGTGACCTTGGGAAAGTTACTCAACCTCTCTGGGTCTCCGTTTTCCTCACCTATAGAATGGGGGTGATTATGATAGCATCTCATAAGGTTTCTGTGAGATTTAAATGAGTCAATATATGTAAAGCACCTAGAACAGTGCCTGACACATAGTAAATACATGTGTTTGCTAATATTGTTTAACAAGAAGTTATCCTATACAGTAGTCACTCTTAGGAGTATAAAATAGCCAAGTATCTTGTAGATGATGGTCCTAACTGACAGAAGCAACTTTTATTCTTCCTCTCGGAGCAGACACTATAGCCTACCAAAGTTCTCTTTGGCACTTTCTCTTCTTAGCCAAACCTCAATATTTGTTTTCAGATATCAATACTCCTCCAAGGACTCATGTATGGGGTGGGGGTGGGGAATAATTTCAGTGAAGAGTGAGTCTGTTTCTCCTTTTCCAATGCCCAACCCTGATTGTGTCTCTGCATTCTAGAGTTCTAGAGAGAAAACATCTGATTGATTGGCTCAGGCCAGCCTATGAATTGGGTTAGGGGTCTGCTGGAGCCAATCAGCTAAGCAAGGGAAACAGAATCACCCAGTAGAATTATGGCTACTCAGGTATACACCTTCCTTAGGGGCTGTGTGTGTGTGTGTGCATGTGCACGTGCACACACACGTGCTCTTATTGGAGGGGAGGGTAGCAAAATTTCAATGAAGGGAGAAGTGATAATTTTATGCACTGTATAGCTCATCTCCACAGATATGCATACCCTAGCCTGAAAAACAATGATATAAAGAATAGTTGCCATTAAATGTGATAACTGTTTTTAAATATTTAACTTTTCAGAATGCCAAAATCAGACCAAGAGGATTTGACCTAGGAGGACTTGAAGAAGGTAAGAGAATGACAAAAAGAATTCTGAATCTATTTATAAGAAAAAACATTTTTGAATTAGAACAGATATAAAGAAATGTGTGCAGTCTGCTTTTTGTTGGATAAATGAAAATATAGTAAAACACTAGGAAATTGGGTTGTTCGGAAAATGTTAAATTTGATCTCACTTAAGTGAATCAAAAAACACAGCGTCCAATAGAAATCCTATATTAAAGAGAAAACAAAGAATTCTATTAACTGAGAAAAATACAGAGTAACACAGAACAATTATAAGATTACATGTAAATGGACTAGATTCTCCTATTTAAAAAACAGAATCACAGGGCTTCCCTGGTGGCGCAGTGGTTGAGAGTCCGCCTGCCGATGCAGGGGACACAGGTTCGTGCCCTGGTCCAGGAAGATCCCACATGCCGTGGAGCGGCTGGGCACGTGAGCCATGGCCACTGAGCCTGCGCATCCGGAGCCTGTGCTCCGCAACGGGAGAGGCCACAACAGTGAGAGGCCCGCGTACCACAAAAAAAAAAACAAAACAGAATCATAGACTGGATTAAAAAGACAAAATCCACACCTATGAATCTTGTTTTTAAAAAAAACATTTAAAGAAAAGGGAGATAGAATAATTTAAAAGCCTGGCTCAGATAAATCATGCTTACACAAAAGCAAGAATAGTAGGTCCCAGCTTGACTGAATAAGTTATGTTCATCCCAGGATTCCTGCATATCTGGGCATGCCCTGAACACCAGTGACAGGACCCACTGGAGGATTGTTTACATGAGAAGCTAGCATCCTAGGAAAGAACCCCTTCTTCAGGCACAGCCAAAGAAAAGCCCAAGGACAGCAGGCTAGTATAATGCTGTGTGCAGCAGGAAGGCTGCAGGGAAAGTGCCAACAAAACAATCTGTTTGGCCTAAGGCAGTCCTGCTCTTTAGCTTTTCAACAGAACGGGGCACCAGCAAAGAAGGGTGCTGTTGGAGCTTGCTGGCATAAACTCTCCACAATACTCCATTCATTGGCCCCAAACACAGGCTCTAACCCAGCCCCACTGAGGGATTGTCAGCAAGTCCCTACACCTCAGGGGCCTCCGTTTCTCTTCTACAAAAGGGTGATTAGAGGAGAGGAACTGATCCAAAAAGGGAAAATTGAGAAATAGAGAGCTTTCTCAAATGTACATTAAGCTTTCACAAAAATTAATTGCAATTTTGAAGATAAAGATATTCACAATAGCTAAGCAAAGATTTTACACATACTTCCTCAGACCTCCATATGATAAAATTGGAGAGAAAGCCAATACATCACCTATATGCACATGACCAGGCAAGAATAGAAGAAAGTTCTGTGATGGAACGATTAAGTTGAAAAGGCAACACCAAATATGAGGATGTTATGTTAAAGACAAACAAAAAAGAGACACTGGGTACACAGTTAAAGCTGTATTGAAGGAACTCTGGTATCTTTCATGCTTATGGTAACAAGAAAAAGGGAAAAATTATCAACTAAATCTACACCTAAATTTTTTTAAAGATATAACAAATTTAAAAAGGAACAGTAACAAACATGAAATCAAATAAATTAATTAGACAAGAGAATATCTGCTTAATATGCAAAACTGAGATTAAAAATGAACTAATATAATATTTACAGACTACTAGTATAGCAAATTAAATACCCAAGAAAATACAAGAGAAACAAACATCTAAAGACTATATAAGGGCTTCCCTGGTGGCGCAGTGGTTGAGAGTCCGCCTGCCGATGCAAGTGGTTGAGAGTCCGCCTGCTGATGTTCGTGCCCTGGTCCGGGAAGATCCCACATGCCGCGGAGCAGCTAGGCCCGTGAGCCATGGCCACTGAGCCTGCGCATCCGGAGCCTGTGCTCCGCAACGGGAGAGGCCACAACAGTGAGAGGCCCGCGTATCGCAAAAAATAAATAAATAAATAAAATAAAGACTATATAAACACAAAAATGTTTCAGTTATTAGGAAATACGATTCAAAGCTAAAATCAAATAAATTTTAAAATTAAAAGGAATTAACAATTTTGAATAAAACCAACACAAGAAGAAAATTCAGAACAACAGGAAAAGCTTAGCAAAAGGGAAGTTTCATAAGAAATATAGAAAACCTATTCAATGAAGATTTGTAGAATGACTGAGTGAATTTTTTGAAAAAAGCACCTAGACTTGATATTGTTGTCATTAACATTTTCAACAGCAAGTAAATAAACAAAAACTCAATTCATTTTGTAAGGCAAATACATTCACTTCCTGCCTACCTGTAAAGATAAAGATTACAATACAAAGAAGTTTTAAAGTTTTTGCTTCATACATAATTTTACCACTTTTGCACATTTATTTTCATTTTATTCTATTACTAGTACCATATTTTTATGTTGCAGAGTTGTATAATGTGCAACTATTTTACATCCCTTCTTTTACAAATTGTATCTTAGTATTTTCCATGTTTATTTTAGAGTTTTCTTTTATTTTTCTCTTTGTTATACAAATTATAAATATTCACATGAAGAAGTAACTAAAAATTTATGAGTAGTTCCACTACGTAAAGTTAGATAAATTGTAGATTGGTAGGTAGATGGATACATAGTACATACATATATACATACAGACATACATACATGGGTAGGTAGACATACATTTGGATTTGGATTGGAATATACTTTTTTGAAATTTTTAAACTGAAGTATAATTCACATAACATAAAATTCACCATTTTAAAGTGTACAATTTAGTGGTTTATAGTATAGTCACAATGTTGTACAGTCATCATCACCACAATAAATTTTAAAACATTTTCACCACACCATAAAGAAATCCCATACCATTAGCACTCCCCATTTCCCTTCCATCCTTCCAGCCCTAGGCAACCACCAATCTACTTTCTGTTTCTATGGATTTCCCTATTCTGGACATTTTATATAAAAGGAATCATACAATACGTGGCCCCTTATGACGGGCTTCTTTGTCTTAGCATAATGTTTCCAAGATTCATCCACATTGTAACGTGAATCACTAATTCATTCCTTTTTATGGTTAAATAATATTCCTATATATAATATATATGTCATTTTGTTTATCTGTTCATCAGTTGCTGGACATTTGGGTTCTTTCCACTTTTTGGCTATTGTGAATAATGCTGCTATGAACATTCAAGTACAAGTTTTTGCATGAACATATGTTTTCAATTCTTTTAGGTATATATATAGTTGTAAAAGTGCCTGGTCATATGGGCTGGGTCATATCATAACGGCGCCATTTTACATTTCCACCAACAATGTATGAGGGTTCCAATTTCTCCACAACTTTAACAACATTTGTTATTTTCCATTTTTTAAATATAGCCATTCTAGTGGAGTAGTATCTAGTAAAGTGGCATCTTATTGTAGTTTTAATTTGCATTTCCATAATGTCTAGTGATGATATTTATTGACCATATGCATATCTTCTTCAGAGAAATTTCTATTCAAGTCCTTTGCTCATTTTTTAATTGGTTTATTTGTCTTTTTATTGTTGGGTTGTAAGAATTCTTCATGTATTCTGGATTCTAGGCTCTTATCAAATAAATGATTTGCAAATATTTTCTCTCATTTGGTGTCTTGTCTTCTCACTATCTTAATAATGTCCTTTGATGAAAAAAGTTTTAAGCTTGGTGAAGTCCAAATTATCTATTTTTCCTTCGGTTGCTAGTCCTTTACGTATCATACCTAAGAAACTGTTGCCTAATACAAAGTCATGAAGATGTATACCTATGTTTTCTTCTGAGAATTTTATACTTTTAGCACTTACGTTTAGATCTTTAATCCATTTTGAATAAATTTTTGTATGTGGTGTGAGGTAGGAGTCTAACTTCACTCTTTTGAATGTGGTTAGCCAGTTGTCCCAATGTTCAAAAAACTATTCTTTTCCCATTTAATGTTCTTAGCATCCTTGTCAAAATCAATTAACCATAGATATATGGATATAGTTCTGGACTCTCAATTCTTTTCCATTGATTTGTCTACCTTTATACCAGTGCCACATTTTCATGATTACTGTAGCTTTGTAGTAAGTTTTGAAATTGAAAAGTGAGTCCTCCAGTAGAATATACTTTAACATTGTTTTGTTACTCTTTCACTTCAAAAAGTTGAAAATATTCACATAACATGTCAACAAATACAGTTCTATAGCATCAATTTAAATAAATGTGTAGTATCCCACATGAATTTTCCATTAGTTATTTGACTAGAATTACAGCATATTGTTAGATTCATAGGTTATTTCCAATATTTGTTATAATAAACAATTTAATTTTTACTTATTAGAGGCTTATCTTGGATGCTATAAATGTATTTTCTTCTGAGTATATTTTTTTCATGACTTTATCCAATTCTGTATTAAGACCTTCAATCCAAGTAACTTGTAAAATCTCTTATTAAAGAGATTATTATTAACCATTTTCTGTCATTCTTGCTATAAACAATTTCCTGTCCATTTTTTTCTCATTTATTTATTTTTTAAATTTATTTATTTATTTATTTATTTATTTAAATTTTTTTTATTTTTAAATTTTATTTATTTATTTATGGCTGTGCTGGGTCTTCGTTTCTGCGCGAGGGCTTTCTCTAGTTGCGGCAAGTGGGGGCCACTCCTCATCGCGGTGCGCGGGCCTCTCTTGTTGCGGAGCACAGGCTCCAGACGCACAGGCTCAGTAATTGTGGCTCACGGGGCTAGCTGCTCCGCGGCATGTGGGATCTTCCCAGACCAGGGCTCGAACCCATGTCCCCTGCTTTGGCAGGTAGATTCTCAACCACTGCACCACCAGGGAAGCCCTAAATTTATTTATTTTATTTATTTATTTTTGGCTGCGTTGGGTCCTCGTTGCTGTGTGCGGGCTCTCTCCGGTTGCGGCGAGCAGGGGCTACTCCTTGCTGCGGTGCACAGGCCTCTTATTGCAGTGGCTCCTCTTGTTGCGGAGCATGGGCTCTAGGCACGCAGGCTTCAGCAGTTGCAGCACGTGAGCACAGTAGTTGTGGCTCACAGGCTCTAGAGCACAGCCTCAGTAGTTGTGGCACACAGGCTTAGCTGCTCCACTGCATGTGGGATCCTCCCGGACCGGGGATCAAACCTGTGTCCCCTGCATTGGCAGGCAGATTCTTAACCACTGTGCCACTAGGGAAGTCCCTGTCTCATTTATTTTTAATTTACAGGAACGGAACAGCAGCGAGGGCATCTTGCTGATTAGAATATTTTGGAAAAAAATGAAAACTGAAGGTAAGCTGATTCTTAATCTTTCAAAAGTGGCCTTTTATTCTGCTTGGGAGATATAAATCCTTGTTATTTTTCTGTATTTATTTTGAAAAGTAATACATTCATCTAGTGCAAAATTCAAGAGATACCAAAGAGTAGCCAGTGAATAAATCTCCCCCCATCCCTGTCCAACAGCACCCAGTTCCCCTGTCTGTTACCAGTTTCCTCCATCCCAATATCTATCATCCATCCATCAGTCCATCCAATTGACATTTTCATGGTGCCTGCTCTGTGTGAAGACAACCAGGTACAGTTGTTCAGAGAGATTTGAATCCCATCTCTACCACCGACAGCCATGGCCTTGAGCAGACCACTTGGTCAAGTCTCAGTTTCCTCATCTGTGAAATAAGGATAAAGATAATTACCTCATGCATCATTGAGAGGATATATATAAGGTAACTGGCAGAAGCCTGGGTGCTGTGGATACCACTGTGAAGCCAGATTTCATGTCCTCAAGAGCTCTGTTCAAGCACCCATCTTAGTTCCCCCTTCTGGTTTCCTCCGCTTTGGATCAGGCTATTTTTCTGGCTGCCAATCTAGAATCTTTCATGTCCTCTCCTCCCACTGCAAGGAGGCCTGTCCACCGGGCCAGGCCCTGCAGACAGCCATGAGGTGAAAGCCTGGGGCTTTCCACTGCCTCATACTTTCCATGAGGATTTTTAACTAAATCCTCAAACATCACATTCACCAGTGTTATCTTGTCAGATGCTGTAAGAACGTTTGCACTTTTGTCTCAACATTACGGATGGCATGTGTTCAACCGTGAGGAGAAAAGATAGACAATGAACTCACTCACCTTATTCAGGTGTCATAGTTTTGTTCTTCTTGAAGAAAAATAGTCACTGAACTCTGTTTGAAACTACTGGTCAACATCTTCCCTACCAGCTATGCCATCTATCTGAAGAGAAGAGCAAATTTTTAGTCTGAAAATACCCATATCCAGATGTGGGGTTATTTTATTTATTAATTTATTTATTTTCTGGCTGCACCTCTCAGCTTGCAGGATCTTAGTTCCCCCACCAGGGATTGAACCCAGGCCCTGGCAGTGAAATTGCCAAGTCCTAACTGCTGGACCGCCAGGGAATTCCCAGTGGGTTTATTTATTTATTTATTTATTTATTTATTTATTTATTTGCGGTACACGGGCCTCTCTCACTGTTGTGGCCTCTCCCGCTGCAGAGCACAGGCCCAGCGGCCATGGCTCACGGGCCTAGCCACTCCATGGCATGTGGGATCTTCCTGGACCAGGACACAAACCCGTGTCCCCTGCATCGGCAGGCGGACTCTCAACCACTGCGCCACCAGGGAAGCCCCCAGTGGGTTTATTTTTTAACAAAGTGTTCTCGCTGTGTCACTGAACACACTAAGAAAACACACTCTGGGGAGGGGCACCTTCGGAAGGTGGAGGGATTCTTGGAAGAGACCAAGGCAGGGAAGCTGGTGCGTTTGGGGGAGTTGCAGCCTGGAGGCCAGTCTCTCCCTCCATTCCTGCCTTTGGTTTCTTCTGCCACCAGGGAACTGCTACCTGTGAGGTGACCAGGTTGTCCCCATACCAGTCATCCTCTGGAGGAAGCTGAGAGCTTTCCCCCCACCCCCAGCTAGGTCTCCCCACCAGCCCAATGTCTGGAGGTGTAGGCAGCCAGGCCCCAGAGGGCCCACCCTACCTCCCTTCTCTCCAGGCACAGTATAGATGCAGTTTATCCAGATCAGAGGAACTGGACTAGCTCCACCCAGAACTGGGTTCTTAGTGAAATCTCAGCTGAAAATCCCATGGCCTTGTGTACCCAGTACATCCCCAGAAAGGCCTCCCAGGATCTAAGTCTTTAGATCTTTAGATCTTTCTCTTGGAACTGGCTGTGAGGGAGCCCCAAAGGGTCCATCTTCACAGCCAGGTGCTGTGACCGGTGAGACTGGCGAGGTGAGCAGGGAGTCACCGGGGCAGTAGCAGGAGGTGTCCATGGTTACCTGGCTGTTCAGTATAACAGATGCCTTCTTTATATGTGCCTGTTTTATCCAATTCATATATGGGAATTTTTAGCAATGCACTATTATTATTGCTTTAAATCTATTTGTCCGATCCAGATAGTTGAGACCTGCCTCTATAAATTTGGTCCATCTCAGAACACCCTGTTTTATTTTTTTCAACCCATCTAGTCCTTTACCAGTAACACATCCTTCATTAGAATTTATAACACACTTTTGTATCTAGGAGGACATTTATGCCTTAAGACTTTTCTTCTTAAAAAATCTTTTTGATCATTTTCATAAATTTATGGTTCCTGAGAAAATTTGGGATCAGTTTTTCAGCAATCACAAAGATACTGAGATTTTGTTTGGAATCATGTTAAACTTATGCAGAACTTAGGGCAGAATTAACATCTTTATAATACTAAATCTTCTCATGGGGACACGTGATACAGCTCTCCATGTAGTCAAGTGTTCCTTCATATCCCATAACATTAAATTATGTTTAATTTTTGATATGGCTATTATTATTGGGCTTTTTAGATGTATTTGCTGATGGGTTATTATTGTCATATAGGAGGGTATTTTATTTTTATTTTTTAAAATGTATTTTGTATGGGGCCTCTTTTATATTTCCTTTAAATGATCATTTCACTAAACCCAATAATAAGAATTGGAAAACAGGAGACTATATTATCATTATAGGTCAACATATTGCGGGGGGGTGGGGTGGTGGGAGGGTGATGAATTGGGCGATTGGGATTGACATGTATACACTGATGTGTATAAAATGGATGACTAATAAGAACCTGCTGTATAAAAAAATAAATTAAATTAAATTTTAAAAACTAAAAAAAAAAGATATAACCATATATCAACCCCCCCAAAAAAACAACCAAAAAAAACCAAGAAAATAGTGAAAAACTATTAATACAATAAGAATATTTAGTTATTAGTCCAAATTTTAAATTAACATGTAAACATTAATAGTTTTATTTATGTCAGCAATAACTGGTAATAAAACATAATTTTTAAAATCCACAGCAAGAAAACATTGTTTTTTAAATCCCATTTGTTATGGCCACAAAACCTATAAAAAATCAAGAATAACTTAATAAAGATGTGTAAGACCTATATGAGAAAACTTTAAAGCTATGGAAAATGGAAAAGCACAACTTGTCCCTGGATAGGAAAACTAAATATTGAAAAGATGTTAAATTGCCTTAAGTTTATGTGTAAATTCAAGAAAATGCCATAAAATCATAGCAGAATATTTGGTGGACTTGGGTAAATTTTTCTAAAGTTCTTCTGGAAAATAAATATAGAAGAAGGATAAAGAATTTCCTGAAAAAGAAGAGTATCTTGGGACTGATAGGCCCTACTAGATATTAGAATATATTTTTAAACCACAGTGAATAAAACAATATGGTCAGGAGTAAGCAGGCAAAGCAATAAAACAGAGTCCAAAACCTTACATAGTATGTATGAGAATTCAGCATGAGAACAGTAAAAGTTTAAACTGGTGGGAGAAAAACTTAATGATTATTCTACAAAACTCAATAAATGGTATTGAGACAACTGGTTACCCATTTGGGGAAAAATAGTTGTATTCTTCACTTTAAACCCAAATAAATTCCAGAAAGAATAAAAATATAATTTTTTTAAGTATAGTGTGTCAAAATAAAAAAGTACATACAAGCATACCTCACTTTATTACGCCTCACTTTATTGTGCTTCACAGATACTGCATTTTTTACAAATAAAAGTTTTGTGGCAACCCTGCACCAAGCAAGTCTGTTGGCACCATTTTTCCAATAGCATTTGCTAACTTCGTGTTTCTGTGTCACATTTTGGTGTCACAATATCACTAACTTTTTCATTATTATTGTATTATAGGGGTCTGTGTTCAGTGATCTTTGATGTCACTACTATAACTCACTGAAGGCTCAGATGATGCTTAGCATTTTTTAGCATTAAACTATTTTTAAATTACGGTATATACATTTTTTTAGAAATAATGCTATTGCACAGTTAATAGACTACAGTATAGAATAAACATAACTTTTATATGCACTGGGAAATCAAAAAATTCATTTGACCAGCTTTATTATGATATTCACTTTATTATAGTGGTCTGGAACCAAACCCACAGTATCTCTGAGGTGTATGCCTGTAATATTTCTATAATTTCGTGTTAGAGTCACTGAAGAATGAGAAGATTTTTTGCCTCTGGAACACTTTTCAAAATGTCAAGTGAGGGCTTCCCTGGTGGCGCAGTGGTTGAGAGTCCGCCTGCCAATGCAGGGGACACGGGTTCGTGCCCCGGTCTGGGAAGATCCCACATGCCGTGGAGCGGCTGGGCCCGTGAGCCATGGCTGCTGAGCCTGCGCGTCCGGAGCCTGTGCTCCGCAACGGGAGAGGCCACAGCAGTGAGAGGCCCGCGTACCGCAAAAAAAAAAAATAAAAAAAAAAATAAAAAAAAAAATAAAAAAAATGTCAAGTGAATTTATCCTTTCCAGGGATGTAAACTTGTCCAAGGCATTGACTTATAATAAAAATTTGGAGAGAAGCTCTGTTTTTCATAGGGATAATATCATAAAAAGGAGGTTTCTTGTGATTAGCTAAACTCAAAGCTCTCCACCAGATAAGGTGAATTTTCAAAAGGCAATTACTTCTCCAGGTTTTGTTCAATTTCAATGTTATGGAGGTAAGTTTATGGACTTCATGAATCCATTCCTATTTCCCTAAGAAGCATCAATTATTTTTCACCATACCAAAACCAACGTAATGGGAAAGCCATAGGCTTCACCTGCTTGGCAGACAAGTAAGGTCACACGTACATTCATGCCCACATTACCCTGGCTTTGGGACCTCCCTGCCTTGCCAGCAGGAAGGCCAGTCGATTTGTAAGTGAAACCTCCCCTAATATGTCAGGTCCTCCTGTAGTGCTTGGATATGTCCCTGAATCTGTCCTGGAGCTCCTCCAGCTGCCTGCTGGGGAAGCAGAAATCCCGACAGTCCCTCAGGGACAAAAGACTTAACCACTTCAGGTCCCCACGCCATCTCCACTCCCACCCTCAGCCTCACTCACTAGCTTTGGTTACTCCAGCCCTGTAGCCCAAACGCCCGAGGTGGACCCAGGTCCCTGGCTCTCCTGGTCATGGTGCAACTGCAGCTCCAGCCACAGGGGGAGCCCCAGCAGTGCCTCTGAAACACAGTCCCTATACTAGTGCCTGATTTCTGCCACCTCTGCTGCCACCTTGGAGATTAGCACTCCCACGGGGGTCCTTAGATGAGAAGGGAAGGGAGAGGCTGCCTCCCCATGTTGCCAGGGTGTCCAGGGAAAGCACCAGCATCCCGAGGCAGCACAGCCTTTCCTGTTCACACACAACCAACCCCCCGGTCCCACCCGTGGTGCCAGCAGGCTTGGATGACCAGAGATGGGAGTGAGCTCCTGCCTGGGAAGACTCAGTTCCCTTCACTGGGGCACAGAAACCCCAGTGTGACCACAGGCTGGGGGTTTCTTTCAGGACTCCTGTAAGTCCTCGTGCTGGTTGTTCTCCACTTACCCTCTCACCTCCCAAATCCTTTCTCTTCATTCTCTGCCCTGCTCGGGCATGTTCTGGCAGTGACTGCTTTCTTTGGTTACAAGTACTATTGAAAGGCCCCTCTTTCATGTTCCAGCTCTCCGTCACTATCCCCTATTAATTGCCTTATCGTGAATAGTCCCCTCACTAAATTCTCCCAGTTAAACCCTCTGAGTTGCCGTGAACCTGACTCCAATGCCCCCCACCCCAGGATGCTTGGGCAGACAAGTGACTCCTAAAAATGATGAAATAGACCATCCTATCAGTAGAATAGCTGAAGATTGAGTCACATTTAATCTGATTTAGAAAAATTTACCATTTCTTTTTTTTATGTAACTTCCCTCTTTTTTTTAAATTATTTATTTATTTATTTATGGCTATGTTGGGTCTTTGATGCTGCACGTGGGCTTTCTCCAGTTGCGGCGAGTGGGGGCTACTCTTTGTTGTGGTGCGCGGACTTCTCATTGCAGTGGTTTCTCTTGTTGTGGAGCATGGGCTCTAGAGCACAGACTTAGTAGTTGTGGCACACGGGCTCAGTAGTTGTGGTTCGCGGGCTCTAGAGCGCAGGCTCAGTAGTTGTGGCACACAGGCTTAGTTGCTCCGCGGCATGTGGGATCTTCCCAGACCAGGGCTCGAACCTGTGTCCTCTGCATTGGCAGGCAGATTCTTAACCACTGCACCACCAGGGAAGTCCCAAAAATGTAGCATTTCTTGCATGTCAGTGTTGCAGAGCAAATGTACACTGTGACCCAAAGTTGGACTGCCGTGAGCAGTCAGGCTCTCTGTCAATTGGCCACTCTGAGCCCTCTCGTATTCTTCATCACTCCGTGAAGAGATTTCAGGTGCATACGATTGTTTGTCACCTTCACTAATGCTGTCTCCTTGGCTTCGGCTCCAGGGGCAGAATCTAAACCCAGGTGCTCAGAGAGGAGCCCAGTTCCTCACACAGATCTGGAGTTTGCTCCTTAACCTGCAAGTCCCGGGACCAGGCTGTTTTGGTTACAGAGAGAGACATTGATCAGATATAATCTCAAGTGGAGTAAAACGGTTGGATTCTGCCCTCCTTTCTCTTTAAGTTGTATTTTAATGACTTGATATCTCTTTTGGATAAGCTGGATGCTCACCTCTCCCAACTGCGACCCACAGAATACTGCACTAGAGAAAGTGAAAAGTTACACATCCTCCTGTGACATGGACTGACTGCCATGAGTTAGTATGGACTTAGTAAATGGTGAGAGCTGCTACCTAAGTACTGCCAGGAAGAGATGGCTAAAGGTCAGTAATTTTAAAAAATCATGCTTTCTGGACAAAGTTTTCTCAACTGATGACAGGCTTGTAGCTAAACAACTTAATAAAGGAATTCAAAAAATTTAATTACTGGGTCTAGCAGTGTGTTCTGTAAATAACACTAGCCTGGAGGTTTCATCAAGAAATAATAATTGTCTAAAGTTAGATGTTTTATGCTTTATTTGGAATTTTTAAATGATTGTAGTAGGCAATTGGTAACACCTGCATTAAAATTTTCCATATTAAAAAATAAAGCTGGATCCCTACCTCACACCTTAATAAATTCCAGATGGGTTAGAAGTAAAAACGTACACATAAACCAACACATACAAAACTCCATAAAAGTACTAGGGAAAAGAGTGATGTTTATTTAATCTTGGGAGGTGAAAAGATAGACCTTTCTAAAAATCACACCAAAGCTAGAAACCATTAAAAAATATTATGGATTTGACTATATAAAAATCCGAGACTTCCATATGGTATTCACATGTATTTAAAAGTCAAAGCAGAAACTGAGAAACAGCATTTTGACATGTGAGAAGCAAAGGCGTAATGTTCCTGATATATAAAGAGCCATTACAAATCTGTTAGGAGTAAAAGAACACTCCAGTAGGAAAATGAGCAATGGATATGAAGTGGAAATTGACCAAACTTTGTAAATGGCCAGTGACTTCATGAGAGGATGTTCAACCTTACCTGTAGCCGAGGGAAGATTCAAAGAAGAAGAAAGGGAAAAAGAAAACCACACTTGCCACCACCACAGCAAAACTCCTGGGATGGTCTTTCCTTAACCACCAGATGAACAAAGGTGCAAAAGATTGTAACACCCAGTGTTGGGGAGAGTTCTGAAAAGGGCTTTTCACACTGCTGGTGGGAAGGGTGTAAGTATATACAACTTTTTGGAGAGAAGTTGGTCAATATGTATCAGAAACCTTTTTAAATGGATATTTTTTGACCTAGTAACCCTCCCGTTAACCGTGATCTGGCCTTGAGGGAAGGGACACAGTTTCCTTTGACTACATAATCCAGAACATAGGACTGGCTCCTCCTAATTTCCCCAGCAGAGCAAAGGCCAGGCTGCCTGAAGTTGCCGGTGACTGGACTGACAGCATGGCACAGACAGCAACATAACAGCCACTGCAGGCCCAGCCCCAGGCCAGGGTCACTCACTGGAAGCCCCTGCTTCCATTTGGCCAAGGGCAGTCATCACCCCTCTCCAGAACTGGCCCCTGCCTCTCCTTACAGCAAAGCCAGGCCCCACTGACCCAGCCATCAGCTTCAGAGAGAGGATATCTTTCCACCACCCTCCCCATTCTTCACTTCCTGCCTCTGCACCTGGGTATTTCCTCCAGACTACTGGGTTGGGGTCTGATTCTCTGGCCCCGTTAAGATAATCACAATATACTGCAAGATCTAAGCTCATCTGTGTTCATATTCTTGCATTTATAATAGTAAAAATATGGAAACAATGTACAAATCCAACACTAAGAAAGTGACTAAGTAAATTGAGACCTGCATACATTAAAATGCCATAGAAAATGATGACATACACCTATATATATTTACGTGGAATGAAGAGGGTAGGAGAATTACATGAGTCAATCCAAGTGCTCAGGACGGGACCAGCCACATAGAACGTACTCAAGAATTGTGGTTAAGTGGAAAAAGAGGCGACAAAACAGTGTTATGGTTCAAAAGCATTTTATTATTAAAATATAGGCATCTTTATGTGTATATATACATAGAAAAATATATGGAAGGATATAAACTGAAATGTGAGCAGTGCCTGTTTTGGGGTGGTGGCTTCCACATCCATTTTCATCATTTATATTGTCTGTGTTATAATGATAATGTAATACTTTATTTTTTCAGACTGATTCAGGAAATGGGCACAAAAAAAGATTTCAAGAATTTTCTGGTCAACCTTACCTTGACGTGAAAAATCTTGACACGTGAACTTCGTGATGCAGTACAGGTTACCTATTAATCAGGAAAAGAAAAACTATTTTCATTTCTCAAAAGTTAGAATATAATAAAGAACTTTCATAATTTTTTAAACATTACCATGTTTGAGGCCCACTTGGGGGACTGTGACTATGGGGAGTCAACCCCCTACCACCCCCTGGTCTGGAGGGGACCAAATTCCTTTCTCTGGAAAGTTCAACTGCCCTCAGGTATTTGCCCAGGTTCGCCCAGCTTCAGTACAACAGGAACCCTGAGACTGAACCCCACAAGCAGCTCTAGGCTGACCACCTTATGCACTACAGCAAAGAGATTTCTTCCTTGCCAGCTCCAGAGAGGGAAAAATCCCTGGAAGTTCTTTGAAGGGCCTGGCTTGGGCCACATACCCAGCCCTGAGTCAATCATATAGCCATGGGGATGCAACCTGCTGTAGACAACTGTTGTTCTTCAATTCCCACTACCTCTTACCCTTACCGTTCCCTCTTACCTGTTGATTTGGTGACGGTAATCAAATCTCCTTTGGAGACCCATTCTTCCCTCATCTTGCAGGGTTCTTTTGGGGCTGTCAATCTCCACACCCCACCTCTTGGCCCCAGAGATGTGCACTTGAGCTAAAACTGGCCAATCTATGAAAAACCATCTTCCCAGACACAGTGACTGGGGGCTCAGACAAACGGGACCAGGCGGTTCTTCTCTAACATTCTGTCTAGACATCGGAGGAAGATATCTGAAGGTGTCTCCATCCTTGCCTCCATCCCCCAGCACATGGAAAAAGGTCCCCTACAGTGGGAGAGAATACAGTCATTACACAGAGGCAGAGGAGAGATGTGGGGAGAAAGAGATGTGGCATCCTTTGAATCACTGTACCTGGCTGTGATTAGCTAATAGCCACCCTCCTTGGGCTTCCCAGTTATGCGAACAATAAAGTCCCTTACTGCTTGAGCTGGGTTTCTGTCGTAGGCCAACTCAGGGGCCTGGGCCTGGTGTGATCTGAACCATGTGCCTATGTCTGTGGTCAAAGGGATAGGTCACTGAGATTGGTAGACCCCAATAAAACCACAGGGTGGGAGTAGAGGAAGATTTCCCCCAAAGGAGGGGGTGCTGCAGAGGGACAGCAAGAATGGAAACGTCATTTATCAAGTAAATGGGGGTTTTATCCACTCCGAGGAGTCGATCACAAATCAGTTGCCGAAAAATAAAAAGTACGTAGAAAATTTAGTTAACAAAGTTGGATATATTAAACTTTGTACCCTACAGAGAATGGTCCTATTTTTAAGTGCCCATGAAATAGTTATAAAAATAACATATATACAGGTACAAAGAAAATCTCAGTAAAGTTCAAATCTTAGAAATATTATAAGTTCTATTCTCAGACCACAATGCAATAAAATTAAAAATCCATAAGAAAAGTTTAAATGAAAATAAAATACAACTAATTAAAATTAAATTTAATTTTATACAAGTTTATAATGTAATAGTAATGTTTACATGGAAGAACAAGTGTTCAGGAATTTTTTTAATTTGAAGGCAAAACAAGGGAAATACCAACCAATCTATAGAACATATGTGGCAGTTGTCAAAACTTTATGGTAAAGCAGATGTGAACACATTTATTTGCATTTAATATATAACAAATCACATGAAAATAAAATGATGAAAAAAATTATCACTACATTCATACGGGAAATGGATAATAATGACGTGTGAATAGCAAACTCTTATTCATACTATTTACCAGAGAACATTCCAGACAGGTTAAAGTTAACTACACACATGTATGCACGTACACAACCATTAAAAAAATAAACCCACAACAGAAGAATATAAAAGTGTTTGCTCACCCAGTCTACTAAGACAGTGGTGTCAGGACAAAGCGAGGGTTTCAGAGCAAACAGACCTCTGAGTTTCGGTTCCACCTAAGGTGCTTACTCAAATATTTAACATCTGTGAGCTCAGTTTCCTCTCTGCACAATATAGGTAAAAACACCCAATTCACAAAAATCAAAGCCACTTCGTGGCCCACACTTTAGCCTCTGTAATGGACTTCCTCGGGCTGGATGCTGGGGTTGCAGTGGGGCACCTTTAAGAACAGATGCCCCTGGGGAGAAAGGTCTGAGTCAAGTAACCACACAAGCACATAATTAAAGTATGGGAGGCTATGAGAATAGATTTTATTTTTTAAATTTGTAAACATCGCAATATAAACATACAGAAAAGCAATGGAGTGGAAGAACACTTCATGATAAATATGAACAATAATATCAAAATATTTATGAAACTGATAAAAATATTTAGAAAGCCCTTAGAAATTAGAGGGAGACAAGGCAACACTGAAGGTCTCTGGCAAATACAAGTAAAACTGCAGCATTAGCAGAGGACTTGGAAAAGAGTACCCTAAATATATACCCCAGGTCATTCCCATCGGCCCAGAGCAGGTGAAGAGCTACCAAACCACAATGCACTCACATCATCCGACTTTTCAACGAGCAATTCCTCTGATTGCAGGAAGAAACAGAGCAAGAGAGGAAGGAAGAGAAGGAAGGAAGGAAAGAAGGAAGGGAGGAAGGGAGAAAAGAGAAAAACCCTGTTTGTATCGAGATGTTTTTACCTGTATAATTTGTAAGCACACGACACTTAGCCCAAATCCTGCCTGTGAACTACTAATATTGCAAACTACTTAGATCCATGGAAAAGGTTATACAAAATAACATTACAGGGCTTCCCTGGTGGCGCAGTGGTTGAGAGTCCACCTGCCGATGCAGGGGACACGGGTTCGTGCCCCAGTCCGGGAGGATCCCACATGCCGCGGAGCGGCTGGGCCCGTGAGCCATGGCCGCTGAGCCTGCGCGTCTGGAGCCTGTGCTCCGCAATGGGAGAGGCCACAACAGTGAGAGACCCGCGTACGACAAAAAATAATAATAATAATAATAACATTACATGAAAAAGCTGATCACAAGATATTAAGTGCACACTGATTCTAACTAGGCACAAATTTTGCCGGGAGGATCTGAAAGCCTAAGAGAGAAGTAGGCAAGTCATGTGATATTGGTAGAGGTATTTGTACATTTGCTGTAGGTTTGACATTTCTGTTGATCTTGCACTGTATCATTGGGTAAATATTCTATTTTTTAAAAAAGGATTGATTTTAAAAAAGAACCTTCACAAATGAACTTATTTACAAAACAGAAATGGAGTCACAGACGTAGAAAACAAACTTATGGTTACCAGGGGGGAAAGGGTGGGGGAGGGATAAATTGGGAAATTGGGATTGACATATACACACTACTATGTATAAAATAGATAACTAATAAGAACCTACTATATAAAACAGGGGACTCTACTCAATACTCTGTAATGACCCATATGGGAAAAGAATCTAAAATAGAATGGATATGTGTATATGTATAACGGATTCACTTTGCTGTACAGCAGAAACTAACATAACATTGTAAATCAACTGTACTCCAATAAAAATTAATTTAAAAAATAAAAATAAAAAAGAACCTTCATCATTCCAGCCAAATAAGCTCGATGTTGCCCAGGTCATCTCCAGGCCGATTCTGGAGATTCCCTCAGCCCGAGATTTCCAAGCGAGCGAGAGCAGATCTGTGAAGGGCAGAGGCGTGGCAGGGCAAGCAGCAGGGGCTCCGCCTGCAGGACACAGCTGCCCGCTGCTCCTGGCCTGGGGAGAGTCTTATCTCATGAGCTCTTGTGAAAGCCCCACGCCTCCAGGTCTCCTTTCCTGTCACCACCCAGCTCTGCCTCTGTGCCCATGAGCTCATCGCTGCGGGGCAAGTCCTCCTGAGGTCAGATAACGGCCAGGGGCAGCTCCTTTCCCAGCCTCCTGCCCCTGCCCTGCGCCCCGGGGAGACACGGGGCTGCCCTGACTCCTACTCTGTGGTTCCCCACAGAACAGAGAGCTGTGTGAGCTCGACTGAAGTCCTGGGGGTGAACAGACCCTCCCACCCAAGTGCCGCCCGCCCTCCCAACCCCCCATCATGGCCTTGCCTTGTTCTGGGGACCGCTCAGCCTCGGGACCAGGCAGACCCCTGTCCACGTCTGAGCCACTGTCCTGTTTCTGTCTTAGTCTCTGACTCTGCGGCAGCCCTGGGCCCAGCAGCCTCCCAGGTGGGTGTCAACCAGAGGAGATGCTGGGAGAAGGGAGTTGAAAGCTGTGAGGATCCCCACCCGAAGGCAAAAAGGGAGGCTCTGCCCCGCCGGCCCAGGTTCTCGGCCCCTTTTCCCTGGCAGCTTTAGCCCCGCCCCCATCCTCACCCACCACCCCGGCTGGTGGGGGAGGGCTTCTCCATGTGGGTCACAGCTGATTCGATCATGGATCTCAGATGTGAGGGCCAAGCCCCCCAGCCTGTGGCTTGCGGGAATCCAGGGTGGTCCCAGGGGTCCTTCTCTCCGGGTCTCCCTGGCCTGGCTCTTTTCCCGTGTACGAGGCTCCTTGCCTTGCCCTGTCAGAAGCCCGGCCCAGCCCACCTCCCATGCTGGACGGCTGCAGCCCCAGACCACCGGATGCACGCCGCCCACCACGGCCGCGCACACACGGAGGGCTGCTGTCCTGTCGCTAGAGCTCTCCATCTCCCCAAACCTTATGCCCGTAGTGTTCCCCACCGATCCAGGCCTGTCCTTCCCAGCCCTCCCAGGAATTAAACAGGAAAGAATGAGAAAAGGGGACAGTGCCGTGGCGGAGAAATGGCCGCTGACAGATACGACAGAGGCCCCAGAACTCGAAGCCCCCCACCCCGTAGATGGGCCCCGGCGGCGGAGGAGCCGCGTCCGCGTCTCGGCCAAGCCTCTCACCACATTCCCACGGGAGCCGCGCCGCGCAGCGTGGAGACAGCTGTTCCTCTCGGCAGATGTGCTCGCCTGGGAGCGGGGTGCTCGCTCCCAGCCCGATCGCCGTGACTCGCTGGAGTCCGGCCAGCTCACCCATTAGGCCCTGCGGCCTGCTGAGCCCCGTGTGGGCTGAGGGCAGAGCCGGGAGCCGGTCGGGGCCTCCACGGCCCCATCTGCGAAGTGGGGCGGCTGGTCGTTTCACCAGCGCCTTCCTTCTGCGAGGACGGAGGCCGTGTCTGTCCCTGCTGCCCCCCTGAGGCTTAGTGCAGTGCCCGCCTCCAGTCTCTGCGCACTTACCCAGCACCCACTGTGTGGCAGGCGGTGTGCAGAGAGCTGGGGCTACTGAGACAGACAGGGAGGTCCCTGAGAAGCTGACAGAGGGAGAGAAGGAAGCCCCACTGGTATTAGGGCTGTGGGACCCCAAGGCTGGGGCCCGCACTGTCTGTGCTGAACTGGAGGACAGGCCCGTGGGAATCAACCAGCCCAGGAAGAGACTTAGTGCTCAGCAGAGACATCACACCAGAGATACCACATCATTTCAGGTCCTAACCAGGCCCTTCTGCCAGAAACCAGGCTGCCTTGGCGGGTCTCCTGTCCCAGCAGGGCTCAGAAACCAGTCCCAAGGGTCACACACCTGGGTGCTCAGTGAGCAGCCCTGGCCATACCACCCCAGTCTGACAGCTGCTCTGCTGCCCTGGGGGATGCACCAGATGAAAACTCAAGGGGACAAAGAGAAGATGACATGCCCACAGTCCACGCGGGGTCTGGCACCTGGAGCTATGGGGCCAGGATGACCAGAGTATGATGCTTAATCCCTCTGAGTCAAGATCCCTAGGGGTAAAAGGAAGGTACAGGACTCCAGCCTCTGGGTTCCTTGATCTGGGCACTGTCCTCTGAAGCCCAGTGCCCCTTCTCCCAGCCCAGCATGCAGACTCCCAGCCCTCTCACCCACCTTTCCTGGCTCAGCCACCACCCAGCTTTCTGGATTTTCTCATAACACATCACTCACCACTCTGTGTTTCTCTTAGCTCCATGAAGCCTTTTCTGCTTGAGAAACACATTTGGATCTAATGGGGTAAGAAGGTGCTGAAGTTAGAAATATTTGCTTAATTTAGTAATATGTGTGAGCATATGTCACATTCATTTTACCAAAGTTAACTCTCCCCCACCAGGCTGTGAGCTCGGGTCAGGGACTGTCTAATTCTATAGAGTCAGTGTGATATTTTTATCATCTTATAAAATAATTTTAAAAAGACTTTTCAAGACAACATGGCCAGCACAGGCAGCCTGGACCCAATCATCAAATGTTGTCCTGACAATTTGCTTTCTATTTCCACAGGGGACCCGCTCAGTCCTTCCTAATTGTCTTCTCTACGTGTTGTCCCCTTTGCCCTTGTATCCATCACTGAAGGTGGAGGAAGAAGGCTGATGTCTCCAGATGTCCTTACCCTCACATCAGGAGCTGTCAGGGTGCACCGAAGCTCTGGCAGACTGGTTATTCCAGGAATGAAATTTCGGAGAGGTCAGGCTGTGGGCACCAGGGCCTGGGTAACTGTGGGATCATTCAGGAAACTTACTTGTAAGCAAAAAAGCCTGACTCTGGGAAAAAAAAAAAAAAAAAGCCTGACTTTGGCTGGGTGAAGTAGAAAAGGAATTTATTTAAGGGGTATTGGGTAGTGGAGAAGGCTTGGCAACAACCCATCCAGGACCAATCAAGCTGCAGAATAGACCTAGCAAGGCCCTCAGTGCCGGCTCTGCCACCAACATTTATGATAACACTATGTCAGTGACAGCCCTGACACAGGACAGTGGATGCTACCACACTGCCCCTGTGCCCTAGGAATTGCTCTTGTGTTGTGTCTAAGAGTGTTCTGCATGGCCCTGGCTTCTCTGAAGCAAAGGCTCCTCATTTAAAACCTAGGGCTGGCCCATCTGGCTGGGGGACTCCAGGTCACACACCAATGTGTTCTGTAGGGGTGGTTAGGCAAGCAAGCATTTGACATCTCAGCTTCTGCAGTGGGCTGAGAGCTAGGCAGCAAAAACCCACTGACCTGTATCCACTACACACAGAGCCTGTCTCCCCTTTTTACCATTTCTAAGGACCCCAAGACTCCAAATCAGCTACTTGATCAGAAGTCCTAAACCCTGCTCAACTCTAAGCTGGGGCCTCCTCTCTTAAATTATTTCACCCACAAGGCAAAACAGGCCATCATTTGTGGGGAAGGACCCTTCTTCTCCTTACCCAGCCTGCACTGGGACACAGGGACCTTCCTGGGCGATCCAGGAGAAAAGGTTTGTTGTGTGATGTTGCACGTTGGGCCCAAAAACAATTCACACAGGCACAGGGGTGGTTTTCAATTTATGGGCTTTGGGCTTAAAAGTGTTTTCTAATCCCTGTAGAGACCAGATTGCAAAAATGTATGTTCCTCCAACCCTTGTTAGCATCTGGCTTGGCCATGACGCTCCCTTGCTAGTGTTCTCTGGTCATTCTCATTTTAGAAATTGACTGCTCACCAGAAAGTAGTTGGTGGTCACACACTCCTGGGGCAGAAATCTGCAGAGGAGTTTCTGGCTTGGAAAATCCAAAGACGTGGCTCCTTGAGCTGTCTGGTGGCCCTGGCTCGTGGCAGGCCCGTCCTATGGTGCCTTCTGTGAAAATGCAAAGTTAAGAGACTTCTGTAAAACACTTGGGGTGGCTTCTATCCACAGGGAGAAGCTTCCTTCCTTGAAGACTGTGGCCTCCAACAAATCTGAAACACTGTCTCTAAGACCAGACAATAGACATCCTTCTTCTGGTACATACCAAGAGGGTAGGCTCACTGCAGGGACCCCCCCGCCACCAACCAGGACAGCAAGGAGTAGCTCCCTGCTTGGAAAAGCTCCATATGGCCAATATTTTACCAGAACCCAGCCAAGGCAAGCTCAGTCCCCAGGGCACAGAGCCTGGCAGCAGATCCATTCCCTCTGCAAACATCTGGTGCATGCACCACGCTGAGGTCGGGATGCTGAACCATCTTTTGCTGGGAAGGTCCCTCCCCTTCACCTCCCTAATCACTTTCTCAGGGTTTACGCTTCAGCCTCCACTCCCTCACCTGTCTGTTGATAGTCACAAAGCGAGCAGTCATTCCCCCCAGGGAACTGAGTCTATCTGTGGAGCCTATCTGTCTTTTATTCTTGAAAAGGGAAAAAAAGGCGGGGTGGTGGTAAGGGATAAACTCTGTCGTCATGCGCTTGCGTAGGGCAGAGGGGTTGGAGGCCATCTGGAGCAGGTGCTGGCAGGGCCCCTGGGAAAGGAGAAGCAAGGCAGCTGGCTCATCAGGTGGGAGTGTCCTGGGGTCAAAGACCTCATGGCACGATGAAGTTAAGCTTTTCTGGAATTTCTGGCCCGGGAAAGATGGATGACACTTCCCTGGCCTCTGGCTCCTCTCCTAAAGCCAGGCCCAATAGGTGCAGGACTCCTGGAAGAGGTACCAAGCTCAAGGAGACCTGGCCAGGCTGTGCCTCTGTATCCTCCGTGGGTCCCCACCACCAACAGATCTGGGGAGTCTCAGGGGCGCTGGACCCTCCCACCTGGGAGTGTGTCTTGTGCAGTGACATTCAGATCCCTCTTCTGCCCCAGCTGCTTCCTCCTGCCTTCATCTAGGACTCAGAAACCTCTTGTCGGGCCTCCTGACTCATCTGTCCCCATCCAGGAGGCAAGGAAGGCTTTTTTCCCAAATACAGATGGTGAAACTGAAGGCTCCAAGAAGTGATGGGATTGGCGAGGGTCCCGCTGCAATTTCCCTGCCGGCCTCCATGAGATCTGCTCACCGCCTGTTCAGTGTCCTCTCTGGGAAGTTATGCAGCTGGAAGGGGGCCCCTGGGATGAAATAATTGCAGAGAAAACAGATGGACAGCGGAGCAATCCTCCCCTTGTCTGTGTGCCTGAGAATCCTCTGCAGGGCCAGGAGGGGGCGCTGTTACACAGGGAGCTTGTTTCCCCGCTCCAGGGGAGGGGAGGTGGACAATCCTGTCTTAGCCACCCCTTCCCCAGCCTCCTAAAAGCCCTTATGTGCACCTTTCTCATCTCATCGAAGTCCACTCTTACCTCCTATAGGATCCTGGTAGTGGACCGAACCTCGACTGTGCCCCAGTAGGGCCCATCCATAGTAGGCACAAAAGTCTCACCTTGCCCTCGTGGAGGAAGGGAAAAAGGGAAGAGGGGCCCACAAGAACAGAGTCTTTTCTCTCCATGTCCTTTCAGAGGTCCAGGAGGCAGAGTCCTAGTCGTGCAACTCTCTGATGCCTGGAGTTTGGCACACCAGCCTGGCTCTGACTTCTCTCTCCCACTCCCTCTCTGTGTCCCCCCACAATTGATCACCCTCCTTCGGCCTCGTCTGTCAACCTACTCCTGCAAATTTGTTTGCCTTCCTCACCCCAAGAGCACAATAGGCCCCCACCCTTGGAAGACAAGCCCCTCCCCCTCTTTATCACGTCTCCTTGCCTCTAGAACCTACTTGCCTCCCTCCCAAGCCTGCCTCCTCTGGGCACTCCTACGTGAAGCCTCCTCCCCCTTCTTTCCCTAGCTCTGGGTGCTCATGTTTTCTTTTACTGCACCCCGCTAAGCCTGGGTGCCTTCCTCCCATTAGCCCAAAGGGAATCACTCTGTTTTCCATCTGGGTTTCCCTCTTCTTTCCTTTCTCTCCTCCTGCCTGCCGGGTCTCCTTTCCCAGCTCAGCACAGACTTTTCCTTCTCCAGGAAGCCTGCCCTGCTAGCCCAAGCTGGGAGAGCTGTCCTCCCTCCCTGCCGTTGTCCTTTTTGGCCTACAAAGCTAGTGCCTGTTGCCTGGGTGGAGGGGTGTCTTCCCTGCCAGGATGGAACCCCACAGGCTGCACGGATGCTCAGTGAATACTTGGGGAATCAGTGGATGGATAATTGACAAATGATAAGATTCCCTACAGAACTGCCAGGCTCCTAAGGCCCAGTGGCCTTTTCTCTCTCCTTGGCCATTAGGAGGAGTTCTCACACTGAGCATTCAATAAAGTGCCACAAACAGCTCATGTTCAGCTGCTCAGTGGGTCCAACTTTCCCAGGCCTGGCCCCCGGGGCCAGAGCAAGAAGGAGCAAACCTCATGAGTGAAAAGCAGGAAGAAGTGACCTGAGTCCCCATTCTAGGCCTAGGGGAGAGAGAGAGCCTTCTCTGCAGCTTCCTGGGCAAAGAAACCAAGAAGGAGGTGAAAGCTTCAGTTGCCAAGGTGGTCATGCGCTGGCTCTCTCCTTCCCTGAAGGTCCCTCCAGCATCATCCTCCCACTTCTACCCATCCCACCTCCCAAGCCCAGGCTAAGCAGGAGCTGCTCCATGGTCTTCCCCAGGGAAGCCTCATGCTGCAGTTAACTCTCCCAGGATCTGATCTGTCCCAAATGACCACAGGCCAGTGGTCAGAAGTGAGGGCTCACCAGAAGATTCCTCTTCCAAAGAGGGGAGGTAGCTTCCCAGGTGTTGGTTCTGTCCACACTGGGGCGGGGTCAGTTTATTGTATTTAGTCTCAAAGCTCAAAGAGAGAGGAGATCTAGATGGTTACCCAGCTGTCACCAAGAAGACAGGAAGAACCAGCCTACAGATATTCAGACAGAAGGGGGTGCCCATGGGACACTGGAAGCTCCCAACCTGTCCTCAATAAGGGGTTTCAGAAGATGTACCTCTTGCTCCCTGGAAACCAGTCCAGTGCCTGGCTCAAGAATCAATCTGGGGCTTCCCTGGTGGCACAGTGGTTGAGAATCCACCTGCCAGTGCAGGGGACACGGGTTCGATCCCTGGTCCGGGAAGATCCCACATGCCGCAGAGCAACTAAGCCCCTGCGCCACAACTACTGAGCCTGCGCTCTAGAGCCCATGAGCCACAAGTACTGAAGCCCGTGTGCCACAACTACGGAAGCCCGCTCGCTCTAAGGCCCCTGCTCTGCAACAAGAGAAGCCACCGCAATGAGAAGCCTGCACACCGCAACAAAGAGTAGCCCCCAGTCACCACAACTAGAGAAAGCCTGCGGGCAGCAACGAAGACCCAACACAGCCATAAATAAATAAATAAATTTATTTTTTTAAAAAAAGAAGAATCAATCTGCCTGGCTCCTTAAACCTGTATGAACAAAGCAAGTCTCAAAGAAGTTCCAGATTGGTAACATTCCTCTTCTTCCGGTAGACAATGAGGAGAGGGGACTTCCATCGTCCATCTGGAGCTCCCTCCCCCTTCCCCTTCTTACACCTCTTCCTTCCTCCTCAAATGAAAGAGCGGTGCCCCTCGATGGGCGTTACCATGCGGAGGCAATCAGGCTGGCTGCCCGGAGGTAATGAGTCAATACACCAGAATACAAAGGATGCCCTGCTGATGTCTGGATCATCTTGGAGTTCAGGAGATTCTGCTACCCCAAACTCAGGCCTCTGCTGTAGGTTATTTCCTAAACAAAGGGACCTGCACTTTCCCGCGCAGAATGCCAGGGTGGGAAAGAAAGCAGATGGTTTGGCATTGCCTCCCGGCTCTGGGCTCAGGCTTTGCTGTGGGATCCACCGCATGACACTTGGTTCTCCTGGCCCCTCTCGATTCCTGCGGCGTTCCCGCCGGGGGCGCAGCTTCCTTTCCTCGAAAAAGGTCGTCCAGGTGCCTCCAACCCTCAGGGTAGTCTTGGCGCTTGGGGTCCGCAAGCGCTCCTCTACTCTCCGCTCTCCAGCCGAGTCCCCTGCTCCGGAGGCAGTGGAGTCATAGATTCCTGCATCTCACTCAATTCTTATGGTTCTCTGCCTCCACGGCCCATCCTGAAGGACTCCTCAGAACCCAAGGGACCGAGACGCCCTGCCCAAGGAGAGGGAGTCGTGAGCAGCAGCGATACGTGGGCGTGTTCCGACAACTATGGTAGGGACCACTCTGCAGCAGAAAACGCGAGGGCGACCACCTGTTATGGCTCACAGAAACCAGATTGGGCTCGGGGCCGGGTAAAGCTCCCTCCCCAGACTGGGCAGGTGCACAGGCCACTGGAGCGGACAGCCCCACGCTGCGGATCCTCGAGTGGGTGCAGTCAAGGTCAGGCGCGCACCCGTCGGTGCAGAAAGAAGCCATCTGCCGGGTCAGACCCGGGGACGTTCTGTAGGGCCGGCCCGGGATGAGGGCGCACTTAGAGCCACAGCGGCGGGCCCAAGATGCAGCCGCACACACGCATGAACACTCGCATCTCGTTCGCCTTTCGCTCCCAAACACACCCGCAGGCGAAAAGCTCGCACTCTCCGGTGAAGGACTTGCGCTCTCCCCTGCGGCCCCGGGCAAACCCCGCTCTCTCTGTGCCTACCTCCCGGACCTCCGGCCCCATCCTCTGCCTCCCCAACCTAAAGGCGTCGGTGCGATCTGAATTACTGTCCCGGCGAGCAGGTGAAAGGTGGAGCCGCAGCGCCAGGCCTCGCGCCTGTCAGGTGCCCCGGGAAGAGATTGGCAACAAGGCAGATCTGCGTGGATTTCGGGCTGTGCCAACTTTCTGGCTGTGTGACTTTGGGCAAGTTACTTAATTCCTCTGAGCCTATCTTTGCACTTGCAAAGAGGGAAACTGATCCTTTCCAGGAAGAGCGTGTGTGCTGTGGTCCAACCTTGTGCGCAGGGCAGCGGGCGCACGAACGGTTGGCATGCCAGGGCGCGCTCCCTGCAATTCGAGTTCCCTTGTGCGCGCCGCTTTGCAGCTTGGAGCGCAGTCGGGAGAGAGCCCGCCGAGCCGCGGGATCCCTCCGGGGTGGGATGAGGGTGGGGGCAGAGGGGGAGCCCCCGCGGACCCCTCCCGGCCCTCGGCGCGAGTGCCATTGGCCCGGGCGGCCCTGTGGGCGGGAGGATGACATCAGCGGCAGGTTGGATTATAAAGGCGCGAGCGGAGCCGCGGGCTCAGAGCGCACCCAGCCGGCGCTGCGCAGCACTGGGACCCGCACCCGCGTCGCAGCCCGGCCAGCCTGCTCCGCGCTCGCCTGCCTGTCTGCCCGTCTGCCCGCCGGCCCCGCGCACCCTTGCTGCCGCCGGCCTGCGCCCAGCCACCCACGGGCACCATGCACCTCTCCCAGCTGCTGGCCTGCGCCCTGCTGCTCGCGCTACTCTCGCTCCGGCCCTCCGAAGCCAAGCCCGGGGCGCCGCCGAAGGTGGGTGCTGTCGCAGGGACGTCGGAACTGCGAGGGGCGGTGGTAGGGCTAGGGGGTCTAGGAGGGTGTGGCCCGCCGGAGGGAGCAGAGGGGGCGGGAAGGCGGCTCTCTCCCTCCCCTGAGATGCGCGCGGGTGAGAGCTGGGGAGCCCTCGAAGGCCGGACTCGGGAGAGCATCGACAAATGCGCAGCCTCTGCCTCAGTGTGGTCAGCCCGGCAAGGGGCAAAGGAGAGGAGGGCAAGCGGCTCCCCGAAGGAGCGGACAGCAGCGGCCGCGTGGCAGGTGGATGCAGGGCCGAGCCGTCCGGCACCTCTGGGGGCGCGCTCAGGACTCGAAAGGGACAAACCGCGCTGGCCGGAGTGTCGGGCTGGAGCATCAGCGGCCCCGCCAAGTCCCCCGCGCTGCCGCGGTGCGTCCCTTCACCTGCCCGTTCTCTCCTTCTGACAGGTCCCGCGCACTCCGCCAGGGGAGGAGGTGGCCGAGCCCCAGGCTGCGGGCGGAGGTCAGAAGAAGGGCGACAAGACTCCCGGGGGCGGCGGCGCCAATCTCAAGGGCGACCGGTCGCGACTGCTCCGGGACCTGCGCGTGGACACCAAGTCTCGGGCGGCGTGGGCCCGTCTTCTGCAAGAGCACCCCAACGCGCGGAAATACAAGGGAGGCAACAAGAAGGGTTTGTCCAAGGGCTGCTTCGGCCTCAAGCTGGACAGGATCGGCTCCATGAGCGGCCTGGGATGTTAGTGCGGCGACCCCTGGCGGCGGTGAGTACCACCAACCCCGGCCGCCGGGAGCTCTTGCACACCCAGCTTCCCGTGAAGCCCCCCAGAACCTAGCCTGCACCCCCTCCCTCAGGCCGGCTCCTCTCTGATCCCCTGGACCTTTCCGCCTCCCAGCCAGACCATCTGAGCACTAGATTGAGTGTGTGTGCTAGACATTTGCCCCCAACACCATTTATCATCCCATTTTACAGATGGAGAAAGTGAGGGATAAAGTGGTCAGGGAACTTTGGCAAGGTCAGAAATGGCTCAGCATGGATGAACCCACCTGGCTCCCTCTGGAGAAACAGAGACAGCTTGGGGGGGGGGGTCCCGGGGGTGGGGTCCCACCCACCCCAGGACCATAAGGCAACCAGCAACACTGACCCCAGTTCTCCAGCTGGGGGGATTGAGGGCTGATCCTGGGTTGGTGGGAGCGGAGGAGGAAAGGCATACATACAAGTGAAGGGTAAGTTGATCTGCTGGCCACTGCATCATGGTGCTGGGCAGTAAGCAGCCCAGTGGTCAGGACAGCTCCCTGGGTCTGTTGTCTCTGTAATGGGACAGACGTGGAGAGATACCTGCCCCCTCACAGTAGAGAGAATAGCCATTTGTTAGCATCACCAGGGAGCATTTCTGCCCCAGAGCATTCTGATTCTTGTCCCTTCTCTAAACCATGGCCGTGGGCAAACTGGTCTGTCCAGGGTCCTGACGCTGCTGCAATCCATGTGACTTCAGGATAGAACCTCAGTGTTCATGGCACTATTTTAGGGCAAGGAAAAAGAAACTAAAATAAATCTATTTTTTTGCCCCAACCTGAAACTCATGTCCCAAACTGAGCTCCGCCCCCCCCCCACCATGCCTAGGCTCCATACCTGGGTTTCTGGTATGGCCTCCTCCGCCTCCACCAGGCTGGAAACCCCTGTGCTACCTTCAGCCCCTGCCGGGCACTGCTCCCCTGGCAAGGTAGTGCGGCAAATGTCCTTCCCTCCTTTCCCCACTCTCCATTCCTGCTGCCCACCAGTATCCATGGAGAAACAACATCCCAACCTCTGGAACTGACATTCAAGTGATTTTGAACCTGACCTCCTGGTGTCCAGCCTTGCCTGCAGCCAGCTGCTGTCATTCCCTGTCCCACAGGCTTTCCGTCCCACTGCAGGCCAAGCTGTGTTCTCGCACCCCAGAAGCATTATCAGTGTCTACACTGTCTTCCCCCAAAGGACAAGAGCGCCCATCTTTGAAGGTCTCCAGTGCAATGCCTGAGGCTTTTTTACTACACAGAAAACTTTTTCACCTGAGCTATGGTTGTTTGTGAACCCCCAAATTAACTCATGAGCAACGTAAGGGCCAGACACTAGCCTAAGATGATCTGGGGCCTGCAGGATGCCCAAAGGAGCTCTTTAAAATGTCTGTCAATGACCCGGAAAACCTGCCCCACCCAGCATAGGAGCACTCCTCACCCACCTGCCCTAGTATTTAGCTGGTGTCCTTCCTCTCTGCAGCCAGACTTGGCCAGGCTGTGTGCTCCTCCTGCAGGGGCTTCGTTTGTCTGAGGTCTTGACTTGCCATGATTCTGGCACTGGTGGACCAGCCTTTAGAAGCTACCATTGTGATGGGTTTGTTCTATTCTCTCCTGTCTCAACAATGAAGAGATGAAGCCACAGGCATCAAATTTTCAGTTTGTGAGTTAAGCACCAAGTTCAAACTTCAGAATCCAAGCAAATGGTATTCTATGAGTTAGCAGGAGATAAGGTCCTGGAACGTGCCTGGCATGCACGTCCCCATAGACCCCTTGTTCTTGGATGAGGCTGTCTGTGGGTACCAGGTATTCGTGGAGAGAGGTACTCCGCAGGTGGAATCCAGGTTGCTAAGACTTCTTGACCCCTTTGACCAGGGAAGCTTGTCAACCTCCTGGAAGTTCTCTTTTAGCTGAACGCCCACCTCCAACACCTTTAACCTTCTCAACCCCACCCTCACCCCCAGCCCCGTGAGAAGGCAGAGCATCCTTCTTGTTGCCTGCAACCTCCTAGTGGAGATGCCCAGGGTATCTCACTGTCTGGGCTTAAAAGAGAAAGACAGCTTAGGGTTTTCCCATTAATGAAAGCTCTTCCGAGGCTGTGGCCACTTCTCTACACAGGAGTTGACTTTGGCTCTAACCAGCTGCCATAATGACTGTCGCTGATGGTTATAGCCTTGATTATAAAATGCTAATGGCAGAGATGAGGTGTGGAGGATGCCTGAATGAACACGTTGCCCATGGGGCCCAGGGACATCACAGACATCTGTCCTCTGTTTAAACATATGGGATGGCAGAGAAAGGGGTTGGAGAAGAGTTCATCAAGGCCTTGAGGCCCAGGGTCCCTCTGCCAGGACTGTCCTCTGGAAGGGCACCACCCTGTCTCAGGTGGAAGACTTCCTCTGGCCCCCGAGCACCCACACACCCATTCGCAGAGACTCGGTGCAGCCCTCATCAAATGACTCTGCCAACTCACGAGCCAGCCAACCCAGCACGACCACTCATTTCCCCAGGGCCGGTGTGACACGCCATTTCCTCTGATTCTGAAGGGGACCTCTTCTGAGGAGAAGCCAGCTGGGGATGGAAGTGCTATTTATGGGCAGCTGTGACCCAGACACTCTGCCAATGCCCAGTGTGTGGCCCGCTGTTGAATCTTAAAGCCAGCCCTGGGAGGTGGCTATTATCCCATTTTATGGGTGAGGAAAGCGATACTCAAAGCTATGCAGGGCCATCCAGGAAGTAATATTCAGAGTTGGGACTTGAGTCCAGATTTCCCAAATCTTCAGATGCTTCTCTCCCCGTTCCCTCCGCCACCCCCCAGACACGTAAAGCACCTGATGGAGGGTTGGTATTGTAGCAAAACATAGAGGTGGGCCGGGGTGGGAGGTGGGGGGCTTCATTTTCCATTCCCTTTCCCTCACTGTGCCTCACTGAGAGCCAAGGGCAAGGCCTGCACTTAGTCAGAGGCGGAGGAGGGCTGGCTGACTTTCTGGTTCCACCTGTGCTGGGGCAGGAAGTGCCAAGGACACAGCAGGCGATGGATGAGGACCTGGAGAGGCCCGGAGTGGAAGGGCCCTTTTTCCTCTGCAGGAAGGCCTTCATCAGGGCCTGTAGGCAAAGGCGAAGGGATTTTGCCTTCTGCTACAGCAGGAAAGGGAGGAAGATTCTAGAAGTGCCCTGCAGGCTGGGCTTTCTCAGCTGAGTGTCCCTTGGCCCCTCTGTGTTTCAGGATCGGGAACCTGCTCCGTTTTGCTGAGGTCACCCTTGGTCATCAGCCTCCCAGCATCTGGAAGCAACTCCAGCGCAACGTGGCTTTTACATTTCTTTTTTTCTTTCCTGGTACTGGGAATACACAACACCAGCTGTTTTATTATTATTTAGGGAGGGGGGTATGACTTTATTGTTTGTTTTTTTTTAATGAAAAATAAAAAGTTATATATTATATATATTATATACACAAAACACACACACCTACACCGACGTGATGACAAGGGACAGTTTTTAAGAGACTGACAAAACCAGCTGTAAAACATTGCTGTTTGTAAATTCATGTCATGCATAAATGTATTTATGTTGTAAAGCTATTTATATTGTTTATAAAGAGATATTTATAAAAATTTTATTTATGTAACTAAATGAAAGAAGTCAATCATTGTAATGTTTTTGTCTTAACTAGTTGAAAAATGTAAAAAAAAGTCATTCCATGAACATCTTGAAAGCTGTCTTTATTTACTCATTGCACCTTTTTTTTAAAGAATTAGTCTGAGAAGGAGGGAGAATGCGGAGACAAGGCTTTTGCCTCTGAATAGATCTAGCAGCCGGTTCCGATTCTGGGTTGACTTGTATCAGAATCCCCCAGGAATCTTGTTAAAAATACAGATTCCTGCCCCCATCCACCCACGGATCTACTGAATCCGACCTCCACGGGTAGGATTGGCCATGTGGCTTTTGTCCCAAGTGATTCTGACCAGCTTGGCCAGGTCAGGAAGCTCTGCTCAGAGCACTGGACAGCTGAGAAGTCAGATGTGGTGAATTAAATTAAAACTGAATTTAGCTGACTGAGGGCCCTCTAATTCTACTCCATCTTCTCTCTGTTATTAAAGGAAACAAATCACTGAAAACTTCCTTTCTGCTTTGGGGAGATTTAGAAGGTTTCCATATATCTTGCGGAATCTGGTCTGGTTACCTTATGAGTCTCAGCTCCGGGAAGCGTGGGGCGGGTCGCTTTTCCTCATAGCAAGCCCCAGGCTCAGTGGGGGCCTGAGGCCAAGGATCTCAGAAAGAAAGAGAACGTATTATCAGGTTTCCTATTTGCATAGTGCACTGTGCTTTTCAAGGGGGTTGTGTGTTTTCTTTTCACCTGAAGCTGCTAACAATTACGGTTCCTATGGAGTCTTGCATGAGAAATTATGACTATTTAGAATCTCTTTTCCTGAAACCAGCAGGAATCTTAAATAATTCCGAGCTAATCTCACTCCATCCTTGGTACGTGACTCTCCTGTGCAGCTCCCCCATCTGTCTCCTGTCCCTCGTTTGGTGAAAACAAGGACTAAAAGAGCCTTTGGGGCTGGTTCCACCAGGTGAGCACGACCCCTCTCAGGGGGATTGGGAGCAGTGTGGCCCCAAAGTCATGGGGTCAGCAGGCCTAGCCGAGTATTTCCAGAGGAAATTTGGCTCTGGTGGGATGGGGAGGTGGCCAGTGGCACCTGGCTTTTCTGCTGGCATCCGAGCCCCTGACCTCTCTTCCCTCAGCAGCAGGTTCTCAGGTGGGTCAGCGGCCGACACAGTGACCTCACCTGGGTGAGGAAACAGCTTTGAAGACATGTTCCAGCCGGGGAAGGCGTGCCCTTCCCACTCCTCAGCTTCCGCCACTGCCCCAGGGTCCTTCTTTGGGCTGAGCTCTCTAGGGTGTGGCTATCTTCCTTCTCTCACCCCGCTTCTGTGGCTCAGAACTCAGGTGCCAGGTCAATGAGGGTGAGGGGCTCCAGCACCCAGGGCTCGCCAGTGCGTCCGTTCACCGTGCTGTCTGTAGGCCCCGTGCCAGGGGATGCTGACGGGCGCTGCAGGAACAGGAAGGCGGTGGGAACACTGTGGGCTTTGCTGGTGGTGAGGCAGGCACATCTTCCGAAGCCCAGAGACAAAAGGGGCGGAGAATTCTAGGATTCAGGGAGCCGCCACCAGAAGCTAAAGCTTTTCTCCGTGGACAGTATCTGGGTTGCCAGTATCCTCAGGCCCAAGCGACACAGGTTGTCCTCCCAAGTAGCTCTCATCCCTGAATTAGCTGCAAACAACATGCACGACTCTCTGTTGCCAGTTCAGCCTCCCACTGGCGGAGGCCGTTGCCAGAAGGCAAGTCCTCCTCGACATCCAAACCTGAAGTCCTCCGACTGCTTCCTCGGCAGCAACAGGGACACGTCATCCCAGCCATGAGTTTCTGCTGGAAAGCCGGGGAAGGATCAACAGAGAGTCCATCAGTACCAGGAAAAGTTTTGAAACCTCCAGAGATTACCCAGGTGGTGGTATTGCACAACGCTTCCAGTCCTCCGGGCTGTATCTTGGGCTCATCCCTCTGCACGAGCAACTCGCCTCCAGAGCTGCTGGAGAACCTGCAGCTTCTCTCACTGGGGTGAACACAGCAGCCAGGACCAGCTCAGGGGATGGGCCTCACTGGAGCCCTGGTCCTCGGGACAGGGCCGGTACCCCTGCAGTGTTAAACGGTTCACTGCGAAAGACCAACAGGGTTAGGCAGAGGCGAAAAGAGATACGGGTGCTGGAAGGCCTCAGGCCTGGGGGTGTTCGGGAGGAAGCCATTCCCTTCCCCGAAGCACTCGGTTACTGGGGAGTCAGGGTGGGGAATGGGGGCATCTGCCTGGCTGAGGCTCCTTGGTGCTACAGCTGGTGGCATGTAGGAGCCTGGCTTGGCAGGACTGGGCCCAGGAACCCCACCTTGGGCTCCCAAACACACCTGACGGAGAGACCCCGTCTCTCGAGCCCATGCCAGGGAGGTACCACCCTGCCCCTACCATGGAGGTGCGGCAGAGCGTCCAGGTCCTCAGCCAGGCAGGTTCCAGGCGTCTGCCTTCCCTCCTCTGCCTGAGATATGAGAGGTCCTCCCCTGGTGCCAAACGGGTGGTCCAAACTGGGGCTGCACACAAGCAGGGGGGGCTCTGGGGGTGATCAGAGGGGCCACGATATCTGGACACGGTCAGAGCCCTGCTCTTCCATAGGAAGAGCTCTTAACCCAGGCGGGTGGTAGGGGACAGGCTGAGGAGCCCCAACCCCAGTTAGGGAGGGAGAAAAGTCAGGGTGCCGTCAGAAATGGGATTTGACTCAGACGTTTTACATGAAGAGGCTTAACCGAAGGGACCGTCTGCAGAGGTGTGGGCCGGTGTGACGGAGGAGTTGGTGGGAAGCCTGGGATGAAGGGAGAAACTGTCCTGGGGTTGGAACTGTGCCACGGTGCAGGGTGGGATGAGGGAGAAATACCCCAACTTCTCTCGCCACCCCGCCCAGCCTCTCTCTGGTGTCTCCAATTGGCTAAACCCACCAGGAGCCAGACAGCAGGGGAACCCAGGTCAGGTGGCCTGCAGGAGTCGCCTGCCAGGGTGGGTAGGGTGGGAGGCAAACAGAATCACAAAGCAGCAAGAGGGATTTGGCTTGAGGCAGGGGTCCGGCACCTTCCTCTAGCAAGGATGAGGAAGACCTGCAGCAGGTATGGGGGCTCATATCACCTCCCTGGAGGCAGCTGATTGTCTTGAATGCAGGAGACAAAGGATTGACTGAGTCCGAAGTGTGGGCACTGCGTGATTGGCAGCTCTTGTTCTAGGAGTTGCCCCACATTCACATCTTTACTGAGCTTGGCTGGAGGGTCACTGGTGTTCCCTCCACACCACCTACACCATCCACGTCCCTCCCTCCATGCCCCACTGAAGACTGATAATGATGTTGGAAAAATGTGATTTTTTTCTCTTTATCCTTATAGTTTTTCTCTTTATTGTTATTATTCTTTATAATTGACTTACAATATTATATTCGTCCCAGGTGTACAACATAGTGATTTGATATTCTTATACATTACAAAATGGTCACCACGATACGTCTAGTTACCACCTGTCATCCTACAAAACGATTACAATATCACTGGCCATATTCCTTATGCTGTATATTACATCACTGTTAATTATTTATTTTATAGCTGGAAGTTTGTACCTCTTAATCTCCCTCACCTATTTCACTCATCCCCCCACACCCCTCCCCACCAGCAACCACCAGTTTGTCCTCCATATCTATGAGTCTGTTTCTGTTTGTTGCATTTATTCCTTTATTTTTGAGATTCCACATATAAGTGAAATCATACGGTATTTATTTATCTTTACATTTTAATAGTCATATAGTTGTTATTTATTCAGTACATAAAGGTTCAGTATTAATGTAATAATTAGATAGGAAATGTGAGGTTATGCTGCAGTAACAAACAACCGCCAAAATGCAGTGTCTTAAAATATTTATTTCCTCCTTGCACAAAGTCTATTATGGAGCTGAGCGGTCCTTCAGGGCAACTCTTTACCATACAATGGCTCAGTGTTGCACCTTCAAATCAAGGAATTTTTCTTCATTTGATGCGAAGAGAGCCTGCTGGGAGGTCAAGCAACCAGGGGCTTCTACCCAGACAGGATGCCTGAGACTTATAGTCACACTTAATTGGCCAAACCAAGTCACATGACCATGCCCTACTTTGAGGGGCTGAGGAAGTGCAGTCCTCCCTCGTGCCCAGAAATGGAGGAGACCTGCACTTTAGCGAGCAGGAGCGAGCGCCCACACCCATACGTAGCCACAACTTAGAGCTCCTTCACTGTGTGCCAGACACTCCCTAGGAAATTCTACTTTATCTGATGTGAACGTTATCAGCCCTACTTTATTTTTATTTGTGCTTGATATCTTTGCCCAAGCTTTGATTCTTTCCCTCTCTGGTATTTTTTTTTAATTTAGGTGTGTTTGTAATGTATTAGATTAAAATATATGTAATTTGGGCTTCCCTGGTGGCGCAGTGGTTGAGAGTCTGCCTGCCGATGCAGGGGACACGGGTTCACGCCCCGGTCCGGGAAGATCCCACATGCCGCGGAGCGGCTGGGCCCGTGAGCCATGGCCGCTGAGCCTGCGCGTCTGGAGCCTGTGCTCTGCAACGGGAGAGGTCCTCGTACCACAAAATAAATAAATAAATAAAATATATGTAATTTGAGACGTTCTGCCCTTTAATAAGAAAACTAGATTATTCACATTTATTGTCATTGCTCATGCTTGGCCCAACTTCTTTATCTGAATTTTGACTTTGTGTTTTTAAGGTTCTTTAATTTTTTTGTTCCTTTTAATTGAATTTTTTTTCTTCTGTAGACTACGGTGCTTGCTTTAATCTTCTGCAATGATTTGGAAAGTAGACATCCTGTTTTTAATTGTTAGTGGTTCCATTTAGTTTTTCATGAAAATTATTAAACCCACATTTATATTATTACCAGAATCAAAATCACAAACAATAACTTTGAGCTCCTTCACAAGAGAGACAAAGAATTTAGCCCATTTGCTTCTTCCCTGACCTCTTCTGCCCTTTCTGGGTCTCCACGAACATAATCTGAGGACAGTCTCCTTAACTGGACTGCTACAACTACCAAAACACCCTCCCTCCAAAATACCTCAGCTTTCTTTTTGTTCCCCCATATCCATCAGATATTTTGACTTTCCACCCTAACGCCCTTCTCCAGACACGGCCCCACTGCACACCTCTTAGTCTGGGCTGGCTTCTCTGGCCCCTGCCTGTTCTCCATGGCTGCCCGGGCCCCTCCCACGGGTGTGAGGTTTGAATTTCAGCCCCTGTGCTGGGGTGTGTGTGTCGGGCCAGTGTGGGTGCTGTGCATTACACGGGGCCGCATACGTGCGCTTCCTCCCCAGAGTTTGCCAACACTTTCATTTCACGAGCGACAGTACAGGCACCGGCTCTGCGCTGCGTTCCCGAGAAGAACACGCATCCTCCTCTGGCCGACGAGCCGCAGATCCGGAGCTGGAGAATGGACAGACCTGTCCTCTCTGGGGCTGGCCGGCTCTCCGAGGAATCGCTCCGAGGTCTTCTCTAGCTTTGTCTCATCTCCTGGGGGCCTTAAGGCTTTGGCTATGAGCAGGACAGAAACAGGGTTCCAGGGGTCCTAGCTGTTTGATCCAAGAGGGTCAGAGACGGCGTTCCACTCGGATGGACACCAGGGGGCGCGACAGCGCTGGGAGCATCAAGGGCTCCCCTGGGACAAAGTCGGACAAGCCTGAGGGTGCTGGCGAGAAAGGCAGGGCATCAGAGTGCCGCGTGGAGCGTGCGTCGATGGGGGCAGATGGACCCCAGGCTTGGGTGCGCAGGCTGAGATAGGGGACCGCGGGTGGGCTTTGAGCCCTCTCCTGGCTTCCTGCTCAGGTCAGTTGGTCTGTGGACACTGGGTACTGGTGTGAATTCCGAGTGTGAGCAAAGAAAGGCGAGGCAGACGAGCTGCAGCCGCCGCCAGGGCTCAGGCAACATGGAGAAGAACTGGGAGCTTTGGACAGCCTCCTGCGGAAGGATCTACCTGTTCTCAGATCTACCTCTTTTCATGACTGAAAGCACCCCGTCAGTAAAAACTTGGGTATAATTAGGCATCTGAACATTAAATACAAGCACGTCTGTGTTCATAAAAGTATGATAGTATTATATACGCACATACTTTCTTCCCAGGCCCTGGGATGCACCCACACCCCCTTGTGGAGAAAACTGGCCCAAAGAGCCCTCAGCATTTTTCCATGGAAGGCCTGGGGTTGGGGGCGCTGGTGTCAGCCTCCTGAATGATCCATGACCCATGAGAGCGGAGGAAGCTGGGCCCAAACTCAAAGAAACGGTTTAGATCATTTTTGAGGCTTGAAATGGGATGACATCTGGCAGGATGTTGGCCAAATGGTGACAACAGTTACCTCTAGATGAGGGGTTTCAGGTGGCTCTGACTTTTTATTTCTTGTACTTTTGGGTTGTACTTGCCTTGTTTGCAGTGAAGAGGTATGTATACATGTACATATGCGTGTGTATATATGTATGTACATGTATATATACACAGAGATGTTCACAGCAGCGTTATTCATAATAACCCAAAAGTGATTACAACCCAAATGTCCATCAACTAGTGAATGGATAAATAAAATGTGGTCTAGCCACGCAACAGAATATTATATGGCAATAAAAAGAAACAAGGTACTGATACATGCCATAACATAGATGAACCTTAGAAACATTATGCGAAGTGAAAGAAGCCACACAAAAAAGTCACATATTGTATGGCTCCATGTACACGAAAGGTCCAGAACATGCAAATCTACAGAAGCAGAAAATATTTTCTGAGTGATTGTCTAGGGCTGGAGTGGGAGGGTGAGGGGAAATAGGGGGTGATTGCTAATGGGTATGAGATTTCTTTTGGGGGGTTAAGAAAACAGTCTAAAATTGATTGTGGTGATGGTTACACCACTCTGAATATACTGAAAACCATTGAATGTACATTTTAAATGGGTGAAGTGAGTAGTATGTGAATTATATCTCAATAAATCTGTTATGTAGAAAACAATAAGGTTATTTCAAAAGGGAGAAGGATTTCAAAAACTCCAAGAAAGGAGACTCTTAGGATAAAATCAGGCTCTCAGAACCCAGCCCTGTGCTTGGCTGGACCTTTTCCGGGAGGGACGTTTCCTTAGCTGCATGCAGAGAGGGGTGGACCAGCATCAGATGTCAGCTGACCTGGGCCCCTTTCCTGGCACCATCTCCTCCAGCTGGGAGGCTTGGGCAAATGAAACCTCAGCATCCTCTTCTGTAAAATGGGAGCAATAATAGTCCTACCTCGTGTGGCTACTGTGAGGATGACATGAGATGATGCGTGTCAGGGTCTTTGCTCTTTGCCTGGCACATGAAGAGCCACGATTACTACAAGACGAGGTGCATGCACAGTCCACCACCTGAGTGCCCGGCTTCCCAAACTGCAAACAAAAGCCCAGTCCCATGAACAGTGATGCCCAAATTACCACAGCCTGTAGGATGGTGCCTCCTGCCACAATCACCCCACTAATTTCAGGGAAACTCCAGAGGCACCACACACTTTCTTTCCTTGTCCTCCAGGTGGACAGTCGATGGCACACCAGCCCTCAAATGGGACACTGGCCAAGCCATGCTGTCGAAGCCCCCCCAGGAATGCTGCTTTGTTGGGCACAGAAACCCCCCACTGAGGCCACCTGAGCTCTCTGGGGCTGGGGTCGGGGAGGCTCTGGGCCCTGAGCAATGCTGCTGGGTCAGATCTTCGTGAGCTACTCTTTCAGCTGCTGCCACCAGCCACTCTGGCCTTTGGGCCTTGAGGTCAATCCGTGTGGGGAGGGGCAGGAGTGGAGGGTGACAAGTGACCCCAGGCCATCCCCTCCTTCCTCATCACACCATTCTGTCTGTCCTTTGCTTTGTCCTTACAGCCAGTCCAACACCTCCCAACACTCCCCCAAAACTCCTTTCTCCTTCAGCCAAGCAGCAAATGTCTTTGTGCCTATTGACACCTACTAATGGGTGGCCAGAGGGGTCATTAGCTCCCCGGTCCACGAGAGCAATCCCATGTGGGCAGAACCAGGATGCTCCCCCAAAGCGGCTGCGAGTTTCTCAAGGGCAGGGATGAGGTCTTTCTTGTTCCAATGTCCCCAGCATCCAGCCCAGTTACTGGCACGTCACAGATGCTCAGCAAAAGTTTGCGGCAGCAAAGGGCAAGCTGAAGGCTCCTGCGCTGATCTCTGCAGATGGGAAGTTGAGTGACTCTCATGGGTGAGACCCTTGGGGTGACTCTGGGGGGCCACTCACAGAAGGGATGGGGGCTGTGAGCAGGCTGCATTCTGTTATCAGTAAATGAAGCCAAAGTGGCTGGCCTGGGGGTTTCTGTCCCTTGAGATGGTCCCAGAATCACAGAGTGCTCAGGGCGGCTCTCATGCAAAGCACGTGGTAAAGGAGAGAGGCCTCCAGGAAAAGCCCTTCTCAGAACTGGGCTTACTCCCTACCCATCTCTGCTCAAAAGCAAGAGAAATGGCTGCTCAATCTCTGTCATTGCCGCCATCAAAGTTTTAAGACTTCCTTTATGACCCTGAGAAGCCCATTTTCCCTGGCTCACGGCTTCCATCTATCTTCTGGCAATGTTCCCAGTCTGTGGTCTTTTCCTGTGATGAGAAAGTCTCTCTGACCCTTTGCACTTACGACAAACATCTTCGGAGATGTGTGGTGAAACAAATATCTTTGCCCCTCTGAGCCTCAGTTTCTTAATCTGTAAAATGGGGATAATACCTAATTCAGAGGGCTGTGAGAAGACTGGCTGCCCTAGTAATGTCTTACCTGTTGTCTCAGTTAATACTTAATAAATGGCAAGAAGAGCAATAAAATGTGCATGGGCTACTCTGGTAAAGTGCATTGAATACAGGGGTGAATATGAAGCTATAGTCTTTCCTAGGTGATAATTATTCCAAGTAAAAATATATTTCACAGAAACAGAATTTTCAGAAGTGTACCTGAAACCATCTCAGTAGAGAGGTTTTAATTCATCTAATGCAGAAGCAAATGCTGTCGAATCTACTTTACAAGGACATCCTCAATCTGACCACATCTTGCCCCTCCTCTGTTCCCACTCTGCTCAAACCACCACTGTCTCATGCCTGGACAACCACAAGAGACCCCTAGTGGGTTTCCCTGCTTCTAGTGTTACTCCCCTCTCTTCTCCATAGAAGCCCAAGTAATATTCCCACCCCAGGGCCTTTGCATTTGCAGTTCTCTCTGCCTGGACAGCCATTTCCCCAGATATTCTCATGATATAGTCACTTATTATTCAGATCTCTGCTCAAATGCCAACTTCTCAGCCAGACCTTCCCAACCATCTTACCTGGAATAACTTCCCATCTTACCACCCACACACTGGTTACCCCCTCACCGTGCTTTATTTTTCTTCTGACATTATATTATGTGGTTCTTTGTTTATTGCTTGCCTTTCCCATTAGAATGTAAATTTTGTAGGGGCAAGGTTTGTTTTGTTAACACTGAAAGTCTAGCATCTAGACTCTGGAACATGATAAGGACTCAATAAATATTTGTCAAATGAGTAAATCATGTGTCCAGCTGAGTCCTAGATAACTACTCAGTTACAAGCAAGTTTAAAAAATACATAAATTAATGGAAGTGCCTTTAGCCAGTTCTGAAAATATAGACTGCTCTTTCACGTGTACATCCTATTAAAAACCCTTCAGGGCTTCCTTGGTGGCGCAGTGGCTAAGAATCCGCCTGCCAATGCAGGAGACACGGGTTCGAGCCCTGCTCTGGGAAGATCCCACATGCCGCGGAGCAACTAAGCCCGTGCGCCACAACTACTGAGCCTGCACTCTAGAGCCCGCGTGCCACAACTACTGAGCCCACGTGCCACAACTACTGAAGCCCACGGGCCTAGAGACTGTGCTCCGCAACAGGGAAAGCCACCGTAATGAGAAGCCCGTGCACCGCAACGGAGAGTGGCCTGCCCTCACCGCAACTAGAGAAAGCCCGCACCCAGCAACGAAGACCCAACGCAGCCAAAAATAAATAAAAAATTAAAAAATTAAAAAATCATTGGGCGTGGTGGCTACATTTGTCAAAATGTATTGACTTTAACTCATCGGACACTTCCAGTGGGTAGGCTTATCATATGTAAATTATACCTCAGTGCATTTGACTGGAAAATAACAACAAGAATAATAGAGGTAGGGCTTCCCTGGTGGCACAGTAGTTGAGAATCCGCCTGCCAATTCAGGGGACATGGGTTCGATCCCTGGTCTGGGAGGATCCCACATGCCACGGAGCAACTAAGCCCTTGCGCCACAACTACTGAGCCTGCGTTCTAGAGCCCGCGAGCCACAGCTACTGAGCCTGCATTGCTGCAACTACTGAAGCCCACACACCTAGAGCCCGTGCTCTACAACAAGAGAAGCCACCGCAATGAGAATCCCGCTCACCGCAACAAAGAGTAGCCCCTGATCACCGCAACTAGAGAAAGCCCATGCGGGGCAACGAAGACCCAACACAGCCAAAAATAAATAAATAAATAAAATAAATTTATAACATAAATAAATAAATAAATAAATAAGAAAACAAGAGGTAACCAGATGGAGGTCGGGGAGGAGAGACACTGATGACAGCCAGGCCCTCATCCCAGGGGCCCCACCCATGGACTGCAGGAGAAGGAAAAGGGAGGCGCTGTCTCCAGCTTTCTATAGAATACAAACTTTCCTTAGGAGATAATCTTTATTGCTGGCCCATATGCTTCTGCATTTCTTTATGTTCCAAACAAAATGAGTGCTGTGAAGGGACTTCCCTGCTGGTCCAGTGGTTAAGACTTCCCCTTCCAACGCAGGGGGTGCAGGTTTGATCCTTGGTCAGGGAGCTAAGATCCCACATGCTTCATGGCCAAAAAACCAAAACATAAAACAGAAGCAATATTGTAACAAATTCAATAAAGACTTTTAAAATGGCCCACATCAAAAAACAATTTTTTTTTTTCCGGTATGCGGGCCTCTCACTGTTGTGGCCTCTCCTGTTGCGGAGCACAGGCTCCGGACGTGCAGGCTCAGCGGCCATGGCTCACAGGTCTAGCCGCTCCGCGGCATGTGGGATCTTCCCAGACCGGGGCACGAACCCATGTCCCCTGCATCGGCAGGCGGACTCTCAACCACTGCGCCACCAGGGAAGCCCCAAAAAACAATTTTTTAAAATAAGTGCTGTCAAGTACATTCTACCACTGCCAAAACACTGGGTCGACAGGTAAGCAAGGACTGGAACAACAGTACAATTTGGCCCAAACATGGTGGCATTTAAGGTTAGCCAATAATTCGCAACATATCATCAGTCTTTCTTTATTCCAATAAAAAAACGAAAGAAAAAGAAAAAAGAAAGTTTAGCGGGGTCTCAATGTCTGTTGCAGGTCCTTAGAGAACGGAAAAAAAAAAAGCTGACCAAGGCAGGGGAAAACCGCAGCCTGCTGGTGCCCTCTGGTGGTAAAGTAGCAGGACTGCATGGGATTACAGAGGTGTAAACCAATGGTTCCCCAACTAGAGCTCATGAGATCTGTTAAAGCAGAGCTGGCTGGGCTCCACCCCAGTTTCTAACTTGGAAGGGTGAGTGGGGCCTGAGAATCAGCATTTCTAACAAGTTTCCAGGTGACACTGCCACTGCTGCTGCTGTTCCTGAGGCCACACTTTGAGAATCACTGGTTTAGGTTTATCCACCCTAACACCTTACTTGTGTAATACTAAACTGCATGCTAGGAAATTAATTAAAACAGCATTTTTCAACATCTCAATCATAGTTTATGGGTGACTTTTTTGTTGGTTTTCAATCTTCCAAATTTTGTAATGTGGCCATAACTTTTTTTTTTTTTAATTTTAGCAAAACAAAGAGACCCAAAGCACATCACTCTTGTTGGAGAATTGTTATATCGCTCTTCCAAGAGGCAGGCACAGACCATCTTGTGAAGATGGACTGGGCACTTCATAGCTTGGCCCTTCTTGGCCACTCTAATAGCCTTCTGTCTAAGGCTCTGTTCTTGCAAAGGCCCTACTGGGTGGATGAGGGTTGTACCCCAACCCCATGGGGCTGGCTCCACAAATACAGGCCGGGCCCCTGGAGGATGCACCTCTCCCTCTGAGCCGCTTCTCACCTTCTGCCTGGGGCACTCCAGACCCCTCTCTTCTTGCTGCCCCCTGGCCGTTGCTCTAGGCTTCTCCCCGCTGCTCCTCCAGGAGCTCTTGAGCCCCGGGCCCAGTCTGCTGATGGCCAGGTTTGGGCTACAGATGAGGAGACTCTCAATTCTCACTGGCTCTGCAGAAGGAAACCGCTCAGCAGCACCTCAGGGACTGGAAGAAAACAGGCTGTAGGGGCAGGGGCGGGGCTCGGAATCAGCACCGCCAAGGCCACAGGGACTTTCTCTATCAACCCTCTGGCTCTCTCTAAGGGTCAGCGTGTTCTCTCAGACCTGCTAGGGCCATGAGCGTGGCAGTTTCCATACCTTTCCCCTCCCAGCTCAACCATCAGAGAAGGTCTGGGGGCTTGGGTGGGGGCACTCTGGAAGGAAAACTCTGAGGGTCAAAGACCCACCTCGGGTCAGTTGATTGTGGATTTCAGAGGTCTTGTGATAGCCCCGCCTGGGGCGAGGCAGACAGAGTATCCCAGCAGCTGGGTGGGAGTGGCACACAATTCCCTTGGCTCCCAGGAGTTGGAGCTTGAATTCAGTCCAACAGCAGCGCCCGAGCCAAGGCCCAGTCTCCCTCCGTAGCTGGCTGTCCCTCCGGCTGTGGCCGACATGAGCTGTCTGGGCTCTGCACACGGCTGCATGGCCCCTTCTCGCAGCAGGTGGGGTGCGCTCAAGAATGGGTGCCTCCAGATGCTCTATGCCACCGGACCACAGCTGAGGGGCCCCTCCCTCTGCGGGTGCTGGAGGGAGTGGAGGATCCCCGCCGGAGGACAGAGCTCTTGGGGGGGCCTCAAGTGGACAAAATATGGAACTGTCTCCCGTCCCTACTTCCTCTTCACCAGGAGCTGCCATGGAATTTAAAATTTTTTGCAGCAGTTTTATTGAGGTATCATACCATTTGCCATTTAAAGGGCACAATACACCATAGAATTTTAAGGGTTACTTTACAACCTCTGGAAGTGGCTTCCACCTTTTAACCTCTGAAATATCCATCATTAACAAACTCCAAGTACATCTCCAGAGGCTTATATAAGATATTTTTGTAACTTATCGGTGGTTATTAAATAAACAGTTGATATCAACCAGCTCATCCTTGCCCAGTCGTGCTTCCTGATTCAGAGGTTCGATGTTAGGTGAAGGGAAGTGAACTTGTCCTCAGCTTAACAGCTGGCAGCAGAGACCCCCTTGGGAGACGCACTGCCTTTGTAGAGAAAAACACATTGATATTTTGAGAGAAAGGTGAGATTTGAGAACATGGAAGGTGACAGGCATCCGGGCGGCAGAGCTGGCTGAACTGTCCTGTCCGCGGTGGGGACCGGGACAGGGGAAACAAGGAGGGACACTGACGCAAAGCGGCATCCAAGGGTCAGTTTGAAGTTGTCCTGCTGACATGTAAGTCCTCCTCCTGCGGCTCGGCTTTTGGGGGGAATGGGGGATTAAGGAAAGCCAGGGTCCACGTTCAGCAGTGACATGGGGAAAGCAGGCCCCATCGGATGCTGCAGGAATCTAGCGCAGAACCCTCAGAAACTCCTCAGCATGTGGAATGGGCCCCGAGCTGAGCTCATATCAAGTGCAAGGGGCTAAGGACACCACCACCTGTTGCACACGCACACCCCCTGCAAGCTCACTTGTACTTGTGTACAGACGGGGAAAGGTCTATAACATTCTAGGTGTGTCACACAGCTGTTTGCCTTCCTTGAGCCAACCATTAGCATCCATGTCAAAAAAGACAGTGTTTCGGGCTTCTCTGGTGGTGCAGTGGTTGAGAGTCTGCCTGCCAATGCAGGGGACACAGGTTCGAGCCCTGGTCTGGGAAGATTCCCACATGCCGCGGAGCAACTAGGCCCGTGAGCCACAACTACTGAGCCTGCACGTCTGGAGCCTGTGCTCCGCAACAAGAGAGGCCGCAATAGTGAGAGGCCCGCGCACTGCAATGAAGAGTGGCCCCCGCTTGCCACAACTGGAGAAAGCCCTCGCACAGAAACGAAGACCCAACACAGCCATAAATAAATAAATAAAAATAATTAAAAAAAAAAAAAAGACAATGTTTTAAATCACCGAGTAACCGGTGTCCTCCCAGCTCCTTTCCGTGTCTCCCTCCTGTGGACCGATGTCCCCACACCCCTAGCATCTACTCCCTTCCATGTGGTCCCTGAGACCGTCAAGTGCTGGGGTGTGACTGGGGTTGAGCCCCGGGCCCGCTGCTCTGGGAGTCTGGAGGGCACCGTGTCCTGCAGCAACGGCCAGGGATGCAGAGGCACGGGCTGCTGATAGGACTGGGCATGGAAGGCCGGAGCCGGGTCTGGAGCCCTGGCTGGCACCTCCTCAAGCCAGCAGAACCCCCTCAGGCAGGCCTCTGTCTGGGGCACATGCTCGACCACAGCCCCCGGGAGAGCTGGCCCAGGACGCCCAGTCAGAGTTGTCCTGAAGCCAATTTCCCAGAAGCCCTACAACTAACGTCCTCTGTTTCTCAGGGATTCTCCAAGGCGTTGGTCAGATTTTTTTCTTTTAAACCTTTGAAACAATAGGGTCGGATTACCTTCCCCTATGCCTAGGCCATTGTCATGTTCTCTTCTCCAAGGTCAGAGTCCTGGCCCCTCTCCTCCTGCAAACTCAGTCAAGGGACACATGTGTCCTTTCCTGTTCTCTTAAGGTGGGTGGGTGCTGCCCTCAATGAGTCTAAGGAGGTTTTCTGATACCTTCTTAAGAAGAAGAGGAACAAAATATAAACATAACTTCTAGCAGGGAACCCTGACATTCCTACAATTCTAAGTTTAATTTTCAGGCAAAAATGGAGAACATTTTTGTGTATTTTAAACTGCAATTTGTGTTTGTTAAATTATCTGCTTTTTATACCATTTGGATTATTTAAAACATTGCAGTCGTCATATATTTTATACTTAAACTAGCACAAACATTACTTTGTCATATGTGAAAAATAAATTTAGAACCCCAGATCCACGCAGGCAGGGATTTTTGTCTATCTTGCTCATCTCTGCGTCCCCAGTGTCAAGAAAAGAGCCTTGTCGCATTGCAGTGGATTAATTGGTTAATCCACTCCTTCAATACATATTTGTTGAAGGAGTGGAGTAACCAATTAGTTAATCAATTTCACAAATTTAAAATAGCTTTGACACCATAACTCACAGCTTCCTTGCCATACTAAAGAAGTAATACAATGCAGTCATTCTCGCATTCTTTTTAAGACATTTTATCTATCAGTGTGTCTTACCTTAAATGGATGTAATGTTTTATTAAGAATCAAGATTGTAAATTCTTATGGCATTAAATTTATCTTCACTGAAATGAGAGCATAATATATTAGCATTAATAATTCTGAAACTTTTGAACTGGTGAAAATTCATTGGAGAAAAATCTAACCATGTTGGCTCTAAGAAAACCATGATGTAATAAACATTCAAAAAACTACAAGTGAACCCCTGATTTTACCACTTACTATTTCTGTGACATCTCACTGAACCTAGGTCCCCTTATTTGTAAAATCAATAACGTAAGACCTCACCTTCTTATGAAATGGAGCTGCTAAAGATCAAGTAGGGTCACACAGGAGAGCATTTTGTAAAACACCACTCAAAACTAAGCCTCCCAAAGAATATGTATGGGTATCTGAATCTGCATACAAAAAATGGATGTCTTAATTTTTTTTAATCAATCAGATAGTTAAAAAATAATTAGATATTAAACCATTGCTATCATTTGTATTTCTTTGAACCTCACTGCTTGTTTATTGGCCCGTTGTATTTCTTCCTCAGTGAATGACCTGTCCTTATTCTTTGCTTATTTTCCTCTTGGGTATTTGTCTCCTAACTGATTTCAGTAGCTCTTAAGCTGTTTAGCATATTTACTCCTTATCTGTCACGTATGTTGCAATTATTTTCTCCAGGTGATTTAATTTACCAGATGAATGTTTCAGATTTTTATATAGGTAGAGTTTATCAATCTTACATATATATAGGCTTTTGATCAATGCTTAAAGAAAGGTCTCCAAATTCAAAATTATAAAGTATTTTCCTATATTTTTGATAGATTTAGTTTTTTTTTTAAATATTTAATCCATCCGTCATTTATTTCAGCATAAGATGAACAGTAGGGAATCTAACCTCATTTTCCCTCAATGATGAGCCAGTCATCCCCAGGTCATTAATTGACTAATCTGTACTTTCCAGACTAATCTGAATTGCCACCTTTTTACCTCCTAAATTCCCACTTGAACTTGGAGTCACATCTGGACTCTGTTCTATTCTGTTGATCAATCTGTTTATTTCTATGCTAGTATGACACTGTTTTGATTTCTATAGGCTCAGTAAATTATTTTAATATCTGATAGAGGGTGAATCTCACAGACATCACGCTGATTGAAAGGAGCTAGGCACAAAAGAGAACTTTCTGTAAGATTCTACTCAGATGAAATTCCAGAGCAGGTGAAACTAAACTCATCTATAGTGACAGATCAGCAGTTGCCTGTGTCAGGTCTAGCGTGGGAGGAGGGGGGATTTGGGGGAAGGTTAACTCTAAAGGGACATAAGGGAACCTTCTGGGGACACAGAAATGTTCTATATTTTGTCTGGGTTGGTGGTTGCAAGAGTGTATACATTTGTCAAAACTCATTCAAGTGTGCATATCTCAGTTAAAAATACATGAAAAAGGGGCTTCCCTGGTGGCACAGTGGTTGAGAGTCCGCCTGCCGATGCAGGGGACATGGGTTAGTGCCCCGTTCCGGGAAGATCCCACATGCCGCGGAGCAGCTGGGCCCGTGAGCCATGGCCGCTGAGCCTGCGTGTCCGGAGCCTGTGCTCTGCAACGGGAGAGGCCACAGCAGTGAGAGGCCCACGTACCACAAAAAAAAAAAAAAAAAAATGACAGGGCAAATCTCCTCCTTATTTCATTGCTATTTCGAAAATCGCTTTTCTATGCTCTTATAATTATTCTTCCAGGTGAATTTTAGAAAACCTATATAAAATTAAAATTTTTTTCACTGGGCTCTTGATAGGAATTGTGTTAAATGTAGTTATTAATTTGGGGTAGAACGGACATCCACAAAGACTTTCCATCCACAAAAAGGATACATCTCTTCATTTATTCAAGTCTTATTTGGTAATTTTTTGCCATTTTGGTAAAAGTTTTTTTTGCCAGGTTTTGGTATCGGGGCTGCCTCAGGGGTTATGACTCCATATTTATTCCTAATTCTGCAGACTTTTTCTTTGTAAAACTTGTCCACAAGTTTCATCGTGTCAAGGAATGAGATTCTTTTCCCCTTTATTATGTATTGACACCATATGCAACCTGAAGTCTATTTTGAAAAAAAACAAATCTATTGGAATGGTTTCTTTTTTAACCATTTCACTCTGTTTTAATTATTGTAGCTCTATGAAGTATTTTAGTATCTCTTACCAAGAGATTCTGGTAAATCCGTTGAGCATTCTAAAACTCCTCTTTTCTCCCTACCTTCCCTGCTTCTTCTGGGCATCTGGTAGAACGTCAGGAGATAATGACATCATTTCGGAAAGGTTTCTCTGTGTGCCACTCAGTTGGTTGGCAGCTGTTTGCTGTGTAGGTATGAGGGCCTCCAGTCTGTCAGGCCTGAAACACATTTACCTTAATAAATGTCTTTACCACATGCTGAGGAATCCTGAGGAGGAGCCTGGGACTCCGGGACCAACTCAGCCAAGAACACTCTGTTCCATCTTCCATCTTAATAATGAAACGCTGACTGCCTGCTAATAGACGCACATTTATTTTAAATATATGAATAGGATGATTGTTTAAAGAGACCTCCAGCTGGTTAAATTTTGGTTCCTGCAATAAAACTCTCCTCCAGCACATTCTCTGGCTTTGGGCCCTGGAGGGCTGCAGGTTCTCTCGAATGCACTGCTGACTGTGGTCTCGAGTGTTCAGGTTTTCCGGTGGTGGTTTTCATGCTCTGAGGCAGGGCGTCAGAAGCTGCACTGGCCTCAAGAGGACTTCCTCCATGATCCGAATGCTCCACTTTTAGAGCACTCTTGCCAGTTAGGAAAATTTTTATTCGGTAAAATATTTTTAATGAAACATTGGGCTATTTTCCTTTGCCGTGATCAGGCAGTTCCTCTCTCCCCCTCTCCTTCGAATGCGTTGACTTCTTGATGCCCACCTGCTAGTGAAAGAAAGGCCTTCAAGAGCTCTAAGCCACCACCAGGTGTCAAGGCAGGGCTTTCCCAGGCCTCCTCCAGCAGGCTCTCAGGTTCAGTTAGCAGGCATGGCCTGGCATCCAGGTTGGTCTTGTCAAAGCCCCCAGACCACTGGGCCTCTTCCCTTTGTCTTGGTCGTCCCTTTGAGGGCTTTTCCCCTTGGCTTCCAACATCCTCTCCTCCATACCAGGAGTCACCTTGGTCCTGTTCACATGAGGATGGACCAGAGAGAGTGCCTAGTGGTGGCATGGGGGTGATGCAGGGCAGCCAGGACTGTGAAACAGAGGCATCTGGGTAAGGAGCAGGTAGGGCTGTGCCAGACACTGCTTCTAACACAGAAGGATGGAGGACCCAGGACGGGGAGACAGGGTGAGGGAGAGGGTGAGAGTGTGGAAGCATCGCTGAGCAATCTGCTCTCTGATGACCCGAGTTCAGAGGAGGGAGGATGAATGGGACTGGGTTGGTTGTCTTCATGAGGTCTGGGACTTAACTAGGTGCAGTAGAGGGGCTCAGGTAGGGATGTGCAGGTGGTTCAGATGTGGCTGGAAAGGAAGGCTGGCAGAGAAAAGAAGAGGGAGATGAGGTTGAAGAACTGGTTGCAGTTCAAGTGAGAGGAGCTTTCCCTCCAGAGCCGAGGAGAGTGGACTTCACTACACAGACTCACTCCTGCTGAGTCCTGCTGGGTAACAAACACACTCAGAAATCTCAGTGGCTTAGAACAGCAGCCATCTAGTTCACATTCACGGGTCTGCAAGTTGGTTGCGGCAGCTCTACTTCAAGCTCTGGATTGTGTTTAGTTCTCCTCCATGTCTCTCATTCTGGGACCAGTGGCCACCTGGGGTATGTTCTTTCCATGATAAATAGCAGAAAGTGCAAGAGGGGTGGGTGGCAACACATATGTTCTTTGGAACTGACTTCTGCCCATATTCCAATGGTCAAAGCAAGTCACATGGCCAAACCCAACAGCCATAGAGTAGAGAATCACACTTTTCCTACTCTAGTTGGGGGCAATTCAGCATCTCCCTGCAAAGGGCATGGGTCAGAGACTGGAAACAAAACTCTCATTACTGCCATCACCAACCTACCTTCTTCAACAACTTTAGCTCCTGGTTCATGAGTGGCCATGTGGCATAATAAAAGGAGTGCCTAGGGAGGTCTGGGGTCCTGGATTCTAACTCCAGCTCAGCAAGTCATTTCGCCTTCAGGACCCTCCATTTCCCTTCTCCTCCACATAAGATGGTTGTTTTGGTTGGTTCCCAAGATCTCCTCCAGCTCTAGCCATCATGAGTCTGCAATACTCAGATAGTTCCATCTGCCACAAGCCTGACGGCTTTGGATCAGATAGAGACCAGAGGCAGGAGACCTGTGAGATGAACGTGCAGGAGTGCAGGCATGGAATGGAAAGAGAGGAGTGAGTTTGAAAAGTGTCAGGAAGGAAGAATAAAGCTGGGTGTTAAGGAGATTCTAACTTTTTAAATTTATTTATTTATTTTATTTATTTATTTTTGGCTGCGTTTGGTCTTTGTTGCTGTGCACGGGCTTTCTCTAGTTGCGGTGAGCAGGGGCTACTCTTTGTCGTGGTGCGTGGGCTTCTCACTGCGGTGTCTTCTCTTGTTGCAGAGCACGGGCTTCAGTAGTTGTGGTGCACGGGCTTAGTTGCTCCTCAGCATGTGGGATCTTCCCGGACCAGGGCTCGAACCTGTGTCCCCTGCATCAGCAGGCGGACTCTTAACCACTGCACCACCAGGGAAGCCCTAAGATTCTTTTTTTTTTTTTTTTTTAAAGGTGTACTGATTTTTTTTTTTAATTCATTTTTTATTTATTTATTTGGCTGCATTGGGTCTTCGTTTCTGTGCGAGGGCTTTCTCTGGTTGCGGCGAGCAGGGGCCACTCTTCATCGCAGTGCGCGGGCCTCTCACTGTTGCGGCCTCTCCTGTTGCGGAGCACAGGCTCCAGATGCGCAGGCTCAGTAGTTGTGGCTCACGGGCCCAGCTGCTCTGCGGCATGTGGGATCTTCCCAGACCAGGGCTCGAACCCCTGTCCCCTGCATTGGCAGGCAGATTTTCAACCACTGCGCCACCAGGGAAGCCCCCTAAGATTCTTATCTTATTCTTATACTTATCCCCCTCTTACAGATGAGAAAAACAAGGCATGTACCCTAGTTCACTAGGCTGATGAGAATTAGAATGGGGATTCAAACCCAGATAGCCTTGGTCGAAATCATTTAATATTTCCATGGACAGTCCTTCTTCCAAAGGGGTTGCCACGGGAACTCAGGATAAATACTCAGGGGTCCGAATCAAGGGACACTGGGACTATTTTGCAGGTGCCTGGAACAGGAAGTAACCATGAGACCAAAGGAAGAGAAAGAGATTGGGAGAAAACGGTTTTTAAAATTCAGAAAATAAAACAAAAGGGTGGAAAGCTTTAAAAACCCTTGAGGATTTCTCTGAAGTGTTGAACTATGGAGAGTTGAGAGAGCCACTAATATCATTTCATTCCCACTTCAGCTCCTACCTGGCGAGGGACTCGGGTTTCCTGTGGGTTCCCGGGATGGTTTGTATTTTGTTCCTGACTCTTCTCTCACTCGGACAGGCCCGTGTGTGGAGCCAGGTGTGGAGCCTGAGCACAGCTGGCTCTAATTTAAGGGGCCTTCTGCCATTTTAAGATGACCTCACCCCATTCCCTTGACTTTTCAATATGCAATACGACACTTTTCCAAAATTCGGGTAATGATTTATTGGTGTTTTTTTCTTGCAGTGTGAGGTTTTTTGTTTGTTTGGGGGTTTGGTAACTGTTCTTGATAGGGGCGTTGTAAACGTATCTACTAAAGGAGGGAATCAAAAATATCACTTTCTTATTTCTACCTTTCTGGCTGTACTTCAGTCTTGGCCGAAGAATTCCTCTCCACCCTCCTGCATCTCCCACGTCTACCTTTGAAAGGCCAGTGTAGAATGAGGGGCCAACGGCTTACGTTGTTTTGCAGGAGTATGCCTGGATTTGCCGCTTGCCTCTGAAACTTAATAGCTATACAAATAGGAGAGTGTACTACACAGTCAATCCCAGGAGCAGCAGGGAACCCTGTTCTAAGGGGAATACCCACTCCCTCGGTCCTTTCTGAAAGAAGCAGTTCCTAGTAAGGGTGGCCGTGTGCTGTGCTACCCTGGCCACAGCTGATTGGCCAGGGTGGGCATCTGACCCATGAGTGCCGGGCATGAAAGGAGAGTGGAAATTCATTAAGCCAATCAGATTTCCTTTCAGAAATCTTAACTGGGGGACTTCCCTGGTGGCACAGGGCTTAAGAATCTGCCTGCCAATGCAGGGGACACAGGTTCGAGCCCTGGTCCGGGACAATCCCACATGCTGCGGAGCAACTAAGCCCGTGCGCCACAATTACTGAAGCCTGCACGCCTAGAGCCCGTGCTCCGCAACAAGAGAAGCGACCGCAGTGAGAAGCCCACATACCGCAATAAAGAGTAGCCCCCGCTCGCCGCAACTAGAGAAAGGCCGCGTGCAGAAACCAAGACCCAATGCAGCCAAAAATAAAAACCTTGAGGATATTTTAAAAAGAAGAAAAAGAGTGGGATTCTTAGAAAAAAAAGAAAGAAAGAAAGAAAGAAAGAAATCTTAACTGGTAAAATAAGGAGCAAATCGTGCAGTTAGGTGGTCGAGAGATGGGCCAGGGACCAGGCACTGGTGCGCAGCGAGGAAGCCTGGCCAGGAAGCCGCAGCTCCTCTTTCGAACAGACGACAGAATTCCTGGTGCTGAAGCTGCCTTAAATCCACAATAACTCATCTCCAAGTGGGGGCACACGGGGGTCCCGTGCTTGGACACTTCTCTGTCCTGTTGACAAAGAAGCCACTTTCTCCTGGGGTGGGGGAGGGGTGAAGGAGGCAGCCCGCTTGCGGGACGGGAGAAAGAAGAACGGGAAGGGTGATGCCTCTGGCAGTTCCTCGGTGCCTCTGAAATGTGGGCTGGGGAGCCCTCTGTTTGGCTGAGAATATTATTGGGTTTGGGGTGCCCAGGGAGGCCCAGTACCCAGTGTGGCGGGAGTTAACTTGCGCAGCATAATGAGCAGGCCGAGTTTTAAGGAAGCAAAGGGGGACCCCCAAGATGGAATCAGGATAGGGTGGAGGCACCTGCTCAGGCGCTCGGGAGGCTGCAGGCTGTCAAGAGAGGAATACGGCGAAGTTCCTGGTGCTGGAAACCTAGAGGATTTTTTTTTTTTTTTTGCAATAAGTAGTTTCCATTTTATTTTTTCTCTTCATACTTAGCTTTATGGGCTAAGGTGTATGTCTCCTTTGTGTCTGTAGCAGGTACCCCAAAGTCATATAGACAGAGTAGCTTAATAAGTATTGCTGAAGACTGACCAGATTTTATTAAAGAAATCTATATTAACTACCCTGACAACATTTTTACATGTGGCTCCAGGTAATTTCAGGTGAAACCTAGAGGATTTTTAAGACTACAAAAATATTCACAGTGAAACAGTTTGTGCCACCGTGAGTTAAACCCCTTTCACCATCCAACACCTTCAGTAAAATAGTACAAAATAGCCATTTAAAAGATGCCCCAGAAGACAGAGCGCCTGGGAGTTTCTGGATCACTCGACGAACATCCACTGCCCAAAGCAGCTGGAGCAAGCCTCCTGTTCCTGTCACTCACAGAGTCTGTGGCAGAACCTTGCCCACCGTGGGCTGCAAGGACCAGGGAAACAGTGTCTGCCGAGTGGCCAGCACAGTACCTCCACACGCATCACACGGAAGTCAACCAGGACCAGTTCCAGAGTATCCCCTGGGCGGAACACGCAACAATCACACAAACAAAGACGGGACTTCTTACTGGGATGAGCAACGGCCTCGTTGACCCAAGGGCTGAGAGGGCACGTGCATTTGTCAGGAGAAAATTAAATGGCCCTGAAGCATCTTCATCAGGTGCTAAATGCCTCAAAGTGACCACGGTGCCACCTGAAAGACAAACGTGCTCTGGATTTTGAGTGGCCCAGGTTTCCCCAGCCCACGTCTCACGCCGGGAGTAACCCGTATTCCCATGGGAATAACACCCATCTACTCCCAAGGACCCTCCCCTTTGCAAAGTTCCCTGCAGGCATTCTCCAGCCAAACCTGGAGGTTACCACACATGAGCACCTGGATAATTCCGGGTGGCTCCTGCAGGGTGTGTGACAGCCACCCCACCTGTACCAGGTAGGCCCTGACGTCTCCCCTCAGCAGGGCCTTTGATGCCCTGGATGCCTCAGAGGGCCAGAGCTGCATGAGTGTCCACTGCGCTGATGACACTCGTGGGGCTGTGAAACATCCCCAGAACAATGGTTTGGACGTGAGCGTTAAAGGACGTGTCCTTCTGCTCCTTGACCCAAAAATGTCAGAACCCCCAATTGAAAAGGTGGTCAAGGCAGAGGATGGGAGAAAAAGCTTCAGCACTGCTAGCGAGTTTGGCCCAAAGAGCACAATCACAGGGGCTTCCCTGGTGGTGCAGTGGTTGAGAGTCTGCCTGCCGATGCGGGGGACACGGGTTCGTGCCCTGGTCCGGGAAGATCCCACATGCTGCAAAGTGGCTGGGCCCGTGAGCCACGGCCGCTGAGCCTGAGCATCCGGAGCCTGTGCTCCACAACGGGAGAGGCCACAACAGTGAGAGGCCCGCGTACCGCAAAAAAAAATTTTTTTAATTAAAAAAAAAAGAGCACAATCACAGACTCGTTCCCCTACAGGAGAAACGTACGCCTCCTTTACTCCTTCATCCAACACATGTGCTTCCAGGACTCTGACATTTTTACACTGAACTTGGCATTTCCAATCCAGATTTTGTGACGGGTGCTCTGGGTGTCTTGTGACGGTCATTGTGCTGTCTGGGACACAAACTGTGACCTGTTCACCAAGCGATGTCCCCTTCCTCCCAGGCATCGCTGGTGTTCACCGCCCAGCCTCCCTGCAGTCAGGTGCGGCCCTATGACTGAGCTCTGGTCTATGGGATGTGGACAGAATTGACACGTGCTGCTCCCAGGCCTGGCCCACGGAAAGCTCCCATGTGTGGTCCTCCACGCCCCTCGGCCCTCAGTCAGCTCGATGTGGACAAGCACGGTGACCCCAGAATCGATGTGCTGAAGAGAGCAGAATCCTGGGTCCAAGAACCAGTGTTTGGAAGAGAACCAGCATGCCAAGCACAACACCCACTTTGGACTTTCTAGATGTTTGAGCCCGCTGTATTTTGAGGTTTATTTGTTACAGCCACTAGCATTATCTTAATTAAACCCGCTGGAAGATATATTTGATCTTTAGAGAAAATGTCGTTCTGTTCTAAAACTTTGAAACTTAGATGTGTTTGTGGTAAACATCGGTTTCCTTTCCAAAATCTGCCCAAACTAATTTGATTTTGCAAAATACTGAAAATTAGTCTGTGGTGCTAAGTGCATGGACAGGAACAGAACGATTCGCTTCACCAGCTCAGCATACAAAAGGGAGTCACGTCTCTCTGAATTTCTAATTACACGTCCTCAAGCTTCTATTAGCAGGAAGTTCAGTACTTCTACCTTGAGACCCCCCTAACAGATAACCGCACACCAGACAAGGACAGTCAGCTGCCATCTTTGCCACTGAGGCTGCCACCCAGTGTCACTGCTGAAAACTGGTACCAAAGTCTGCAGGATGCTGTGGGCCACTGAAGTGATGCCCCTGCTGGTCCTGACCCAAGGGTACCCCTCTTTTGGTCTCCAAGCCCTCAGTTTCCTTAGGCCATCTTCACCAGCTTGGGATTCTCCCCAAACCTCCACACCAGCAGGGTGCTGGACTTTCAGCCTCAGCCCACACTGTGCCGGGAACCACACAGTCCTGTCAACCAGGCAACCTTGGCCAGAGCACACTAGATGACCCTACAGGCCTCCCTAACTTCAAATCTCAGGGAGAAGGGGCTGGGGTCTCAGGAGGCCCTTGGTTTGCTTGTGCCAGAACTCTGCACACCAGGGAGACTAGCACCTCTTAAGCCTGTTCTTCACCGACCCCCACCTGGAAAATGAAAGCCCACCTTCCTTCCATCGTAAAACAAAGGGGCCACCCAGTGACTCTCTGCAGACCCAGGTCTACTCCAAGATGTCCTTCTGTCTCGGCTTGTTCAAAAAAGCAGCTGGGAGCTTTTTCTTCTCCATTAAAAAAATTGCTGCACATTACACTGAGCTGAGGGAATGGATGATGAACCCCTGGGAAGATATTTATTTCCATTTTGCTGCAAAAACATGCAAGCAGACTGCTGAGAATCTGATCCCCTCATTTTGTTTGTAAAACATGTTTTGTATTAGTTCATTCTTCTTTCCAGAGTATATTAATTTGCATTTGGTCCTTTTTAGAATTTGGCTAATGACATTAATTTTTGTAAGGCTGACTGTAAGGGAACTTTCCCTGCAAATAACGATAATGTTAAATCCTCTAAAGAACCAGCCCCAAAAGAACTTGTGAGCCCAGCATAGCCAATCTCCCCTCTCTGTGCCCCAACTATACCCAGCCCAGGGTACCTGATCCCCAAATGCTCTGGCCTGGGAGCAGGCAAAACCTATTCTCCATCAGGGTGAAATTTTTTAAATTGTTATCGAAAACAAGCGAGAGAGGGAAAGTAAGACACAACAAGCAGTGTAAGGCTAGATGGGTTTATAAAGTACAGGTGTGAGCCCCATGCTAGGGTGCACTCACTGCTCACCGCAAGATTTGCACCTCCCTCTCCCTGGATACAGGGTCTGCTGGGTGCTTTCCTGATCTTGAGCACTCTCTACCCCACCCCAAGTACTTCCGGGGACTGGTCGGGGCAAGAACTCCAGTCAGGAGTCCATGTCCAGTGGGTGGCCAAGAGGTCCGCAGAACCCCCAGGCATGTGATGAGAGCCGGCCTGCCTGGTGGGACCTGAGCCCCTTCCTCCATCCTGTCCCAATTTGCCCCACTCTGCAGAAGGACCATTTCCTCCCACATGCTATTGATTAAGTTTATCAATTCTCTCTCTTCTTCTTCCATTTTGTTTAAATTTATTACTTCCTTTTTCTCCTTTCTCTTGGTTCCTAACTTAAAGGGAACGAAGTTCATCAGGTATCGACTTGATTTATTGTTTCTCTTTTTTTTCCCTCCCTAATATAAGCACTGGGAACAATAAATCTCCTCTAAGTACTGCATTGGCAGCATCCCAGAAATCGAGAAATGTCACTTGCATGCTTTTGTTCTTTAAATATTCTGTGGTGTCCTAAATGTCTTCCCTAATGAAAGGTTTATTCAAGAAAGGATCTGCTCTGCCAAATGCAATAAGAAACAGCTGAAAAAGAGGTTCAACTAGAGGAAGGAAAAGGAAGGAGATAAAATTGTCATTTGCTGATAATGTGATTTTATTCCTAAGATAATCAAACGAAAAATTCTTAGGATTGACAAGGGTTTAGTTAAAGTGAATGGATACAAAATAAACATTCAATTCCTTTCCTCTATACCAACAGTTAGAAAATAAAAGAGTTGGGGGAAGACACCTCCACGATAACAACTGTGTAAGTAAAATACCCTCAAAGAGAGTTTAACAATAAATATGCAGAAACTATATGAAAGCTGAGAGTCATCAAAGAAGACAAGGAAATACAGAGACATGTCATGTTCCTGGGAAGACTCAATGTTTTAACGATGTCATTTCTTTTCAAATTGATGTATGTATTTAAAGCAATGTTCATCAGAACCTCAGTGGAAGCTTTTGGGAACCGTGCCCAAATGATTCTGAAGCTCATCTGGAAAAATAAAGAGACCAAGAGACATACCTTTCCCCACCTCTCCTGCTGGGCTGGGTGAGGCAGGCCTAGATGGCAGGGGTGGGAGGTGGGCAGGGGTGGGGGGGACAAGCTGGGACAGAGGACTGGCCACCACTTGGGGCTTTGCCGTGCCTGAGCTTTCAAAGCTCAGAGGAGACTTGGGTGTTTCCCACTGAGGAACACGCGAGTTTATTTTAGTCGTTCCACAAATATTCACTGAGCTTCAGGCACGATTGTAGAAGCCAGGGCTGGAGCTCTGAACAAGACAAAGCCCCTGCTCTGAGGAGCTTCAGGATGTTCGTTGGGGAGGCGACAACAGACAACGAACTTGAGTTAGCACATCAAGATGCTGTGAGGACTTATAGCCAGAGGAGGCGGGTAGGCAGGGAGCCACCTGGGGCAGAGGGGATGGCTGCTGTGGGCTCGTGCAGGGTGGGGGCATCTCCAGAACTGGACCCACGAGAAGAACGGGCAGCAGCCAGGCAGCGGAGGGGCTGGGCGGGACCCCAGACGCCACCCTCTCCTCCTGGCTGCACTCTCTGTTTCCAGAAGCCTTGCTGCCCTGGAAGGCGTGGCCACGCCCACTTACGGAGCCGCCTGACCTGCGGCAGCCAGGCAGTCTCTCTCTCCAGGAATTTGAAATCAGACCCACTGACTGAGCAGAGTCCTTGAGTAAAGGGGCACTGAGTGGTGGGAGTGGGGGGCTGGGGGGCTGGAGTGAGGGTCAGAGGGCCAGTGGGCAGGCTGGACCACCTGCCAGCTGAGGAATGGGGAGCTGAAGGCAGGAGCTGGGGTTCAGGGGAAAGCAGAAACTTGACTGTCCCCAGGAGAGAGACAGACAAAGCCACAAACAGAGAGACAGAGAGGGACAGAGACAGACAGATAGAGAGGGACAGAGGCAGGAAGACAGAGGGACAGAGGCAGGAAGACAGAGGGACAGAGGCAGGAAGACAGAGAGATGGAGACAGAGACAGGGACGAGAGAGAGACAGAAACAGAGACAGAGAGACCACCCATGACGTTCCAGGGCCCTGACACTCAGCTCTGCGGGTCTCACAATAGATTCCATGAGAATCCATTTTTATCAGTGGTCCCCAAGTGACCAATTCACCAAACGTAGCTAGTACACTGATTTTCCAAGCACTGTTTTAGGGAATATGCTTTTTAAATAAATTTTTAATATTCTTCTTTAATATCTTACCAGAATTTTAAGAAATGTTCAAATTGTTGAAAACTAGGCCAAAGTAGTCTTTTTGACTTCACTCTTTATATATAACATTTCATATAAGAATTTTCAGTTTACCCTGATTTCTCTTGAATTCTTTTAAAAGTTATTTTCTGTTTTGCCAATATTTAGCATCTTTAGGATTCTTGTGCCAGTTTCTCTGAATGACAATCTGATGAATTTAGCAAATGTACGGATGTACCAGACCCATTGCTTCTCACTGTTTATAAAGCTGACAAGCAATTTGTATTTCATGGAACAAAATAATTTGTACTTTATGTATTTCAAAAAGATTTGAAAGCAGTTTTGATTTTGTCTTCAGATGGCATTTTAAGGAACGTTCAGTTTGCCTCTGCCTCAGAGCAATGGAGAGAAGGAGAGACAATAGAAAGGAGATCAGGGAGGCTAGGACGGAAGGAGGGGTGGAGAATCGTGAGCAACGGAGGAAGGGGCGATGGATATTAGGTGCACGTGAAGGCCGTCAGGAGCAAGCGGGGGTTACAGCAGACACACGAGGAAAGCAGAGCCGCCTGCAGGAAGCGCCGGAGGAAGGGCGAGAGGCCTGTCCAGGCCCCCGACGCCTTGCAACAAACCCCATATGAGTCTTTCTTCCTTGCAGCTGGAAAAACCAAAGTAGAACACAAGCAAATGAAATATTTACCTAACCCCACGCACATGTATAATTAGGTTGTTTCTGCTTTTTCTTTCTATTATAATAATGTTACATTAGATATAATTGGGCTTTGAGCTTTCACCATGTTTAGAATTATTTTCTTAGGATAGAGTGCCTAGAAATTAGTGGGTCAGAAAGTTAAAACACCAACGCTCATGCCAGAGGACTTCCCCACTTGGGGAAAAGGGATTTTACCAGTTTACACCAGCAATGTCTGGCAGAGCCTGTTGGCCTGCACCCTCAATGCCCAGTGAGTATTTGCTCCTTAAAATATCCTATGGTTTAGTGATCTACAGCTGCTAACGATGGGAGGGCAGCTGCGATTTCGCTCTTGAAACATATATCAAGCCCTATGGCCAGCACCTAGTCTCTCCTGTCACGCACGTCACAGATTCCAAAGGAATGAAGGAGCTAAGTCTTCTGGCAGCGTTACTGCGTTTGAGGCTCCTCCTTCAAATCCAATCTGCAAACGCTAAACCTGGAGATGTGCATTCCCAAAACAAAGGCAGTGACTGCCAAAATCGTGTGCCGTTAATATTCTCAAGAAGCAGGCTGACTGGAAGAAGACGTCCTGTCATGGAGGGAAAAGAAGTGGTGGGAGAAGCCCGTAGTATAGCTTCAAAAGTGGAAAGTCTGGCAGGAACAACAAAATCTCATGCAGGTTTATTCTGAGAGTGAACAGAGTGGATGGAAAACCGTCAAGTCACCTGCCCTCAGTGTTCTCTCTCCTGCAGATAAAGGGGTTGGTGATGGCCGAGTCGGGTCAAAAGGGTGGGCAGGGATTCCCTGGTGGCGCAGTGGTTGAGAGTCCACCTGCCAATGCAGGGGACGTGGGTTCGTGCCCCGGTCTGGGAAGATCCCACATGCCGTGGAGCGGCTGGGCCCGTGAGCCATGGCCACTGAGCCTGTGCGTCCGGAGCCTGTGCTCCGCAACGGGAGAGGCCACAACAGTGAGAGGCCCGCGTCCTGCAAAAAAAAAAAAGAGTGGGAAGCGTGGGGGCCTCCACGTGGATCCTGATGTCTTAGTACAAGTGACTGTCCTCAGCAAATAATGACAAGTGCAGAAACCATGTTATGTCTTAATTTAAAAATCCACGTTGGTTTCTGCTTTGAAATGCTCTCAATTTAGTGATCTGATATGAAGATGCAAATTCTTTCAGAAAACAGTTTTTGTCTGAGAAAAGTATTAAAATGGTAGGTTTTTAATAGTTTCTGCTACCTCCATTGCCCCCTCTCAATAGAAGAAAATGCTCAAGGAACAGCTTTTGACTTCATGCTGGTCCAAAGTGAGAAACCACTGTCAACATCTGGGTGGAGATTCCCCAAATCCTCCAGTTCCAAGCTGGTCCCTATTGGAATCCTCAGGCTGGGGGACATGGGCTTTGTTGCTGGGTCTGGCCGGGCTGCCCACACGCTGACAGTCAGCTGTTTGGAAATCCTTAAGTATCCCCCCAGGAGACTCTGTGTGACCAGAAGCCAAGATCCTTGAGGAAGGGGCAACAAGTTCTCTTTGCTGGGCCCGGACCTGAGCCTCCAGATTCCACCAGGCCCCCAGACCACTGGAGAGGCTTCGCCCACCCAACCCAGACTCCCCCTCCCAGAAGTTCTGTCACTCCTGGTCTGACCTGCCTTCTGAGTCCTGGAGGAAAAGCCAGGAACAGTAGGTGGGGAGACAAGAGCTTGGAGGCCAGGGGATCACATTCCCCTAGAGAAGGGCAACACCGGCAGCCAGAGCCAGGACTTTGTTCCTTGAACCTGGACAGCTCGGGGAAGTCTTGCTCTCCAGAAGGAAGGGACGCCTCATGCATTCGTTCATTCATCAAGCATCTACTATGTGCCATATAGTCCACTAGGTGCTTCTACAATATGAGGGTAAATACAAATCTAATTTAAAAATTAATTTTAGAATTCCCTTGGTACCAAAAGGAAAAGAGAACTTCCATCCTCTTTAGCATTCCCTTTAGAAAACGTGAAATTGGAATGCTTTCTCTGTCTCTGAGATGTATGTAAATCTTCTTAAAAGCCAAATGAGCCTGTTGCTAGTTTTGCAGTTGCAGGGAGTCTTGAAGCCATCCCTGAAATATGAACATCAAGAAGGGTGGCCCCCTTCTATTTGTCTCTGTGGGAGTTTTAGCCTAGGTGCTTGGCTCCAGATGTAACTCCCTGCTGGTTGAAAAGATCTGAGCTGTTTTATCTTTCCTTCAGATAAAGACAGCTAACATATGCAATAGGTTGTATCTGCTTGGCTACATGAAATGGTGAGACTTAGGTCTTTGCAATCTCTTTGCTGGATGCCTATAATGTGCACGCAGCCTGGTTCAATGTTTATTCAATAGTAAAACTGTTTTCTTTCTCTTCTACCTTTGTGGAGAGTTCTTCTGGGTTGGCAGGTATCTTAGTCAATTTGGGCTGCAATAGCAAAATAACATAAATTTATTTCTCACAGTTCTGGAGGCTGGAAATCCAAGATCAGGGTACAGCATGGTCAGGTTCTGGTGAGAACCATCTTCCAGGTTGCAGACTGCCAACTTCTCACTGTGTCCTTACATGGTGAAAGGGACAAGCTAGCTCTCTGGGGTCTCTTTCATAAGTACACTTATTCCAATCCTGAAGGCTCCACCTTTATGACATAATTACCTCCCAAAGGCCTCATGTCCTATTACCATTACCTTGGGGGTTAGGTGTCAACATATGAATTTGCCGGGGGACACAAACATTCAGACCATAGCAGCCTGGTTCAATGTTTATTCAATAGTAAAACTGTTTTCTTTCTCTTCTACAGAAGTAGCAGTGAACAAGGCAAAAATGGTCCATGCTTTTAGAAGGTTCCAATCTATTGGTTTGAGGCAAGATGCAACCTTTAAACACTGAGGAAGTGAACACAGAGTTAAGTATGGGGACAACCCTGAACAATAAGAAGGCCCCTCTTCCCAGGGCCATCCAGGCCCTTTTTCCTGGGGGAGAAGGGCAGGGAGGCCTGTTACCAAGAGAGCTTCTCCTGGGTTATTAGCAGATCAGCACTGGAAGTGTTACCTGGAATACAGGTAGAATGAAGACTAAAAGACCAAAAGAAAACTTGATTGACTGTAAACTCTGCTAGCAGAAGGAATATACTGTGCTAAGATACAAAGGAAGAAATCACAACAGAAAACATGAACAGATGTGATTATATAGGAATTTACAACTTCTGTAGATTTTTCTTTTACCTTACCATAATTATAAGACTTATCCAAGTATGGAAAATATTTACAGCAAGATTATATAAAGGGTTCATAAATGCTGATAAAAACACTAAGCCCGGGACTTCACTGGTGGCACAGTGGTTAAGAATCCGCCTGCCAGTGCAGGGCACATGGGTTCGAACCCTGGTCCAGGAAGATCCCACGTGCCGCGGAGCTACTAAACCCGCATGCCACAACTACTGAGCCTGCGCTCTAGAGCCTGCGAGCCACAACTACCAAAGCCCGCCTAGAGCCCGTGTCCTGCAACAAGAGAAGCCGCCGCAGTGAGAAGCACACGCACCGCAACAAAGAGTAGCCCGTGCTCACTGCAACTAGAGAAAGCCTGTGAGCAGCAACGAAGACCCAACACAGCCAAAAATAAATAAATTTATTTAAAAAAACAAACAACACTAAACCCTTAAAAATAAATGGGCAAGGGATAAAAACAGACCCTTCTCAAAAGAGAAAACACAGTATAGGAAATATATTCCACCCAGAAATAAAAACATCTGCAACTTAATCCAGCAATGGGAGACTATTTCTCACCTCTTATCAAATAGAGCCCCTGTGAAGGGCACATGCTAGAGGTAATACCGAGAGGAATGGAATCTAGTGAGTCTCTACATGCCTATCATCCAGAGGGCGGTGAATAAGGGATCAGACAAGTGCCATCTAGGAATTTAGGTAAGCGCCTTAAGAGAGGCCCCATGGTGGGGTGCAGAAGGAGAGATGCCCTGGGTGGAGGTTCAGTTTTGGGGAGAAGTTTTCAGGGAGGACTTGGCCTTGAAGGAAGGTGATTCATGGACAGGGAAGACTAGCAGAGGAGGAAGAGCCAGATGACAGGATTATATTCGCTTGGGCTGAAGTGTTGTGAGAGATAAAGCTGGAGAGAGGGGTTGCCCTACTGCAGGGCATACATTCACACTGGAGGTGGGGCAGAGTGTAAGACGGGGTCAAGCTCACACCCTGGCCCCAGTTCCCAAAGAAACAACCCTTCCCTGTCCTGCAAAGGAACCTCCAGACCTCAGACAAGCCACAAGCCCACTGCCCAAAAGTAAGTTCTGCCCTGCCTAGGCCTCCACTTGGGGGCCTGAACACCAGACCCCAGGGGACAGGTGAAAAGAAGAATCATTGTTGTGGAAGCATATTATTTGTAAAGGAATTTAGCTACAAAGGGAGCACATTCTTTTTTTTTTTTTTTTTTTTTGCGGTACGCGGGCCTCTCACTGCTGTGGCCTCTCCCGTTGCGGAGCACAGGCTCCAGACGCGCAGGCTCAGCGGCCATGGCTCACAGGCCCAGCCGCTCCACGGCATGTGGGATCTTCCCGGACCGGGGCACGAACCCGTGTCCCCTGCATCGGCAGGCGGACTCTCAACCATTGTGCCACCCGGGAAGCCCGAAGGGAGCACACTCTTGGTGAAAGTTAGGCTGGTTTGTTTTGTAGCACTCTGACTCTCCTGTTTGCACTGAGGGCCATACATCTTCAAAGAGCTATATAAGGAAAGCTTCGGTGCCAGATAACAAACTTTCAGTGTGCCATTTAGTGACAAAGATAATGAAGTTTTTCAATGACAGGGTTCAAGCATAAGTGGGGTATTGTATGCCCATATAAATTATGGCTGAGGCCAGGTTAATTTTTTCTAGGGTTACATATGGATGAGAAAAAGGGTGTTAGCATTTTTATGAGGTCACAGAATGTCAGGGAAGATTAATGTCTCTGGTGAACTATATCATGGATGGAATTTAATCTCCCAGACGCCTCTGAGAGGAAAGCTCTCTGAGAGGACAGCCACCCACTGTTTGCCATTCTTGTGTTAGAGAACTTGCTAAAAACTTACCTTCCAATGTGGACGCCCATGGACTCACTCCTCATGGCAGAAAAGGACTGGTAACCACCCTCCTGTCCCTTTGGGATGATGGACCAAACAATGAGAAGTGCACATGCCTGTGACCATACTCACTGTCTTCATGGGGTTAAAGTCACATTTCAGGTCCCATAACCAGAGGCCCTGCGATAGTGCTAGATTAGTTACAGATTAGTGTTCGACAGCATTCCTCGGGGCTTACAATAAGGCTTTTCCCAAATCCCCAATAATGTGGAAGACAGCAGGGAAAAGATTGTCCTCTAAGTGGTATCAAAAAGAGCCTGGAAAGAATACCCAATCAGGACTCTGTCTGATCCGTCCCTGACCACCACCATCCTCAACAGAGAGAATGGCTAACATTTGTGTACAGATTTCTGTGTGAACATATGTTTTCTATTTTCTTGGGTATATACCTAAGAGTGGAATTGCTGGGTCAAATGAGAACTCTATGTTGAACTTCTTGAGGATTGCTATATCGTTTTCCAAAGTGGCTGCACCAGCAGTGTATGAGGGTTCCAATATCTCCACATTCTCACCAACACTTGTTATTATCTGTCTTTTTGATTATAGCCATTCTAGTGGGTGTGGAGTGGTATCTAATTGTGGTTTTCATTTGCATTTCCCCAATAAAAGATGTTGGGCATCTTTTCATGTGCTTATTGGCCATTTATATATCTTCTTTGAAGAAATGTCTATTTGGATCCTTTGCCCATTTTTCGTGAGTGGTTTTTTCCTGACACAAGACACATGGTATCTTTTCCAACCTCACTTTTCCAACTTTCCAACACCAACTGGGTGTCCTACAATTTAATCCTATGCTGGCACTACCTACCTCGAGTGAGCATCAGACTCCACAGGTTTAAGAGCTCAGTCCTGTAAGACTGGCCCACTTCAGACACCAGTCACAAGTATCAAGTCCCCAGGTCACCTATAATTCTGTCCAACTTGGCTACAAAGTTGGAGGCTCCCACCTGCCCCAGGTTCAATGGTTTGATAGAATGACTCATAGAACTCAGGAGAATGCCAACGGGTCCTCAGCACAGGGGCCTCTGTCCCTGTGGAGATGGGGGGTGCCACCCTCCTAGCATGTGGATGTGTTCACCTAACTCAGCAGCTCTCCAAATGCCATCATTTAGGGATACTTAAGGAGAACTGTGCCCATTGGAGATTAACTCAGTCTCCAGCCCTTCTCTCCTACCTGAGGGTTCCGCGTGAAGCTGAAAGTTCCAAGTTTCTAATCAAGGCTTGGTCTTTCTGGGAACCAGCTCCCATCCTGAGCTACGTAGAGGTGCGCAGAAAGTCACCTCATTAGTAACAAAAGATGTTTCTATTACCCTTATCACTCAGGAAATTTCAAGGGTTTTAGGAGCTCTGTGCCAGGAATTGGATTGGATTATTTGCCTTTTTATTATTGAGTTGTAAGAGTTCTTATATAGTCCCTTATCAGGTATAAAATTTGCCCATTCAGTGGGTTGTCTTTTTCTTCTTGGTATCTTTTGAAGCACAAAAGCTTTTAATTTTGATGAAGTCCAATTTACCCATTTTTTTTCTTGGTTTCTTAGCGTTTGGTGTCACATCTAAGCCATTACCAAATAAAGGTGATGAAAATTTATCCCTATGGGTTTTTTTCCTAGAAATTTTATAGTTTTAGCTCATATTTAGGTCCGTGATTCTTTTGGGGCTAATTCTGTATTTGGTGTGATGTGGGTATACAACTTTAATTTTTTTGCATGTGAATTTCCAGTTGTCCCAGCACCATTTGTTAAAGACACTGATTTGTCTTGGCACCCTTGTGAAAAATCAATTGACTGCAAATGTGAGGTTTATTTATAGACCCTAAATTCTATTCCATTGATCTATATTTCTGTCCTTATGCCACTACCACACTTTCTTAATCACTGTTCTTTTTAATACATTTTGAAATTGGGAAGTCCTCCAACTTTCTTCTTTTTCAAGATTGTTTTGGTGTTCTTGAGTTTTCATATGAATTTTTAAGATCAGTTTGTCAACTCCTGCAAAGAAGCCAGCTGGGATTCTGACATGGATTACACTGAGGCTGCAGATCAATTTGCGGAGTATTGGCATTTTAATATTAAATCTTTTGATCCATGAACATAGAATGTCTTTCCATTTATTTGGAATTTTAAAATTTCTTTCAATAATATTTGAGAGTATAAGTTTTACACTTCTGTTGTCAAAGTTATTCCTAAATTCCTAATAATTTGGTGTTATTGTAAATGAAATTTTTTGTTTAATTTAATTTTATTTATCTTTGGCTGTGTTGGGTCTTGGTTGCTGCGCACAGGCTTTCTCTAGCTGCGGCGAGTGGGGGCCACTGTTCGCTGCAGTGCGCGGGCTTCTCATTGCGGTGGCCTCTCCCGCTGTGGAGCACGGGCCCCAGGCTCGCAGGCTTCAGCAGCTGCGGCACCGCGGGCTCAGCACCCATGGCTCGCGGGCTCCAGAGCGAAGGCTCAGCAGTTGTGGTGCACAGGCCCAGTTGCTCCACGGCACGTGGGATCTTCCCAGAACAGGGATTGAATCCGTGTCCCCTGCATTGGCAGGCGGACTCCCAACCACTGGGCCACCAAGGAAGCCCCCGAAATTGCTTTCTTAATTTCATTTTCATATTGTTCACTGTAAGTGTATAGAAATACAATTGATTTTTGTGTATTGATCTTGTATCTTGCAACTGTGCTGGATTTATTTATTAGTTCTAATGGTCTGCCATACTTTTTTTTTTTTAACACTGTATGATAACAAAAGGAGAAGTTAGGAAAGCTTCCTCAACCCACCTCATTCCAAAAGCTCCAAAGAACTAATTCCACATAAAAAACGAGGAATACAAAGTATCAATGTCAAATATCATCCAAAGTGTCTGTAAGAAAAAAAAAAAGAGAGAATAAGGAGCAGAATAACATCAATACAATGAGCGAAACTATACCAACTATACCAAATCAAGAAAAAAGACGTTATAAAATTTAGTATTAGAAAACTCAGAAGTGAGATGATAGCACTTAGGACAAATTTAGAAATAAAAGAAAAATAAACTCAGATATAAAGAATCAGAAGAAACACAAGAGTGAATCAAACGATGCCTCATGAGAAATAGAATGTGAAAAGTAGAAAAAAATTTAAATCCCAAAGAAAAGAACACATAAAAGGGATTTAATTGAAAATGATAAATATTGGAAATAGACAGAGGAGTCCTGAAAATGCAATTCCTAACACGGGAACAAAACAAATACTAAAAACTAAAATTCTAGGAAACTTTCCTGAAATTTAAAAAAAAAAAAAGGAAAAAGGAAAAAAACCCATTTGATACCTACATTGTACTAGTCAGGGTCCATTTAGGAGAGAGAAACCACGAAGTAATTTGAATAGGGAAAGTTTCACATGAAGAATTACTAACTATAACAGCAGACTGGAATAACGGGGGAATGGCTAGTAAGGAGTAAAAGGAACTCTAAAGAATACAAAATAGCAGATAAAGGCAGAAGCCTCTACACCTAGGTCTGAGACAGAGGAGCCAAGAAAAGGTCCCTCATCCCAGGGCTGAGACTAAGACCTTGGGAGAGGACACAGCTGTGGCTCACTGAATGGTGAAGTTTGCTGAGGCTCTGAAGCCACCCAACGGGATGCCAAGGGAAGCTCCCCAGGGGGAGGTGCTCTGTGTTGCTGATCACTAGGCACAGCTGGAGCTAAGAGCTGCATGCGCTGCATCAATCTGGTGCATGAGGCACGCTAGAGTGTAGAAGGGAAACCCCTTCCTCCTCCATTGCTCCTAGAGCGCCCTCTACTGACAAAGTTTAACATTGGGCTAGCTCTCAAAAAGAAAAATAGGTACAGGGTCCACCTCCATGATTGCAGAGTAAAGGATGGCTTTGGGAGCTGAGACACAATAGATTAATAACCTGTACATATTAATGTACATATCATGTGTTAAAAGAGTACATGATATACCAGAGAAAACTGACTCAGAATGAGCAACACCAAGACATATTTTAGTAAATTTACTGGATATTAAAGGGGAAAAATCCTTTAAACATCGATGGGGAAAGGAACAAGTGACTTATGAGAGGACGAAAATTAGATCATCATCAGACTTTTCAACAACACTGCTTGGTACCAGAAGAAAATAGTGTGACCCATCTAAGAGGGCAAAAGTGTGAGCCAAAGAAAACTGACTTTATATCCAGGAAAACTATCAAGTATAAAAGGTACAAACTGTTATCAGTGTACAAGAACTCAGGGAATATTGTTCCTATGAACTCTTCCTGAAGAATTTACTAGAAAACAAGCCTCAGACTGACAAAATTACTTAACACTTCAGCATAAGAAAGCATAAGAACTAGTGGAGAGCATTATATACATAATTACTTGGAGAACAAAAACTATATGAGGCTTAAAAGGAAGAAAATATAAATGTGGAATCTAAAACAACAAAACAAAACAAATAGATAAAACAAAACAAAAACACACTGTTGGACACAGAGAACAAACAGGTGGTTGCCAGAAGGGAGGTGGGTGGGGGGAAAAGAGACAACAGGGATTAAGAGGTACAAACCTCCAGTTAAACAATAAATAAGTCACAGGGATGTCACATATAGCATAAGGAATATGGTCAATAATATTGTAATAACCTTATGGGGACAGATGGTTACTAGACTTACCATGGTGATCATTTCATAATGTATGCAAATGTCAAATCATTATGTAGTACACCTGATCTAACATAATACTGTATATCAACTATATTTCAATAAGAAACATAAAATAAAATGGAAGAGACTATGGTATAAGAGGGCTATAAGCTCGACTGATGTAAATATAGAATAGCTATAAAAATGGGGGTGAGAACTTTAAAACTATTTTCACTTATCATTCTGGTGGTGGCAGCATTAGTATTCCCTGTCGTGTGTGTAATGTTGCCTGAAACAAATGAATAGTTATGGGATATTTTAACTATCATCCCCTGTGTCCTAAAAATCAGGATTCTCAGTGTGGAGCAGCTGTAATTTTTTTAAAGATTAAATATAAAATCTATAGTCCTGAAATTTAATTGGAAATAACAGTATGACCTTAAAAGGTATTTTATCTACCATTCTATCTACACCTATTAGCTCTGACCACTGAAACGACCTAGAAACCATGACCAAGCCAGTAGCAGTGAGCATCCCTGGAGTACACATTGTGGTCAGGAAATGCCATTTCCCACTAAAATTCAGGGCTGTGTGGATAAATGACTGACTACTGGTCTGAGGAGAAAGTGTACAAAAGGACCTGGAACGCCTTGACATAAAGGACAGCACACAAGCTATCACAGGTAGGCTATGTGTAGACTAGGGTAGTCTCAAAAGAACACAGGAGCCCACCCACAGATGCTCCCACTGGCCAGAGACAGGACAATTTGAGCTTTGAACATAGTAATAATTACAACAAACTAATAAAATTCACCAAATTTAGTTAAATCCATGAGTTCACAATGATATTGAAAAAATGAACTGGTCACCTCCAGAGGATAATAAGGAACCAGTCTATTATTTTGCAAACTGGGAAACACATAGGGAAAGAGGAAAGCATTTATCCTGCCTCTCCTACATGAGCTATACCATGGGGTAACCTCATGATAGATGAAAGAAAGCATCTGTTTATAAAGAATTCCAGCAAATAAATGAAAAACAAATGATGGAATTAGAATATCATGATCATTTTGTAGCAGTGGCAGCTGTGGTTCTTTTCATTACCTTATGTAAAATGCAGGAACAGACTCATCAATGTTGCCATCATCTGTTTAACTCAGTAATATTTCCTCAAAGCCTGTTATAAATTGTGTGGAGTGACAAAATTAATAGGCAATAAAATGTGAATCACAGCACAGTGAAAACAATGTATGTCACCATTTTGGACCCCCAGTGAAGTAATGGATCTAAGGGCTGAACCTCCAAGGCTAAGAACACCCAGAAAGAGAGGCAGTTGATGAAGGAACACATCACAGTAGAGTCTCGTCAAAAGGATAGAAGCTGGGTCTGGTCGAGCCTCTAGATCCAGCTGACAGTGGGCAGCAAACACAGGGGGCAGCAGAGCATGCTGAGAGGTCCCATGAGTGGGCAGCCAGCAAAATCCAGACTGTGGGAAACACTGCAGTCAAATGGCCTGGATTCTTCAACCAACAAAATGAAAGGAAAAGAAAGGGATGAAGGAAGAACCTGTGGATTAAAAGAGGTAAAATATGTGGGTTTTTTTTTTAAGGGGGCAAGACTGAACCATAGTCTAGGGATGCACACTTGGATGATGAAACTGTAAAGAAACAAAAGGAAGTAACTGCAGTAAAAGCCAGGTAGTGGTTACTCTGCAGTGGCAGAGAGGGGCTGGGACTGGGACAGGGAATGTGGAGGAGCTGCTGGTGGCGGCGGGGGGGCGGGCTGCAACGTTCCACCTCTTGGGTTACAAGAGCATTTGGGGTGTTTGCCTTATTATACTTCATTAAGCTCTACGTTTGTCTTGTAGAGTTTTCTGTATCTACTTCATTTCACAATAAAAAGATTTTTAAAACAAGGAATGTTTAAGAATTGATGCGTATCTATTAAAATACATCGCATACCACAATGGTATGAACAGCATGCTTGGAGAAATGCTGACCTTTTCCATAAACCTGAGTATCTCGGGGTGCTAGAAGCCACCCTGCCCCAGGAGAGTCTCTCTCTGAAGACCTCTGTGTCCACTTGGAATGGATGGACTTCACGGTGGTGAGTAGGGAGGAGTACAGCAGGAAACTGCTCTCTGTACAAGGGGCAGCCAGTGGGCATGGTGTGGTAGGGTCGGGGGGGGTCCTATTGAAATACATCCCCAGCCCTACTGAACATATGCAGCTGAAACCCAGGATCCTGCTTCAACCGTAGCATCTCCTCTGCTGCCCACTGGGCCCCTGCAGACCTACACCAGGCCAGTGGGAGTGACTAGAGATGCCGTGACCAGGTTAACATCCTGAGGCGTGTGGAGATCTGCAGCAGAACAGTGTTTTAGAGACATAAGCTGCTACTGTGGTAGAGACCTCCTGTCCAGCAATCACTCCCCCTGATGCAAGAACTGCACACCCATCCCAGTAGTCATGTCTCTACTACATGGTCCTGTCCTCCTGGTCATAGCTGATTTGACCAGGGAGGGACTCAAGACTCCATGCCAAAGATGGAGGACATCTGTGGTTTACTGTCCAACATCTATTTCCCCTCTCTCTGGTAACATCACCTCAAATTCCTTTTCGGACACTTCCCCTGTCCCATGTGGTCAGGGTGGACACTTCCCATCTGAGATTAGATTAAACCAATAAAGTATCCCAATCACCAGGTGTTCATGGAAGGGTTAGGAGTCCAGGCATGAGCCAACCAAAGTATCTCATTCTCTTGGCCCTGCGATTGGTTGAGACATGGGCACTTGACCCAGGCTGATCTAATCAGAATGAATCTTACAACTTCTATAGGGAATGATGAGATCCCCCCACTCCCTCTCTTCTTCTGTGTGATGTGGGGTGAGGATGAAAGATCTGGAATCGCCACTGCCACTGTTGGGATCTTGAGGGAGGGTGCCTGAGACAAAAGCCAGAACTCAGAGGTGTGCAGAGCAGTGGCCGGTACAGAGAAAAGGAGTGAGCTCTCTGATGACATCCTGAACCGCCAGCATCGGTTCAGTCATTCCTCTGGATTTTATTACATGAACCAATATTCCTCCCCTTCCTTTTCTTTTTTTTTTTTTTGCTGTACGCGGGCCTCTCACTGCTGTGGTCTCTCCCGTTGCAGAGCACAGGCCCCGGACGCGCAGGCTCAGCGGCCATGGCTCACGGGCCCAGCCGCTCCGCAGCATGGGGATCTTCCCGGACCGGGGCACGAACCTGTGTCCCCTGCATCGGCAGACGGACTCTCAACCACTGCGCCACCAGGGAAGCCCTCTTTTTTTATTTAATTGAGCCGGTTTGCATGAGGTTTTCTGCACCTTGTAATTGGACGTTAGGGTTAGGAATGCTGAGGCTTCAAGTAACGGAAAACTCTACTAATGATGACTTAAGCAAACATGGGTACATCTTTGGCACAGAACACAAAGTCCAAAAGATGGTGATCCAGAGCCGCTCGTATAGCTCAACAATGTCATGCGTGCACGCACACGCATGAGCACACGGAATCCGAACAAGGCCTGAATTATATCAAAGTCAATTTCCTGGTTAAAGTTATGCGAAATGTTACAATTGGGGACAAGCGGGTGAAAGGTACACAGAGCCTCTCTACTATTTTTGAGACTACTTCTGAATCTACAATTATTTCAAAATTAAATGTTTTTAAAAATAAGATATGTAAGTGCATAGACAATTCTGCGTATGATTTCAGGGGCTTCGCATCTCCCTGAGGCTCACCTAGCTTCCTACGGTGAAAGGCTGGGGGAGCATTCACTGGCTCTCTCCTCTCTAAAACCTCACATTCCTTCCTGCATTACCACCCAGGTCCTGCCTATTAAGTTGCTTCAATTTCCCAATGAGACAGAGAACAAGACAGCTCAAAGAGAGAGGTTGGCATATGTGAAATTTATTCAGATACCTTGCTGGCGGGTGGGGCGCACATTTGTATGCACACACACATCCCATACTCTGGCAACAACCTGGGTCTACCATCAGACAGAATTCATTTACCACTCTGGGACCTACAGTTTTATCCTTCCAAAGTCATCTTCTTGTCCCTAGCCCACCTACAGACTTTCAGACAAATAACTCAATTTGGAGAGGAAATTAACCACATTATCTGTTCTAAGTTCCCCTAGTGCACTGATGCCAAGGCCCCAGGGCCCAGGCTGTGTCTTTGTCCAAAATATACTGTTCAGGTTCAGGCTCCAGCACTATCCCCTTGGCACCCTGATGCACTGCTGCCCTCTGCTGGTTGCTTCTAGGTAGTACTTAACAATTCATATTAAAAAAGTAACGACCCCAGTGGAGAAATGAGTAACAGACAAGAACAAGAAAGTCACAAAAGAATAAATGCAATGGTATAATCAGCATATGAAAAATATCCTCACTGGTAATTAAAAAGATGTAAACTACAACATCAAGGAGATAATATTCCCCTCAGTCAGGTAGGTGGATAATGGAAAAGAATGACAATGTCCATCTAGTGCTGCCCAGGGCTGGGAACACGTGGTTCGTCACAAGGCACACACAGAAGTGATCACCTCAGCAGGGCACCCTGGGCTCAACTGAGGCTCAGGAGTGGGAAGCGTTTATGCTCTTGGCACCTGTAACTCACTTGGGCTCTGGCACCCTGGCGCCCTGTTGTGAAGCTCTGGCTTGCACAGCTTGGGGGAATGTAACTGAGCAAAGCTTTCTGGAGGGGTAGTTTGGTTCCCTGTAGCAATGGCCTTTAAAATCCAAACTACTCTGAATCTCAAACATTCCAGTTCAAGGAATTTTTCCTAAAGCAGTTATCAGACAATTGAGTGAAGAAATTATAACCAGAAGAGCCAATCTTCATGCCTCCACACTCTCAGGCAAGGTGCCCCCATTCTCCCAGAAGCCAACCAGGAAGCCATGTCAAAATTCACAACCAGGCATGTGGTTTCTTTAAGGCTGACCTCCAAGACGCTGTCTTTGTTGCTTGAAACCCTTCCCCCACCTTCCCTCCACACTCACAGGAATGGGGCCAGTTTTTAGTTATTTTTCTCTTATTTATTGTCCGTCTCCCCACAGAACAAAAGCTCTATGAAGTCAGAGATGCAGTCCAGGAGTTCCAAGGGGTGACCAGCAGCGGGACAGTGACCTGAGGCCCCAGGAGCTAAATGAGCGCTGAGGAGCTACAGTGTTAGACTGACCCAGGTGGGTGAAGGACCACGCGCTCGCCTCCCAAACATGCTAGAGGAAGGTGACAACCTGCGAAAACAGAAGAGTGACTTCTGTGTTATGTGTGTGTAAACCTCTGCGTGAACAGGGATTTTTTTCACAGGGTTATGTATAATAAAAGACAATACTGGATGACCCTTTACAAACTGACATCCACAGGTGGAATTCAAGGCGAGGGAGCGGCATTATCCGTATTGACAACTATTCCAGGTAGCCAGTGCTGAGTAACAAGCCGCTCCCAAGCTTGTAGCTTAGACAACAGCAGCATTTATTTTCCTCACCAATCGGCAGTCTGCAAGGGCTGGGCAGGGAGAACTCATCTCTGCTCCATTCGGCACTTGCCTTGAAGGCTGGACGCTGGAATCACCTGAAGGCTCACTCACTCCCAGGCGGCACCTGTACTGTGAAAGTGAAGACCCTTTGGGCATCTCTCTCCCTCCTTCTTTCTCTCCTCCGCTCCAGCCCTTGCCCCTCCAGGTGACGCTCCAGCAGGGTAGCTTCAGCAAAGCCAAGGGATCCCAAGGCATGCATCCCATGAAAGACAGAGCTGCATGGAAGCTGCGTCGCCTTTTCTAATCCAGCTTCAGATGTCACTCAGCATGACTTCTGCCACATTCTATTCGATAGAAGTGTGTCACTGAGACAGGCCCACATTCAAGGGTAAGGGAATTGGGCTCTCTCTTTTGTGGGAGGAGTGTCCAGAAATTTGTAGACATATTTTAAAACCACCACAGCATGGAGAGACATTCACAATACATTAAGAGAAAAAAGCAAATTACAGAACAGTGTGAACAGCCTGGCAGAGACAGTAGCCCCTTTGCTGTCCAACCACACCTACTCCCAGGACCTAAACCCAGCCACCTCAAGCCTCCCAGCCTCCCAGCCTCTGGAGGTGTGGCCATGCCTGAGCTTCTGGCTTAGTCTCTGAGTGGGATCTGGATATAAACCCAGGTCCACCATGTTGTTACTCAGAGCTGTTTCCTTAGGAGTAAAACCAGAGTTATAACAGAACCGACCTTAGAGTTGCTGTGAGGATCCAGTGAGCTACCCTAAAAGCATTTAACCCAGCACCTGGCACATAACAAGTGCTCAAGTGCTGTGGCTCCACCTGCACAAGCCTCACCTGGTGGAGGCTACACAACTGGAGCCAAGCCCCTCGTGAACAGCTTGTGGCAATGACAGGATGCCACGCCACTGCTGTAAGCCCCCAGACAGCAAAGTGCGACTCCCACTCCCCGGAGCTCTGGGCAACCAAAGACGCCACCCTCCACCCACAGCAGGACCAGACTGCGTCCGCTAGTTCCCTCCCATAGGACAGGCACTGTTCTGCGTGCTGAGCTCCCCGCCACACAACGCAGACAGGAGAGGAGAGCACAGCCCCTGCCCTGGAAGAGCTCACACTCTGGCAGCGGGTGCAGATGACTGAACACAGGACTATACTGCAGGCAAGAGGCGGGAGCACAGAAAAAGACGTGGGGCACCAAGTGGTGCAGAGGGAGCATCATCCTCGGCAACGAGAGGTTACAATAGGGCTTCATGGATGAGCATGTGCCAGGAGAACGCGGAGGAGGAAGGAAACCCAGGCAAACAGCACAGAGGCAAAGAGGTCACACGGGGCAGATGAGCATGGTGCTTTCTGAACAACGGTTCAGGGAGCCTGGAGACTTGAGGTGAGGAGAAGAGGGACACGTGACACACAGCTTGAGGGATCTCTCAAGCTCTGACAAACTTGGACTTCATGGAGGGGAAGATGCTGGAGAGTGTGCAGCAAGGACTAACATTGGAAGAGGACTTGGGAGGCAGTGGGAAGCTGCACTGACTGCAGGAGAGGCTGCCGCCATAGAGCAGGGAAGTACGGAGGGGCTGAGAGAGGAGGGAGGCACAGGGGGAAGCGGGGGAAGGGAGAGGCAAGGAGGTGAGGGTGCAGGGCTTGGGGAGGAGGGAGGACCAGCCAGCACAGGGACACAACACTGGGACGTGGCAGATTTGGGCTTGCAGAGCTATCAGCCTATTTCCTGGGGTCCATGTTGTTGAAAGATCTCCATTCTAACCCAAAATCATCGAGATAGAGGGTTCTGAAATGAAGTGTGCTAAGATCCTGACCACCAGTGGAACCCAAACATCTACAACAAAAATACGAACATCAGTTAACAACCACTAACACCTGTGCTCATGGCAAGTCTGGCTTTGCCTCCTGTAGTCCTCACAATCCCCCTAATAAGGGGTGTTACTATTCTGCTCCCTTTGCAGAAGAGGGAAGAGGCCGGAGCGGCAGGTCACACTGCCTGCTACAGGTCTCTTTCCCCTAACCGTCAGGGCACACTGCCTCTCACTGGCTCTGCTTTACCCAAGACTTCAGCTGTTCAAGAAACTTGTCAGGTGACTGAAGGGCGCTTTCCCTGCACCATCAGTCACCATTCAGATTCACGTCTCATTCTGAATGGCCAGCAGCACAGCATGACCACTGCTGTAGTGGGAACATCCTGGTGTATTTACTGAAATGACAATGTGGTCCCTGTACTTAATATATATAGTACTTTATCATGTTAAGGAAGCATCTTTTTCTTAGCTTCCTAAAACATTTTATTAGGATTGTATATCTAATTTTAGAGAATTCTTTTCATCTATATTCATAAACCAGATTAAGAGAAAAAAACCTATCTTTGTTAGATTTTGGTAATAAGGCTCAACTTGAAACTTTTTTTTTTTTTTTTTGGCCGCATGAGGCAGCTTACGGGATCTTAGTTCCCTGACCAGCGATCAAACAAACCCGGGCCCTGGGCAGTCTTAGCCACTGGACCGCCAGGGGATTCCCTAGAAACATTTTTTTAAATTGAGTTTTCCATTCCTTCTTTTTTTACAAAAACCTGTTCAGCCTATGATGATGAAAGGACTCACTGAATCCTTTAATAACAAGAGTTCACCCAGTAAACAATATGAACCCAGAGCCTTGTTAGAGATACATCCTCAGTAGCTTTTAAATTTCATTTCTTGATTTTTAGCCAGTTCCCGTATTTTATTTCTTGAGTGAATTACAGTCACTCAATTTTCCAGAAAATTCTTTTTATCATTGAATTTCGGATAGATTGATAGTGGGTAACATCTTATAGTTTTAAAATCCTAACTGTTCCCTTTATTCATTTATTGTCTTTTATTAATTAGATTTTCCAGGTATATATCTTTTTCATTATTTAAAAAACCCTCTTAGGGGGCTTCCCTGGTGGCGCAGTGGTTGAGAGTCCACCTGCCAATGCAGGGGACACGGGTTCGTGCCCCGGTCCGGGAAGATCCCACATGCCACGGAGCGGCTGGGCCCGTGAGCCATGGCCGCTGAGCCTGCACGTCCGGAGCCTGTGCTCCGCAGCGGGAGAGGCCACAGCAGTGAGAGGCCCGCGTACCGCAAAAAAAAAAAAAAAAAAAAACCCTCTTAGACTAACTTTTGATCTTGCCAGTTAATTTGTTTCTGCGTTTATCTTTATCATTTCCTTCCATATACTTTCCTTAATCTTATATTTTTTAGCTTTCTTTGGCTGCCTTCCTAGTACATAATGGGTATCCAAAGAGTATACTGAATGAATGAATGAATTTTCAAAGACGTGAAGTGGCAGAAAAATGGAAAAAGGATGGGTTCAAAAAATATAAAAATAGAATTGTCAGGATGTGGTTCTTCCTTCACTTGAGTTCCTTGAGTTAATATCTAGCACCACAACTCCTGTGTTGTAGAGTAGGTGAATGTTTAACTTATGTGGGGTCAAACTTTTTAAAGTGGTAGTATCCTTTTACAGTCTTGCCAGAAACACCAGAACCCAAGTTCCCATCCTTTCCATTCTTACCAACACTTGGTATGTGCAGGATTTCTAATTTTTGTGACATCATAGGTGTATAGTGGTATCAAGTGATTTTAATTTGCATTTCCCTAATGACATGATGCTGAGTGGTCTTCCATGTGTTAATTTCCAGCCATATATTGTTATTGAAATTTCTATTCATTTGATTTGTTGTTCTAATTACTGAGTTTTGACATTTCTTCATGAATTATTGATTAAGGTCCTCTAATGGAAATACTTAGCAATACATTCTTCCAGAATTAAAAAAAAAAAATTCATTCATTCATTCAGTATACTCTTTGGATACCCATTATGTACTAGGAAGGCAGCCAAAGAAAGCTAAAAAATATAAGATTAAGGAAAGTATATGGAAGGAAATGATAAACACAGAAACAAATTAACTGGCAAGATCAAAAGTTAGTCTAAGAGGGTTTTTTAAATAATGAAAATCAGACACGGGGTAGGGAGGAGTTAAGGATGAACCCCAAGTTCTGGCTCAGGTAACTGTTTTATGGACTGAATTATGTTGTCCCCAAACTCATACATGTTGAAGCTCTAACCCCAATGCGACTGTATTTGGGGCTAGGCCTTTAAAGAAGTAATTAAGGTTAAATGGAAGTCATAAAGGTAGGGCCCTAATCCAATATGACTGATGTCCTTATAAGAGGAGGAAGAGACACCAGGGATGCACATGCTCAGAGAAAAGACCATGTGAGGACACAGTGAGAAGGTGGCATCTGCAACCAAGGAAAGAGGCCTCAGGAGACACCAAACCTGCCAACACCTTGATCCTGGACTTCCCAGCCTCCAGAACTGTGAGGGAATAAGCTTCTGTTGTTTAAGCCCCCTGGCCTGTGGTGTTTTGTTATGGAAGCCCTATAAAATAATACACTTGGTGAACTGTGGGCACCATTTGCTGACTCTGTAAGCAGACCTGGGAGACAGCAAGTAGAAATGCCCTGTTGTCTGCTGACTATACGTGCTGGCAGAATAAGCCAGAGATAGAGATTTGGGTGTTATAAATGGAAGTGGAACACCATGGGATGTTTACACAGAAGTAAAATAAGAAAGTCACAATGAAACTCCAGCAAACATATCCACAGGACTCTAAAGGAAGAGATGCCCTGAAGAAATTTTAGAATAGGCAGAAAAACACAAGGAATACCTAGAGAGATTATTGGGGCCATGAAAACTAAGAGAGGAACACATAAAGAAGTGGACTCAACATTGCCAATTGTAACATAAAGATCAAGCCAAACAAAGACCAAAAAGGTTAGCAAGTTGGAGATCTATGGTCTCCTTGACAAGAAAACCATCAGCAGATGGCTGGCAGTAGGAGTCATGTGGCAAAGGATTCAGGTGTGGATGAGGGAGGAGGTAGAGACAGAAAGGGTAGACAACTCTCAAGAAGCTTGTTTGATAAGAAGAAAAAAAGTGGTGGTTGCAAAGGGACATCAGGCTCAGGGAGGGTCTCCTTAACGTGTAAAGTTCTCCATCACATACAGCCACTAGAGAAGGAGAGGCCAAAGACATGAGTGAAAACCCTTGGGAGAAGAGGTGAGACAGATCAATACCACACAGGTGGACAAATGACACTCCCATGGAAGGAGGGTTGCCTTTTCCACTGTGATAAGAACAAAAGTGTAAAGGGTGGATGTAGATGATTCTGTAGGTGGAAGACAAGAAACTGAGGGTTTCCCCACCTAGTGTGATTTTCACTCTGAAGTAGGAATACAGTCATCTGCTGAGGTATGTGAGAGGTATGGAGTAATTGGTTTTAAAAGAACAGGGAGGGCTTCCCTGGTGGCGCAGTGGTTAAGAATCCGCCTGCCAATGCAGGGGACACGGGTTCGAACCCTGGTCCGGGAAGATCCCACATGCCATGGAGCAACTAAGCCCGTGAGCCACAACTACTGAGCCTGTGCTCTAGAGCCCATGAGCCACAACTACTGAGCCCGCGTGCCTAGAGCCCGTGCTCCGCAACAAGAGAAGCCACCGCAATGAGAAGCCCACGCACCGCAACTATGAGTAGCCCCTGGTCGCCGCAACTAGAGAAAGCCCGCGCGCAGCAACAAGACCCAACACAGCCAAAAATTAAATAAATTAATTAAAAAAAACAAAAGAACAGTGAAACTTAACAGCTATAGGGAATGAGTGAGAGCTGACAAGGGGCATATGATGGAATGGCCCAACAGCTGTGAGGAGCCAGTTTAGAGATGAGTGTAGTGGCACCACCCTGTGGGTGTGTGATTTCTCCAGCGGTTGTATGAGGTGTTGTATGAGGCCCCAATCTCTTTAGATCTTCCTGTGTTTCCCTGCCTGTTCTGAAGTTTCTTCAGGGGCGTCACTTCCTTTAGAACCCAGCTGAAGGTATTTGCTAGGGGTCCGCTGTGACCTTCTGATTTTACTTCTATACACTCTCCATGGGTTATATGATTCACCCCCATGGTTCCAGCCCATTTCCTATGACTCGAAAGTTTGTAAAGGTAACTAACTGGATGAAATCCATAGTAGGGTTTTGCTAGGAAAAAGCAATGTGAAGACAGGCACAAATGACCCCAAGAAGATCTGGGCTGCCTCCTATCTTTGCTCTCCCCATCACTTCATTGTGGGTTTCATCCTTAACCAAAGGACAACAGTTCTCATTCCTAATAGACCCAACGTTCCTTTTTTATAATGAACACGCATTATAGCCACTTCTACTGCCCTGAGGTCATTATAAATAACCTGCTTAACAGACATAGGTTTAAAAGATCCATTTAATGCCCTCAGGGTAATGTAAAGGAAATGTAAAATGAAATTTATAATAAAAAAATATATTTCAGGGCTTCCCTGGTGGCGCAGTGGTTAAGAATCTGCCTGCCAACGCAGGGGACACGGGTTCGAGTCCTGGTCCAGGAAGATCCCACATAACGTGGAGCAGCTAAGCCCGTGCGCCACAGCTGCTGAGCCTGCGCTCTAGAGCCCACGAGCCACAACTACTGAGCCCACGTGCCATAACTACTGAAGCCCACGCACCTAGAGCCCGTGCTCCGCGATGAGAAGCCACTGCAATGAGAAGCCCACACACTTCAACAGAGTAGCCCCCGCTCGCCACAGCTAGAGAACGCCCGTGCGCAGCAATGAAGACCCAATGCAGCCAAAAATAAATAAATTAAATAAATTTAAAAATATATATACATATATTTCAATCTGTAAATCTCAAGCACAACTACAAGAAAAGAATTAATAAAGCAGTCAGATGTTCATGGCTGTATACAGATCCCCAGGAAGACAGGTACAATCAAGTACTGAGCAGGGTATGCTATACTTGAAACTCAAACACAGGAGCACTGTGACATTCTATCAGGTCCAGTAAAAATCAACCAATTGCTACATTAAAAAAACAAAAAGCTTTGAAGTCTCAAGCTATTAGAATAATGACTTTTAAGTACGAAAACTGGAATGTGGTTTTGTTTCAGGCAACCCAGCACATGAAAGATAGAGAAAACAGCAAATACATAAAATATCACAAGCTGTTTGTCATATAAGCTTCTTTGATAACTACCCTTTCCTATCACTCTAAAGTTTGGGGATGGAAATTCTTGACCAGTGGTGGTCATCTTGGATTTGGAACACAACAGCCTGTACTTGGGGGCTTTGACCACCTCCCTAATGTTACCCAAGAAGAACCATAATGCCTCTCATCTGGAAAGAAAGTAAAGAAGGTCAAAGAGGACTTCAGGAAGCAGACAGCTTAGAGTTAAAGAAGGTAGCCAGAGCCAGGCGAAAAGCACTGCTACCAAGCGAATTGTTTCATACTGCAGTGTCTCCTTCCTGACCTAAGATGCTTCCCTGTTGCTGAGGACACCTCTTCTGAACACTGTATTTTTATGTAAAACACCTACGCACATTTCAGACCCAAGCCCAGCTGTCACAGCATGCTAGACGGGAAACTGCAGAGCTCAGAGGCCAGGCCTCCTACCAGAGTCGACAGAGCAAAGAACATTCTAGCTGTTCCCACAATTGCTGGAGCCCCACTGCCACACTCTCTGCTTCCATATAAAGGGGCTGGGTGGGTTTGGGAAGCAGAGGCTGCGATGTGTTAGGTGTCAGTTAAGAGCAAGATGAGCCCTCAGAGGAATAAGCAGCTAGAAGGGTACCAAGGGTCAGTCTGGGGAGCAAACTCTAAATCAGAATGCAACACAGGGAAGATGGCAGGGCACATAAGTAAGGAGATCCAGGAGTCTTCGTTTTACCACTGAACACCGGGGTACTTCTCACATGTAAAGTGAGGATGACTGTAACAATACTTACCCTTACCAACCTCAGGAGATGGTCTGGTGGAAGGGATTCAGTGACTTATTGTAGATGAAGACATTCTGTAGGGCACTTTATGAATGCTGTTCTTATTACTGTCATTACTCTTTTTTAAGGAACAGCAGACCCACGGAGAAGGTGAACCTAGAGCTTCCTAGGGCCTGGGGCAGTCAAACAACTAGTGGTCACACATTTCATACAAGTGAGTCACGCTTCCTACCTAGTCTGCTCCCCAGTGGGAAAGAGAAGGATGGAAGACCACTTGCAAGAGTGAGAGTGTCTGCTTTGTGTCTAGAAAGAATAGTCGGAAAAACCTATAAGGCTGGGAGGTGTTTTTGAGAAATACGTTTCCAAAAATTTCCCCAAAATGTGTTCTACTAAATATTACCAAAAAAGGATTTGGTGGTGAAATCAGTGTTGGGAACAGGCTTCCTCCCCCAGGCCTTCTTTGAGACCTTAACAATGAATTTCCAGTGAGGATATGGGATGCAGGATGTGCCGAATTTATTTAACAACAGAACCCCTTTTCCACAGAGCATCTATCAAAGGGTTTCATGAAACATACTTTGGGAATTAAACCCTCCAGCTGGGCATAATGTTATATGGGGACATGAATCATAAAAAGGGAAACAAGAGTATTTTGTTAACATTTGATCAATGGTAGGCAGCTGTTGGACATTTTGGAAAAAGGAGAAATCCATTTTTTAACCATGGCACTGAAACAGTATCACATTTTCCCTGAACCACCCTAATTCTAGCCCCTCAAGATCTACCAGCTATGCAACCTCACATTCCACAGTCACATACATTAAATCTACTTTTTTTTTTTCTCTCTAAAATGTGCTTTTTCTCTCTTTAATATCAGTCCAGGACCTCCACCTCCCCTTAAAAAAAAAAAAAAAAAACACCACCACACGCACACATACACACACCCCACCCTCCAACCAGGTGAAACTCCCCGGCGATTAGTCTATAACAAATATTGACACGAGGGGAAAAAAAAAGCATGTTGAAATGTATTAGAATCAGAACCTGTACAAAAAAAAAAAAATTAAAATATAACCTGAAACTGTTCAAGTTCAGAAAGGCTAGTCAAGTCCTTTTCTCTTGCCAGGAGAATGCCATCATCAGAGGGCTCTGGGTCACCGGCCAGGGAGGGTGGGAAGAAAGGAACAGAAGCAGCAACAGATCCTTCACCAGATAGAGGGGCCTCAACACCACCATCCCCACCACGGATGCAGCCGGGAAGAATTAAAGATCTCGGGAGAACAAGTGTTGGCAGACAGCCCCAGTGGGCAGCCGGGGGCCTTCACACCAAAAACCAGTCTGAGTAGTCAGAGGCAGCAGGGAGCGAGGCCGGCGGAGAACACCAAGCCGGAAGAAACTTCCGCCACCCAGCAGACCCGCAGCGACCCCCATGGGTGCTCAGATTCCAGAGGTTAATCAGCCCGGTGCTCGCAACTAACGAGAGATCGGAGCTGGGCATAAGAGGCTGAAAACCCGCAGGTTTAGTAAACACAGCCCAGCATCACATCCCTCCATGGCCTGATCTGAGCTGCCAACAAGGGATAAGGCAGGAGAGGGAAAACAAAGCATTTTGATACCTGGCTAGGGCGCCTGCACCATTGTGGGTACTGTGGCACATGGGGCTGGAGAAGGAGTGCCTCCCGTCACTCAGAGAGGGGCCTCCTTCGCAGTCATCCCTGTGGGCCAGTTAAAGCTGCTTCCAGCTTATGACCAGCCTGACAAAATGACACGAAGCAAAAGAAAAAATGGGAGGGATACAAGCCCTTAGACAGAGACAAGAACCTCCTGGAGGGAAGCTGGGCAGTGTCTGGCCCTGTTGGGATGGCATCCGTGGAGCCCCTGAGTCTGAAGGGAGCAGCTGGGGAAGAGGGAGTGGGAGAGGGAAGGGAGTTAACGGTTCTTCTGGAACAGTACCAATGTGGGGGGAGGCGCTGGTGAGGGGACGGGCAGGTCTGGAACTCATGGAAGGTAGAGAGGGGAGGAAATAGGCCCTTGGTGTCCCCTCCCCACCTGACCCAGGCCTGGTGAGTGCCAGCTGCCCCAGCCGGCCCTAGTGGCGGCTGGAGACCAGACCTTTCACTTTGGACATCTTCTTAGTGGGCTGCCTCTGCTCAGCGTGGGGGGGACACTCTCGTTCAGCCAACTGTTGCTCCATCTCCTGAGCTGAGGAGGACGCGGTAGCTTTGAGTGTCTTCTTGATGTTGGTAACCTGGAGGGAGACACAGAATTGGTGTGATCAGCTTGTAAGCGCCAGAAACTCACTGCAACTTGTTCTCGCTATAAGGGGGGCCATGCAGGAAAGAAGCCAGACTCCTCTGCAAGAAAATCTGAGATTATCTTCAGAAACTCAGATGAGAAACAAGCAGGGGCTGCTCATGGAAGATACATGCAAATGAGTCAAGCAAAAAAGTAGAACTAATGCTTTCTTGGTTGAAAATGGGGAATAAGCCAAGTGGTAGTGGACCATTTGGCAAAAAGGTACAACACAGCAAATGAAAGAAAGCACTGGTTAAAATGGCCATAGAAAAAGAAAGGGTGACACAAGATGCTATACTCAGCTCATTACTGTTCACATATGAAACCACAGATACTTTCACCAGAACTTTGGGAATACAATTCCCAAATTCCCACGAGCCCTTCTTGAATAAGCAACTAGAGGATAAACTTCAGCCAACTAAGTGACAAATGACAAAAAATGTAGTAAAAGAAAAATGCGACCACAGTACTGTTTTCAGCATTCCTTTCTTCAATTAACAGAGAGGCTCCAAAATATTTAAGCAACTCCTAAACATATCCTATGCAATATCTGTGTATTGTTCTAGGATGAATGTTCTACCATTTTTTAATTAGTTCCCAGTTTGTTTTTCACTTATGCATGGTGCTCCTGTGAACAGCCCTCCATGTTTACCTTTGCATACTTTGGTGAACACCTGTGGAGGACATATTCCTAGAACTGAGCTTTCCACATCAAAGGGTTTGCACATTTTACTTTAGTAACTATTGCTATACTGCCTTCTGAAAAGTGATTGTACCAACTTGTCCTTCTAGCAATTGCGTACTCCTGTGCCCGTATTTATACACATTCCCCAACACCAATTCTAATGGATTGTTCATGCCTTTGCCCTTCAGCTAGCTGAGGTGTATTGGTGCAGAGTGAGGTGTATGTTTGTCAGTAAGAAAGTAAGGGGGGGGACTTCCCTGGTGGCGCAGTGGTTGAGAGTCCACCTGCCGATGTAGGGGACACGGGTTTGTGCCCCGGTCCGGGAAGATCCCACATGCCGCGGAGCGGCTGGGCCCATGAGCCATGGCCACTGAGCCTGTGCATCTGGAGCCTGTGCTCCGCAACGGGAGAGGCCACAACAGTGAGAGGCCCGCGTACCACAAAAAATAAATAAATAAATAAATAAATAAATAATAAATAAAATAAAATAAAAAAGAATCTGCCTGCCAATGCAGGGGACACAGGTTTGAGCCCTGGTCCGGGAAGATCCCACATGCCGCGGAGCAACTAAGCCCGTGCACCACAACTACTGAGCCTCCACTCGAGAGCCCGCAAACCACAACTACTGAAGCCCATGTGCCTAGAGCCTGTGCTCCGCAACAAGAAGCCACTGCAATGAGAAGCCTGCGCACCGCAACGAAGAGTAGCCCCCACTCGACTCAACTAGAGAAAGCCTGCGTGCAGCAACGAAGACTCAACGCAGCCAAAAATAAACAAATAAAATTTTAAAATAAATAAATAAAAGAGATACTTGTTTTTGTTTTACTTCAGTGTATTTTGATGGCCTTGGGGGAGAGATTAAGAAATGTGATTTCTCCATTATCACCGCTTTATAAAATAACAAGGTTTGTCCAGTTTGATATGTTTTCTAAGCATTCATTCAAATGCCTATTTACCTCCTCAAGGAGCTTTTTCTTATAGAAACTATCTCCCAGTAAGCTATTATTTCAGGTGCTCAGTGACCCTGGTAAGCCAGGAAAAGAAATGAGACTTACCCCAAGGAAAAACCTGGTTTGTTCTGCACTTCTGACATGCCACTCAAGACCCTGTACCTTCCTTCCCTTCCACAACATGTGCCCTCCACTCGAGCCACGCTAGTCCCCGGCCTCACACCCGGAAGCAGTCATTTCTTCTGCCTTGTTGCCTTTCCTGCACCCTGTTATTCCAGCCTGGGCAAGCCTCCTCCTTCGCTGGCCACCTCTGACCCTACCTCTTCCACAAACCCGTCCTGACCACTAACCTCCCCATAACCTACATTGCCTGGCAGCGCCCTCTCACTCTTGGATGGTGGCCTCCTGTGTGCTGTGTCTCCTCTGTGTTTCAGGGGTTCACATCTAGCTTCCAGTAAGACTATGTACTGACAAAGTTGAGTCCTCCACAGTCAGGTAAACATGCCATAGGGAAAAAGAGGGCTTCTTGGGCAAGTGTCTCTTAGCCTAAGAAATGAGGTCCTTTATCTTAAACAAGGCCTCAGCCTGGATGGGGGGAATGACGTGGCTCACAGTGGGTACTATTATGGATATGTCCTGCTCAATCAGTTTGATTGTTAGCATTTTAAACACAGGGAACTCACAAAGTAGACTGCTGAGCCAATAACGGACTCTCATAGTTGAAGGGGAGTTAAGAGTCAACTAGCTTTTTGTAATAGCTGTGCAGGTCTACCTGCAGATAGCTCCTTCCGGGACCCAAGAGTGGCCACTCATGTAGGTCCACCAGTTAAGCCCATCTCAGCTTCAAGAAACAATCCTGAGAAGTGTAACTCCTCTTTCACAGAGACACCCTTTAAACGATGACTAATATCCCGCAGACTTTTCTTTGGCCTAAATGCCCTTGACCCTTCTAATTTTCTTCCTTGAGTAGTCTGGCTTGCAGGCCATCCCCATCCCATTACCCCAGATGACCTAGAGTTTGTCAAGCCCCTCAAATCATGGGCCTCAGGAATTTTCAGGTGGGACTGCGCCTGCTAACAAAATCACAGCCTAGTTCTACTAGAGACTTTAAATATTCAGGCAAAAGGAGAAAGAAGAGAGTCTTAGGGTAGGAAAACCTCTTTGAGCTATTGGGCAGAGCAAAGGGAGACAACAGAAATAGAGTGCACAGTGGGGAAAGGGCTACACAGAAAAGAAGAACGGGGAGATGGAGAGAAGCACTCTCCAGGAAGCACCGAGAAGCACACTCTTGGTGCAGCACACAGCCAACAGGCTCAAGATCTGTCACTAACTTAACTCCTGGGGCATTTTCTACATAAAGAAAAACAGAGCTTACTTTGTCCAATTATGCTCTATTACCTACCTGACTGGAACACAGCCTATTTTGTGAATGCAGCAAGAACTACAGATTGACATTCCAGAGAACATCAGACTTATAAGCACACTGAGATATGAAGAAAAATACACTCCAAAATCAAATGTAAATGAGGAGGTGCTTTGTGGAGGTGATCATTACCTCCCCTCCAGAGTATCTGCTCAGAGGTAATGAAACAGCTCATAATGTTATTGTTCTATCTCCTCCAGGTACGCTGGAATTGTAACTAATTATGTGCTATTTCTGTGAAAAACTAAAAGGAGAGAATATTCTTAGGCAGTTTGTGATAGGGCTGACTTCGTTAAGAGGGAAGACTCTTAAAGCTAATAGTCAACAGAAGATAGCTGCTGTTATAAGATGCTGTGGGAGAAAAACGTCAAGTTTTCCCCTCTGGGAACAAGCAATCTAACTTAAGGACAAATAAGAAAAGATCAACTCAGTTGAGAAAATGACTAAAAAAGTTAAGTCAAGAGTAACGGAAGCATAAATACAAGCAGAATAGGACAGAATTACACCTGTTTGTGGTTCATCTGTTTTATTTTCAGGTCAACAAATACTTAGTGAGCACCTTCCACGTGCCTTCAGCTGGGGGACGGTCAGCATCCTACACATAGTAGCCAGATCATGCATTTGTGAATGGAAAAACTGTCAAGGCTCTGGGCTTTGACCACACTCCCACTCTTCCCATACTTGTCTGTTCTAGATTTCCTAGAAGATTATTAAATTAGTAGACTGTTTTAATTGGTAGTGGAGGTGACCTTGGAGGTTTCCTCAAATTTCTTTCTCTCAAACTTAATCAAATCCTTACTGCCACCTGGTGGCAGCATCAGGCTCTGCCAGCAGGAGCAGCTGTGTTTTCCAGCATGTGTGCTGGCTCTCATTTAATAACCATAATTTAAGGAGCCCACACTGTCGTCTACGTATTGGTCGTGCCTCAACATTAGGCAGTGCCTTCCTTCATCAGATGCCATTTTTTCTGGAAATAAACTTGAGCCATTCAAAATTCTAAAACTAGTATCCTTCAGTTTTGCAAACGACCACAGTCAAGCCCACCACCTGCCACACAATTAGCAACAGTCCAAGCACAATGGGGCAGCCAGTAGCGATCAGACTCCTCCTCCTGGGCCACCAACCAGGTTTAAGTGTGTTTCAGGCTATCCCAGGTCAGGTGGGCGTTTCGCCTCCAAATCTACTGTTTCCAGGGTTTGATGTACAGGGAAGAATCAGTGAATATTGTCCTACTTTGCTCAGACATCAATCCCAGGTCAGAGAAGTGACCAAAATATTCAAGAGGGGGATCACAGAGCTTATTAGAGAAGCTGCAGGCTTACTTTCCTAATTGCATCTCTCTTTGACTAATGCTAAATTAAATATAGTTCACACTTCTTTGGCTAGAAGTAGAGTTAAAAATTTACAGTGGGGGCTTCCCTGGTGGCGCAGTGGTTGAGAGTCCGCCTGCCGACGCAGGGGACGCAGGTTCGTGCCCTGGTCCGGGAAGATCCCACATGCCGCAGAGCGGCTGGGCCCGTGAGCCATGGCCGCTGAGCCTGCGCGTCTGGAGCCTGTGCTCCGCAACGGGAGAGGCCATAGCAGTGAGAGGCCCGCGTACAGCAAAAAAAAAAAAAAAAAAAAAAAATTTACAGTGGATGGAACATTCACAGAGTAGGTATGCATATATATACAGGGATGTGTGTATCTGAAATAAATGCACTCTAGTTCATGAAAGCAGAGTTCAGCAGTCCACTGACACTTAGAGGGTGTGCCTGAAATATAAACGCTCATTTGAGCACCTATTATGTGCTCATTAGGCATGGGACAAGGAGCTGCGCTTACAAAGACCAGGTTTTCTTTTCAAGGAGTACATACAACAGAGCAGGGGAAATCTTCAAATTTTACAAATCCCCCTTAGAAAGGCACAACTACTTATTTCTTATGTTCCTTAGCTGTAACTCTGGGTCCCATTCTGCTACACTCGAGGATACCTGACTTCTAAAATTCATTAAATACCATTAATGCTTCAAGCTCCATCACGCTAGAAAAGGACTTTCAGTGCTAAAATTCTGATCTTCAGGGCTCCAAACAAATTGGGAGATGGCTCCACAGGTGTCCAGGCTATAGGCAGACAAACGCCCCTTAACTCAAGGGCTGGAGCCTGCGTCCCTCCCAGAGGCTAAAAATGTCTTGAACAACCAGGCGTCTAACACCACAATCACACACTTTTATCTTCACTTGCATTTCATCCACCGAAGTGTTTCCTTTTTCAAGATGAAACATGTCATGCATTTTAAAAGGTCACAACATACACATACAGATTAGAGAAGAATACAGTGAACACTGTGCACCCACCACACAACTTAAGAGGCGGAGCAGCGCCGGGGCCTTGAAGCCCCATGTGCCCCAGCCCAGCCGCACCCCTCCCTCCGCCCCGCCTGGTAACCACCATCCCTCCATCCATCTTTAAGACCCATCCCCACACTCGTTTCTTTTGCTCTACAGCTGCGAAGTGCGTGTAAACTGAGGAATTACAACAGTCCGCTCTCTGAGCCCGCTCACGTTCCGGTGACCAGGAATCAGAAACGAGACGGACAGCACCAAGAGGGGGGCCTGGGTCGCACTCACCTCTACCCCAGCACCTCACCCAGTGCCCACTAGCAAGTGAGTGCTGTTTCATTTACGCCAAGATCACAAGACAAGGGACAAACAGGGATAGCCTGGAGTGGGGACAGGCGTTCTCTTCCTCACCTCGGCCTCTACCTGCTGCTGAGTTCGGCTGTGGTTCTCCTTGTACTGGTTGGCTCTCAGAACTTGCTGCTCGATGCCCAGCAGGACTGCCTCGCAGCCATCGCACCTATATAAGAGATAACCAGCCCTGAGCCCCAGAAAAGCCTGGTAGTTGTTCTCCAGCCTCCCAAATCTCCCTCCCCGATTCCTTAGAGACTTCCTGTAACACTCCATCTGCCAGGGCTCTTGCCCCTTCACTCCTTCAAAAGACAGGTGTTTCTGAATACATAACATAGGGCATATGGAAACAAACATGGAGGATGTGGGGTGGTTTCTTAGAATACAGCTTTAAGTGCCAACCTTTGTATCCCATGGGAAAGCTTCACAGACTGTGCAATTAAAGGAATTAGGAGAGACTTCACAGGTGGCACTGATTAATCAGTTTTCTCAACAGAAAAAATTATTTTCTAAAAGCATCCTATTTTGAAGATTGCCCTTTTTCTCAGAAGTGTGTTACTTCCCAACTGCCACCCTCTCCTCATTATATCATTTTCCCCACTTTTTATTTTGAAAATTTTAATACGTTAAAAAAAAAGTTGAAGGTATAGTACAATAAACAGCCACGTACCCTCCACTTTAGAGCCAACAGTTGGGAACATTCTGCGTATTTGTGGTGCCACTCTACATACCAATTTTGTTTCAAATCTAACTCCAATGCATAAAAACAAGTTGTAAGAATTTGTACTAGTAAACATCCTGGAATGGGGGCTAGAATAGGCCCTCTGGGTGCAAACACGTTGAAGCCAGACTATGGAGGTGAAAAACGGCGTCAGTCATCTCAAAAATGGAAAAAGACAGCCAACTTTAGTGGGACTGGAAACCTAGATTTTGTATGCCAGACCATTTTCATGTTAGGGGTGTTTTCTAAGTTTATTTCCCATTTAGTCTGACTTCACTATTTTAAAATCTTTTGAAAGTTCCTGCTTGTGTCAGATGTTGTAAAGGGAAGGTGTCTGGAGTCACACTTGGGACAGAACCTGGGGTAAAGCGTGGGCAAGTATATGCCTGGGGATCCAAGAGTAGCTGAAGTGAGGGAAACTTAGGGGCTGTGGACCCCCAGAGGGTCAAAGCTGGGCTGTACATCCCTGGATACACACCTCTAGAGGCTAAGCCAGAGAGTCAGTCTGTACATCCCTGGATACACACCTCTAGAGGCTAAGCCAGAGAGTCAGTCTGTTTAAAGACAAAATGAACCCCAGCCCTCTGCACAAAGTCTGCCTACTCTGCTTCATGACCTCCAACGTGCCATGTGCTGCCTGGGAACACACTCTCCTCACCTCCAGTTATACTCTCACCCTGGCCCTCCTTCACAACTCAGTCTTGAATAACACCATAACAAACCCGTGTAGAATGTGCAACAGCTCTTGCGAACATCAAATTCCATTAAAATAGAGTACATGCAAATGTTCCACTTCCTTTTATATACCAGAATATGGTTATCAAATATTCTGTATATGAGTCTGTGTTCCAACTTAGAATAACGCATTCCTTGTCGTCAATATCCGTCACAATATTTTACAAACACTAGCCCAATGTTACTGATGCCGAACTTGGTTCTCTTATCCAAAGAATCTTACCAACACTAATTCCCAAGCTTGGTCAAACACTGAGGATGAGTTTGCAAAGCACAGGATCAGTGTCACACAGCGAGGCTTCAGAGGCTCCACCTGCCAACTCTGGGCATTTTACAGCCTGCTACTAAATGGCCCCCAACTGCATAGAACAAGAACTATTTTACAACCATGGCACTAGGAAACCTCAAGTGATTCCTACTGCCACACAGCTGTAGTCACAAATGCAGCCCCACTCCCTAGCTTGCTGTCCCAAGGCCCCAGCTCCCAGGCAGCCCCAGCTGATACCTGGAGACCACATTTCCCCAAACAGAGGCATAGGGGATGCTAGGTATCCCCTCCCTAAAGAGGGGGGCACCTCCTTCTTTGAGCCTCACCATTCATGCAAGGTCTTGACAATATTATTGATATCTTTCTTTCGGATGTCACGGCCAATGCAGAAGTCCACTTCTAGCAGCTGGTTTCGCTGATCCAGCTTGCCCTGGATGATATCAGTGTAGACAGCCTCGATGATGAGGTCTTCCAGTTCCCGGAGATTCCGCATCTCCAGGTCCTTCAGCAGCACGGAGTAGGGGATACACTACAGATAAGGTACATGTGATGTTTACAAAAACCATTGGTAAACATTAAAGAAAATTCAGGTTATTACTCAGATAGCCAACATATGCCTCAGGGCTTTGGGAAATGCAGTCTAGTGGGAATTATTAACATCTATGGCAACAAGAGATGGATAAATGAGCTGTGAGACCTGTGGGATCCAAACAAGACCCACAGCATCTAGGAACGCATTCTCCTCCATCCTCTGCCTCCTGGACTTTGCTCAGCTTCCAGCTTTCATGCTCTGAAGCATACTCTTAGAGATCCCAAAGACTCTTTCTAGAGGAGAAAGGGATATCCTCAGTATCTGGCACTCTGCTGCCTTTTGGAAGCTTGCAGAATTTGTATAAAATGCCAGATCATCAAAAAAAACTCCCAAGAATCTCAGACACTGGAGAACAAACTGGCTGCTTGCCCAGCAGAGCACAATTAAAAAAACTTACAGGCTAACGCATCCACCTACAGGTGGCCAGTGGATACTGCAAGCTCAGAGGTCATCCTGAAGTTTACATGTTTTCTTGGTTTCTTACAACCAATGTCAATTCCCCAACAGTAGTCCTGTAATGGACTGTACCAACATTCTGCATGACTCCAAGACAACTAGATATCTAAATACCAGTTTTCTGTAAATCCTATGATACATCACTATTAGTTTGAAAATTAACACAGCAATCAAATCTGCAGAAACAAGAGGAAGATGTATGAGGAGAAGAGGGCAAACATACCTGGGGAGTTTTCTATGACTAAAGGTCTGAAATCCAGGGTTGATACAGGGGCTTAGAATGACAGGTTGGACAAAGGATTAAACTCCGAAATATACAAGCAGCTCATGCAGCTCAACAGCAAAAAAACAAACAACCCAATCCAAAAATGGGCAGAAGACCTAAATAGACATTTCTCCAAAGAAGATACAGAGATTGCCAACAAACACATGAAAGGATGCTCAACATCACTAATCATTAGAGAAATGCAAATCAAAAGTACAATGAGGGCTTCCCTGGTGGCGCAGTGGTTGAGAGTCCGCCTGCCGATGCAGGGGACGTAGGTTCGTGCCCCGGTCCGGGAAGATCCCACATGCCACGGAGCAGTTGGGCCCGTGAGTCATGGCCGCTGAGCCTGCGCGTCCGGAGCCTGTGCTCCGCAACGGGAGAGGCCACAACAGTGAGAGGCCCGCGTACCGCAAAAAAAAAAAAAAAAAAAGTACAATGAGTAATCACCTCACACCAGTCAGAATGGCCATCATCAAAGAATCTACAAACAATAAATGCTGGAGAGGGTGTGGAGAAAGGGGAACCCTCTTGCACTGTTGGTGGGAATGTAAATTGATACAGCCACTATGGAGAACAGTATGGAGGTTCCTTAGAAAACTAAAAATAGGACTACCACACAACCCAGCAATTCCACTACTGGGCATATACTGTGAGAAAACCATAATTCAAAAAGAGTCACGTACCACAATGTTCACTGCAGATCTATTTACAATAGCCAGGACATGGAAGCAACCTAAGTGTCCATCGACAGATGAATGGATAAAGAAAATATGGCACATATATACAATGGAATATTATTCAGCCATAAAAAAGAAACGAAATTGAGTTATTTGTAGTGAGGTGGATGGACCTAGAGACTGTCATACAGAGTGAAGTAAGTAAGAAAGAGAAAAACAAATACCATATGCTGACACATATGTATGGAATCTAAAAAAAAAAAAAACGGTTCTGAAGAACCTAGGGGCAGGACAGGAATAAAGATGCAGAGATAGAGAATGGACTTGAGGACATGGGGAGGGGTAAGGGTAAGCTGGGACGAAGTGAGAAAATGGCATGGAAATATACACACTACCAAATGTAAAACAGATAGCTAGTGAGAAGCAGCCGCATAGCAAGATCAGCTCGGTGCTTTGTGACCACCTAGAGGCATAGGATACGGAGGGTGGGAGGGAGACGCAAGACGGAGGAGATATGGGGATATAAGTATATGTATAGCTGATTCACTTTGTTGTACAGCAGAAGCTAACACACCATTGTAAAGCAATTATATTCCAATAAAGATGTTAAAAAAAAAAAAGAAGGACAGGTTGCAGAAACGAGGGAAAAAGTCACTCCTACTCTTTGCTACACTTGAGAAGTTCATGATCAGGACAAAAAAAAAAAATTCAGGTCCTCATTTCCTAACAAAATAGACCTCCCACCTGAAGTGCCCAGCTGAGAATCAGAAATTTGTGATTAGGCCAGATAAAATAATTTTAGCAAGTGAAACAGCAATCCAAGAACAAATATACATCTCTCCAGCTCAATCACAGAGGGGAAACGCAAAAAGCAAACTTTTTCAAAGGCACAGCCCCACAAAAACTGAGACATTTAGGCTGGGACTGGGCAGAGAGCCAAAAATCAACTATAAATTAATCAAACCTGGATCTTCTTTGTTAATGGCTATGAGCAGTTGGTTGCACGTCTTTTTCTAAAAAGAAGAACTCAGAGGTATAGTGGAGTGGTATCTTACAGAAGGTTAGGGTCAGAAGTTAGCATAGAAGGCAAAAATTCCAATTAGTATAATTAACCTTGAAAATCCCCAGAGGAAGGCAGCATATTAAAAAATCTGTCTCTCAGTAAGTTCAACATAGCAAGTTTTTCCTCCAGCACGGGAACAGTTCACTGTGCACTGAGCAACAGCTGAAGCAGTTAACTTGCCTTGAGATGTCTTGCTGTTTGAAAAATCTGTATCTTGAAACAGCAGTCTCCTTTAAGCATGGCAAAATGCTCACAGCACGTGGGGTGCCTCGGCATGCCAGAACTGAGACCTGCTGATTCACAATCACTCCTGGGCATACTTTTCCTAAATGGAATGGTGAGTAATTATCTACACTATTTTAACTGTTATATTTTTCTCTTTTGTCCTTTGCCAGGCAAATTTTATGCATTTATGACCCAACTCTACTGTGTGTAGCTGGGAGTTCCCACACTGATGCCAATGAGACACCTGCCTCGAGGTAAGGAGGAAGACAGGAAAGGATTTGGACCGTACCTTCATCCTTGACGCCAAGCTCACGATGGTAAGGTGTTTCAGCTTGTTCTGCTGAGCTGTGCTCAGTTCTGGCAGGCTCTCCTTGTTGGCTGCTCAGTCCCACCCACCACAAAAATCAAGACACAAAATAAAATTAGGATTTCTTCATGGAATAAGCGCACCAACTCCCCACATCAAACCTACTATTGAATCACTGTCATGACTCTGCACTTATTCACTAGGCAAATGTTCCATAAGCACCTCCCATCTTCTCTGAAATACCATGTCCTTCCAAAGAAGACAAAACTGAATCTCTACACACAAGAAGCTTAGTCTCCTAAGAAGCTGGGCATGAGTGCACAAAACGATATGACAGTTCTCTTACTGGAGTACTATTTTCAACATGTCTTCACTGAGCGTCTGTTTTGTGCAATGCACTGTCTTAAGTGATTCAAGGGGAACAGACGGGCCTTGTCAGGGCTGCTACACTCCGCAACTCCAGGAGCACCAACTACCACCCAGAGTTGTGCAACTCAGTGGCCCTGGACGTGTCCTCAGTCTTACCATCCAATGTTTCGACAGCTACAAATGCAAGAGAACTACCAGAAGAAAGGTACAAACTACCAGAAGAGAACAAGAGGGTGAGGAGAAGGGGGAGAGACAGAAAGAGAAAAAGAGAGAGGAGGAGAGAAAAAAGAGAGAGTGCAAGTGAGTGCAGTCACACTGGGGAACTGGGGAGGTACAGGAGACAAAAAGAAAGAAAGGTGGACTATGAGATGATCCTTGAAGGATAGGCAAAATTTTAGCAATAACAACAATAGCAACAGCAATGGCACCAGCCAAGGCAACATATATGGCAAGCTTTACTTAGTGTAAGTGCACACACAGATCCATTCATATCTACACACATCCAGTTAGTCCTCACAACAGCCCCACAAGACAGATTCCAAATGTCTTCAATTCCTTATCCATAATGCTGGATTCCAAAAAGGTGACTCCACACTGCTTTTTCTCCCTTGAGCACGGTGCTGAAATTCATTTGGTGGCAATTCCTGACCTAAATTGAGTTAGGCTTTTTATCCCACTTGTTGTGAATATTCATTTGTTTTCCTGCAAAACTGTGAATGTGTTTGACTACCGGTGCTGCCCACATCTCTCGAGGGTGTTACATAAAAAAGTATATGCATCATATTACCTTTTTAAAGTCCCCAAAATTCTAAATTATGAAACGTCTAGCCCAAGAAGTGCAGATAAGGGATTGTGGACCTTTTTATTACTCCCATTTTACAGACAGGGAGACTGAGGTACAGAAGATCATTTAATTTACCAAAGAACACACAACTATTGAGGTGCACACAGAATATAATGCAAGAATCCTGGTTCTAGAGTCTGTAAAATGCTGCTCTTTAGTGAGGATGGAAACAAAGGATACATGCATTGGAACAAAGTGAAGGTCAGAAAAAGCTGGCAAGTGGCAACCTGTCCAGTCTGGCAGCAGCACCGAGTAAGTAGAAGTGACCATGGAGAAAGAAAATGAGAAAAAAGGGGAAGTCGAGGACATAGTAGAGAAGACCCTGAGTCATACCACTAAAATAAACTGCCAGGCCTATGTCATATCACTAAAATAAACTAGGGAAGCCAGACAAAAATGGCTTGGGTGGAAGGTAGGTTAGTGTTTGGACATTCATGCACCTCATTCCTGATATTTAAGATTCTAATTTATCAATACAATGACTCAAATGATCTACAAAAGAGAATGGGGTAAGTAGATTATGGAGTGTTCGATTATGGAATATTAAAAATGACTACAAAGACTTAAAACATGGATAAATTCTTATGAAATAAGTGAATAAAGATATAAAATGGTATACATAATCTAATTACACCTACATATCAGAAAGCATAAGCACAAGGAAGAAAAGTCCAGCACCATAATGCTAACAGTAGTTTAATGGGAGTACAAGTGACTTTTTTCCCTGTTTTCCAAACTTTCTTCAATATGATGATAGTATTTAGATAAAATTTACAATGCTTAAATACTTTACAAAGTATTCTGACATTTCACAACACTCCAAGTGTTCTACAAACACCAGTCCTCAAAAATCTCATCTGGAAAATAAACAAGGGCTATATTTATGGATGAGCATAAACATAGTCCCCATTTACCCACTGGGAAATAAAAGGTGGGAACGAAAGTCCTCATGGGAGGTCACCTACAGAGCACAGTAAAATGAGAAACAGCCAGGTTAGGAAGATACCACCCCATGTTTTATATCCCAGACCTCAGTGACCCTCATGAAGGCAACATATCCAGACAGAGCAACATAATTAAGAAAAGTCTTTAGAGGACCTTAACCAACTCACCTATGTAATCTGGGTATGTTCCATAGGCAAACAGGTTCAGCAACTGCAAATAAGCAGCATTACCTCCTTGTGCAAGCTGAGGAGGAAAAAAAAACGCAGTTCACAGACCAAGCTACCCATCACTGCAGTGTTCAAGAAGAGGGCAGGTGATCACGTGCCACAGTTCTGTACCGTTTTATTGCTTGGTCCCTGAGGTCCCTTCCAACTCTTTGAGTCTTTGGGAAAAAATAAATAAGGCCCCAAGTTTAATTTTTCTCTCTCAGGAATACATGCTTTACACTGCACAGAGCATGCCCAGGAGCTACTTTTGTCACACAGATGCACGCACACACACACAAAGCAGTAAGCACTGGGAGCAGTTCAGATTTGCTCAGGATTCCCTTGCCATCAAAACAGACTGGAGGGGGCTTCCCTGGTGGCGCAGTGGTTGAGAGTCTGCCTGCCTATGCAGGGGACATGGGTTCGTGCCCTGGTCTGGGAGGGTCCCACATGCCGCGGAGCGGCTGGACCCGTGAGCCATGGCTGCTGAGCCTGCGCGTCCGGAGCCTGTGCTCCGCAACGGGAGAGGCCACAGTGGAGAGGCCCGCGCACCGCAAAGAAAAAAAAAAAAAAAAAAAAAACAGACTGGAGTGGCTTCCCTGGTGGCGCAGTGGTTAAGAATCCGCCTGCCAATGCAGGGGACACGGGTTCAACTCCTGGTCCGGGAAGATCCCACATGCCACGGAGCACTAAGCCCGTGGGCCACAACTACTGAGCCCGCGTGCCACAACTACTGAGCCCGCGCGCCTAGAGCCCATGCTCCACAACAAGAGAAGCCACTGCAATGAGAAGCCCGCGCTCCACAACGAAGAGTAGCCCCCGCCCTCCACAACTAGGGAAAGCCCGTGCACAGCAACGAAGACCCAACACGGCCAAAAATAAATCAAATAAATAAGTTTAAAAAAAAACAGACTGGAGCAGCCTTGTCAATATACCAGCTTGGTGGGTACAGCACAAGCCACTATCAATCCAAACGGAAAAAAGTATAGGGTTGGCTCCAAGCTTTAGGACTACATGTGGACTGTGAATGCTGGAGATTAGCACAGCATAAGGTGTGACAGAACAGCCCAGCTGGGACAGGAAACCAGGATATCAGCCCCAAATAAAAATTTTCATTAAAATTACTTATTCCTCGCTAATGCTAATGGCAAAGAGCCATCTGTAGAAGAAAAACAAAAGAGACACTGTTCTGCCAGGAACTTCTCTACTCTGCTCTGCTGCCAGTTACCGTAACTGGGTGTTTCCCTTACCCACAAATATGTACCTGTTACTCTTCCAATTTACCAAACTCAATAAAGTTTAAACAGGAACCAAGTGGTATTCTGTGGACACCAACAATAATACCACTTGATTTTAACCATCTTTTAAAAAAAGCTTCCAAAAACGACGTCTGTAATTTCTGACCACTGAAAGGCAGCTAGCTTATTCCCAGCTCACATATGGAAAAAAACAAACTATGGGAAGATAAGGGTGATTCGCTAAGCACTCCAATGAGAACTCTGGCATCTGAATAGCCCAGCCTACTGTCTCAGGTTACCGAGAATCTCCTGAGGCCCTGAATCAGAAGTGGAAGAGACCATCAAATCTAGCCCCCGCTTTTCAGACAGACGATTACAAAACTAGCCATAAAAGACTATTTTCTCTAAAGCAGACACTCCAAAATTTCTCCCACTGGACTAAGTCAACAAGGTCTTTCTGGCTTTAATTTTCATCCATCTCCTCTTATCCAAACTTCCATATGAAACAACCACCTGGCATATTCATTCAGGCTTTTCACAAACCTGAAGAGACACACTACCCTTTGGTCATCTCTTCTTTTGAAAAATGATGAGCTACCAAGCCATGAAAAGACAGGGAGGAAATTTAAATGCAATATTACTGAGTGAAAGAAGCCAATCTGAAAAGGCTCCATATGTATGATTCCAACTACACGACATTCTGGAAAAAGTAAAAAGATCAGTGGTTGCCAGGGATTAGAGGGGAGGAAGGGATGAAGAGGCAGAACGGAGGACTTTTAGGGCAATGAAATACTCTGTATGATTCTGTAATGGGACATGTCATTATACATTTGTCTAAACCCATAGACTATAAAACACCAAGTGTGAACCCTAATGTAAACTATGGTCTTTGGGTGATAATGACGTGCCAGTGTAGTTCCACACTGGTGGCGGATATTGGTAATGGGGCAGGCTATTCATGTATGAGAGCACAGGGTATACTAGAACTCTCTGTACCTTCCTCTCAACTTTGCTGTGAACCTAAAACTGCTCTAAAGAAATAAAGCCTATTAAAAAAAACCCTCAGTTTTCTTAAATTTCCCTCACAGGATTCCTTTTCTATCTCTGGTAGTTAAATTTTTACTGTAAGCCTACTGTGTGTCAGGCTACATAATAAGCTCTAAGGAAACAATGATGAGCACAACAGACCTTACCCTCACAAAGCTTACAGTCTAGCAAGTCAGGCTGACATTAAATAAAACTTTACAATTAAAAAATAAAACTAGGGGCTTCCCTGGTGGCGCAGTGGGTGAGAGTCCGCCTGCCGATGCAGGGGAGATGGGTTCATGCCCCGGTCCGGGAAGATCCCACATGGCGCGGAGCGGCTGGGCCCGTGAACCATGGCCACTGAGCCTGCCTGTCCGGAGCCTGTGCTCCGCAACGGGAGAGGCCACAACAGTGAGAGGCCCGCGTACCGCAAAAAAATAAATAAAACTAGGTCTTCCTGTTTCCAGCTGTTGCAGGGAGAGGAAGTGATGCCACATCCACACATCTGCAATGGATGATCATGGGGAACTGCTCAAGTTTACTAACCAAGAGGAATAAGCAGACGTACAGCAGCGAGTCCAGTAACGTGAAGACCCACACTCCTTCTGCTACAACGGGCTGATTCACAGCAGGGCTACGGGCATGGAGCCGGCAGCCAATGGCAAAGGTGTCCTAGTGTCATGAAGAGAAGAACTGGCCAGCAAAAGTCAGCCACCCCATATGTGTGGACCACCATCAACAAGAATGCCTGGGCAACGCTCAGTAGCATCGTGCACATGATCCTCAAGAACAAGTACTGCCCAGATCTGCACATGGTGGCCGTCAGCAGAGCAGGCACCACCCTGGGCAGCCAGGAAGAAGCTGTGATGGTGAAGAGGAAGCCAACCTACCCCACCAAGAGCTCCTGAGCACATCCTCCAAAGTAAAAAAGATGTCACCAGACTTTTCGATCAATCAATATAAAAGTATCAATCAATAAATATAAAAATATCCAAAATGGGAAGTAGAGGTTGAAAAAGTATAGGTTGCTTTACATGTCTGTTCCACCTGGTTACTCTTCACCAGATCTTCTCATTTTTTTGTTTGTTTGTTTGTTTTTGTTTTTGTTTTTGCGGTACGCGGGCCTCTCACTGTTGTGGCCTCTCCCCGTTGCGGAGCACAGGCTCTGGACGCGCAGGCTCAACGGCCATGGCCCACGGGCCCAGCCGCTCCGCGGCACGTGGGATCTTCCCAGACCGGGGCACAAACCCGTGTCCCCTGCATCGGCAGGCAGACTCTCAACCACTGCGCCACCAGGGAAGCCCCAGATCTTCTCATTTTTAAGGCACAACAACCAAAAGTGATACCCAAGGTTTTAATAACAACATCAAACAAGCAAACAAAGCAAAAAGGACTACTTCCCAGCTTTTCATGTCATATCTTTCTTTTTTTTTTTGCCAATGTTGGGGGAAGATGTGGAATCTTTTTTTTTTCTTTAATTAATTTATTTTTATTTTTGGCTGTGTTGGGCCTTCGTTTCTGTGTGACGGCTTTCTCTAGTTGCGGCGAGCAGGGGCCACTCTTCATTGTGGTGCATGCGCCTCTCACTATCATGGCCTCTCTTGTTGCGGAGCACAGGCTCCAGACGCGCAGGCTCAGTAGTTGCGGCTCACGGGCCCAGTTGCTCCGCGGCATGTGGGATCTTCCCAGACCAGGGTTCGAAACCGTGTCCCCTGCATCGGCAGGCAGATTCTCAACCACTGCGCCACCAGGGAAGCCCAACAATATATTCTTTATTCATGCCCATCTCATGTTCAATAACAAACATTTTCTGCTATGTATGTACCTGACCAATTTTCAATGTCTATATTTGCACTGGAGGTTTTTTGTTCCTAAGAATGACTGAAACTACCCCTGTTAAACATCAGTCCATGCTTATACTCTACTTTTCTAATTTATCAGGTTCAGTTGGATTTTTCCCCTATCTTTCAAATTACTAGCAACCCAATCTAAATTTGCCCCAAATTCAGATGAAAACCTTGACCAGAAGGAGCCCAGGACATCATCCTTGCCCTCTTCCCCTGCCTCACCAATTCCTCAAAAGGATATCTCATGGGTCCACAATGTTTCAGCACTGAAATTCCTTGGAAACCTGGAGAATCACAGGAAGGTTGAGAACAAAGAAGATGGAAAAATTGTTTAGAAACTGCTCGTACCTCCTGCACATTGGCCAGCTCCAGCAGTTCTCCGAAGACATATACTCCAGGAGCCTCCAAAACTTGGCTTATGAGAGCAGTGAGGGCTGAGCCACTGGTACCTTTGGCTAGTAAGATAAACTGTTCCAGGAGGTTACTTGAGGGTTTCTGTTCACCTGCCATTCTCTGGTCTTGAGATCTGTCCAAAGAAAAGCATTTCAGTCATTCTTCCTTCTCCTTTGCAAAGTCTATGCCTAGTTAATGCTGGATCAGACATCAGAATACTTTAATTTTACAGTATTCAAAAAGAAAAAACAGCTCCTCAGTCCAGATCTCACTTTGTGAGATGGGTAGCGTTTAACTGGGAGTTAAAGGGATTTTGTCCTTATTCAGAGGTTTGAAACACATTTAGTAAAAGCCACTTCATTCCATCTGGCCCTTTGCCAAAGGCAGCACCTTCCAAGCCCTTAAACCTAACCAGGACCTAAAGAAACACACAGGAGTATCTCAGTAGGTGTCTTATATCTACTTCATTTTTAGACTCTGGTTAAGAAGCAGAGAATCTTGCCAAAACACAGAGGCAGCAGATGTAAGCAAAAGTAATCAGTTACAGCTTCGGTGTGTCATTAGAATCCCACCTACAGCCAGATACAGATAAGGAAAGACAAAAAGCAGACAAGAAAGATGGCCCATTTATCAAATAAGTCATTGATCAGATAGAAAAAGGGGGAAATCATCTTGAAAGATAAGCAGCAACGTATTCAAACTAAGAAAATACACACATACATGCTGTGTAAGTCCATGAGGAAAATCCCTTTATTTGGCCTCCTACTGATATGTGACATTTTACCAAACACGACTTCAGAATTTGTACAAAATCTCAAGAAAACAATAAAAAGACTTGAGAAAACAATGAAGATATAGTATTACCATCCTGAAGACATTAGGACAGGAGGGTCCCTCAACTGTATAATCTACTTACTACAAGCTGGGTGTGTGAACACACACACTGCGTATCTATTCTACAGGAGTTCTCCATGAGAAAAGATTACTCCTCCAAAAATGATATATACTGGGCAGTGTGACAAAATGAAGAAGTATAGTAGAGTGAAAAAGACAATAAATCAAAAAAGGTTAGCTTCGTGCAAGAGAAACTAAGTTTTCCTTTGGAGGCAGGCACCAAGAGTGGCAGCCCTTTCACAGTATTACAAAAGCAAGTATGTCGCTTCATCCAGGGTTACCTAAGAAGCTCTTGTCAGAAACAGCAAAAATGAAGTGCTAGGGAATAAAGGTTGCTGAGGGAAGGGGAAACTGGGGGGAGAGGGTAGGAAGGAGATGTCGGGGGAAGGTGATGGTTAGGAGAGGAAAAACAAAACCCTCGCTTCCAAGTGGACACGTGCGAAGACACTGAATGACAGGGCGTGGAGATGGAGAAGGGGTAGAAAAACGGACAGAACTTCGGTCCCTCAAAAAAACCTCGGTCTAAGGAGCAAAGCCCGCGGGGGCAAAGAGATGAGGAGGCGCCGATAATCGCTTTCTTCTTCTGCAGTGGGAGAGCCCGAGGAGGCGGCTAGGAACTCAGGGGAGATGAATTCCCATCCTAGGGGGAGGCGCTATTTTGATGGACGGCAGAGGGGCAAAGGAGCAGCCTTTACGGGTGGGGAAGCGAGAGCAACCGCGGTACGGATGCTGAGAGTCGCGGACTGGGGTGGACTTCAGGGCGGGTGGCGTGTTCCAAGCAGAGCCGCGGGTGCAGGGTGATGAGCCGCGGGTCGCGCTCCCTGGAGCGGGGGCGGGGCGGTGTGGCCGAGGGCTTTTCCCACGGCTGGCGCTAAGCCTGAAGGCCCAGACGAACCTGGCACGCCGGGTCCCACCCTCTCGCCGGCCCCTACCTGTCCTCGCCGCCTCTCCGTCCTCTCGGTCGCTGGCTTGGCCTCCCGGCGCCTGCCCGCAGGTTGTCAAGCGTCCATGATCGGCCCGGCGTCCGACGCTTTTCTGCCTCCGCCGACCCGTTGCCCTTGCGGCTCCCCCGGAAGCCTCCCGCCGCTGCACTCGAGTTCCGCCCACACTAGGTTCCCCCGCCGCGTTTGCCGCCTCAGACCTCCAGTGCGGCCATGGCCGGGGAAAGTGGGTCCCGAGCCGGGCTGTAGCCCAGGACAGGGTGGGGGCCCTGAGGAGAGGAATATAGCCTAGGTAGTACTTGGCCCCCCAACCATCGCCATCACCATCCTGGGCCCTAAATCCATCCTCTTTGGCCGAGCTTTACCCTCAAAACTTCCGTAGGGCGACTGTGGCTACCCTCGGGGTACAGAGACATACTAAGCCTAATAACTACCGTTTACTGAGCGTTTTTCCATGTGCCATGTGCTGTACATTGTCTCACTGAATTCTCATAATAACTCTAGGCCTGTAATATTATTCCCATTTTTCAGGTGACATAACTAAGCCTAAAAATCCAAAAGCCAGGGACTTACCTGGTGGCGCAGTGGTTAAGAATCTACCTGCCCATGCAAGGGACACAGGTTCCAACCCTGGTCTGGAAAGGTCCCACAGGTCATGGAGTAACTAAGCCCGTGAGCCACAACTACTGAGATTGCGTGCCACAACTACTGAAGCCTGTGCACCTAGAGCCCGTGCTCCACAACAAGAAAAGGCACCACAATGAGAAGCACGCACACTGCAAAAAATAGCCCCCACTCGCCGCAACTAGAGAAAGCCCTCGTGCAGCAACAAAGACCCAACACGGCCTTTAATTAATTAATTAATTAATTAAAAAAATCCAAAAGGCGGCAAGTATCAAAGTCTGCTTTGAGGGCTTCCCTGGTGGCACGGTGGTTAAGAATCCGCCTGCCAATTCAGGGCATACGGGTTCGAGCCCCGGTCCGGGAAGATCCCACATGCCACAGAGCAACTAAGCCCATGTGCCACAACTACTGAGCCTGCGCTCTAGAGCCCGCCAGCCACCACTGCTGAGCCCACGTGCCACAACTACTGAAGCCCGCACACCTAGAGCCGGTGCTCCGCAACAGGAGAAGCCACCGCAATGAGAAGCCTGCGCACCACAACGAAGAGCAGCCCCTGCTCGCCGCAGCTAGAGAAAATCCACACACAGCAACCAAGACCCAACTCAGCCAAAAATAATTAAAAAAAAAAAAAGTCTGCTTTGAAACCCAGGCTATCTGAAGCCAAAGACCATGTTCTTCATCTTTATTCAGAAAATATTTTAAAATAAGCAGAAGATGGGTTGAGCCAACGATGGTTCTGTGACCAAAATGACATTCGTGGCGTTGCATTTGGTACTTACCAACTCCCCTGGAAGATGGATAAGAATGCCACGCAACTGAACACTTAGGCTGGTTCCTTTAAAGTATACACCACAGACTTTCAGGTCTTGAAGATGAGAAAAAAAACCCTATTTACCTTTCGTGCATTTGAGTGCAGAAATTAGACAGATGCAAAGGAGCTGAGCACAAACGCATTCATTTATTTAAAAAATTTCTTTAGCACGTATTATGTTCTAGAAGTTTATATGAAGATAAGACAAGGTTCTTGCCCTCAAAAAGCTTCAATGTGTTAAGTGCTATGAGAGAGAGATGACAACACTTTGGAAGCACAGAAGAGAACATGTTAGGGAAGAGAAAGTGGGCATCTTATGGGCAAAAAGGGGAAGAAAAGAGGGCAGTGACCATAGTCACAGAGGCCTGCACTGTGCAGCATACACGAATGCAGAGAAGAAACCCACAGTGACTGGAACCCAGGGTTCAAGGGTAAGAAATGAGGGCTACAGAGCTGGAGTCAGGTCATCAAGGTTCTTGGAAACCACATGCACAGCCCTATACTCAGTAAAAACCTAAATACAGCAAAGTTCCTACCTGGGAGAGCTCAAGGTTCCTGGGAGAGACAGGTCCATCTGACTAGGACAGATGATGCCACAACGAGCCCCAGGGGTACAGATAAGTCTCTCCTGGCTGTGTCCTGGAGAGAGGTGATTTAAGGAAGGCTTCTGGAGGAAATGAGGCTTGAGTTGAGCCTGGAAGAATGAGCAAGCAAATCAGAAAGAATACTAGCCACGTAAAAGAGCTTGTTTGTTTGTTTTACCTTAAGGGCACTGAGGAGCTATTTAGGGTTTTTAAGCTGTGGAGGGGTCTGAATAATTGCCATTTTGGACACTAGCTGCTATAGGAATGTATTGGATGTGGAGAGAACTGGAGGCTGGGAAACCCTTGAGGTGACTGATGTATTCCAGTTAAGAGATTGTAAGATCTTGAACAAAGGTAGCTGCAGCTGGGCATGAAATAGAAGGGTCATTGTTGGAGACATTTAGATACCTTAGAATCTATCAGACCTGGTGACCAGTTGAATGCAGGGATAGAAAAGGAAGATATCCCCCAGGATTCTGGCTGGGGAGGCCAGAGCTGTCTGGAGGTGGTGTTAGAGGATGGGGCTGCAGAGGAGAAGGAGCAAATTCGGTGGTGGAAGGAGAACAACTAAGTTCTGTTTAAGTTCATAAATATTCCAGCTGTGCCCCCACGTCCTCCAGAATAATGCCCAGACTCCAAGGCTGCAGTTAAAGCCCTTCTCAGTATGCCTCCCTCCTACCTATCCAGCTTTGTCTCGCCCCACCTCATTACAGCCCAAACTCCATGCCTTCCCGGCCTAACAGGACTCACATCTTCCCTCTCTGACACCAGGGCCTATGCTCAAACTTGCTATCTCTTCCTTTTCACAGTGCTCTTCCCTCATATTTGTTCAAATTCCACCAACCATGTAGACAAAGGTTTAACCAATGCAAAAAGCACTAATCATAAAAAGGAAGCATTGAACTATGGCACTTGATTAAAATGAAGAATTTCTCTTCTCAGAAGACACCAGTAGAAGACTAAAGAGGCAAGCCACAGACTTGGAAAAGATATCTACAAAGCATGTATCGGACAAGGAACTCCATATCCAGACTATATAAAGGACAACAAATCAATAAGATAATTAGCCCAATTAAGAAAGTGGGCAAAAGACTTGAACAGGCACTTCACAAAAGAGGACATCAAGTAACCAACAAGCATATGACAAGGGCTCAACACCAAAGACAATGTAAATGAAAATTACAATGAGATACCACATTTAGCCAAAATGGCTAATATTTTAAAAACTGACACCACCCTCTATTGCCAAGGGTAAGAGTCAACTAGAACTCTCTCATGTTGCTGGTGAAGGTGAAAATTGGTACAAACATTTTAGAAAACTGGCAGTATCTACTGTTGCTGATCGTATGCCCTCCACACAAGCCAGCAACTCCTCTCCTAGAAATAAATGCATGAGTCCACAAAAAGAAACATTTAAGCATGTTCATTGCAGCTTTGTTAATAAAAGCCAGAAACTGGTAAATGAAAACCTAAATGCCCATGGTGCTACATACATACAATGGAATACTACTTAGCAATTAAAAAAAAAAAGCTACTGCTACATACAACATGGATGAATCTCACGAAAATATTGATGAACGAAAAAGGCCAGACTCATATTGTACTTACTGTATGATTACATTTAAATGAAATTCAAGAACAGCAAAATTGATCTATGGTAATAGAAGTCAGAAGAGTAGTTATCAGGATGGAAGGATGCAGCACTAACTGGGAAGGGGCACCCTGGGAAGGGTGCTGGAAATGTTCAATATCTGGATTTGGGGGTTGGTGACAGGTGTATACATATGCAAAAACTGTGCTCTTGCTGTATGTGTTACACTTCATTAACAAAAAAGATTTACAGATAAAAATTTTTAACACAGAAAAAAATCCTACCCATGCCACCTCCTCAATCAAGTTTTGCCAGCTGAAATATATCTTTCCATGGGGGCCTCTGTAGCATTCTAATGTCCTTTCTTTTGTGCCATTCATCACAGTTCATCTTGAATTTCAGTAGAGTCTCTTTATTTCCCTAACTAGATGGTTATCTTGCTTGTGGCAGTGACCATGCCTTTCACCTTCTACCAACAGAGAGTCTGGCAAATAACAAAAGCTGAAAAGGGTGTTTGTTGAATTACATGGAAGGAAAACGTGGGTGGGTGCCCAGATAGGCGAAAGGAGTACAGGAAGAGGAAGGAAGGCCTCGGAAAAGAGATAGCAGATCTCCAAGGAAACCTTAAGCTACAAATTTACCTAGTTTTTGAAATCATATTAAATGTTGCCTTGAGTAAAAAAGAACAAATCAAAACACCAAGTCTTACCTAGACTGAGGAGAAACAAACATTGCACTCCTTCACTTGCAGGAAAGCCACCAAATAAATGCTTACCTAATGTCGACTGAAGAAAAACGCACAACCTAAAAGTTGTGAGTTATGTTTTATTTGGGGACCTTACTGAGGACTATAGCCCAGGAGACAGCCTCTCAGATAGCTCTGAGGAACTGCTCCGAAGAGGTAACAGAGGAACCAGGATACAAAGGAGTTTTTGCTGAAAAGAAAATATGTAATTGAACATCAAAAGGTTACTGCTAATCAACAAAAAACAAACATCTCAAATAAATGATTTTAGTGCTTTTCTATGTATGGGAAGATGCAAGTGTCTGAGCTCATTGAAATTATTCCTTAGATATGCATCTTAATTATCTGGGGCAAGTATCCTGTTTTTCTCCATCCTGAATTCCCCTCTGGGCCCATCTTCAAGGGTGGCTTCAGTGGCTGATGGCTTGTTGGTGGCCAAAATTTGTTGTTGTTTACTGGAATGGCAGGCAACATTGTTTATTGAAATGGCAGACAACACCTCTGGGTGTTTCGACCTTGATGGGAAGACTTCACCAAGGAGAGTAAGATCGCATAGCCATGCTGCTAAAAATATCATCACCCTAGTGTAGTGGAAAAAGCCCAGACTGCAGGAGACTTAGAGCCGAATTCTAACTCTGCCCCAACTTGCTGTGATCCCTCAACAATCTCTTTGCCTCTCTGGGCCTCAGTTTCTTCATATGTAAAAATAACAGGGGTTGGATTAGCAAATTCTCTGAAGTCTGACTGTACTGATATTCTGAGTATACAATCGATATCTCTCTCAGTCCAACGCAGGAGCACACCAGAAAGCCCTGCAAAACACTTAAACGGCGCCCCAGGCCAACGAACAAGTACGACTTGAAGGAGTCATTTGTTATATTATCTTTCATAATTTAATCAGTGTTTGTGTCTGTTGTTTCGTCCTTACCATGATTTGCAGGAGATTTCTGAGTTCCATGCAAACAGAAGTTACCTCTCTGTGGGCTGTCATCTTTTGAGGCTGAAGAGGATCTTCCCGCCTGGTTTCAAGTCTAGGGATTCAGAAACCACGAAACCTACAAGCAGGTTTATGAACTTGCGCGCACTGCGCGGCACACTGGAATCGAAGTTACAGAGGAATTGAGTGCAGGGAATGCTGGGATTTGTAGTCCCTGGGCTTTCTGTTGCGTGTTGGGATCTGTGGTCCCCCGGGCTCTCCCCTGGAATGCTGGGAAGTGTAGTCTCCGCCACATCGCACAGGGCAACCTGCAGTTATCTCAGAGCCCTACTGTGCCCAGCGGCAGGAGCGGGCTCGAAGCGAGCCTCTGCAGATCTGAAGCCAACCTTCCGCAGGGGCAAACTCTAGGCAACACCACCAAATGAAAATTTAGTCCTACGGGACTTCCCGGGGAGGGCCCTTCCCATTGACGCTCTCCGTCCCCCTGCGAAGCCGCTGAATGTTTCTATTGGTTGGTTAAGATGCCAATCGCCGAGGCGGGCTTTCCATTGGCTTCAGAGCGGGCGCTCCGAGGCTAGAGGGAAGGAGAAGGGATCAGGAGCGGGAGCTGAGGGGAAAGAGGCCGGTCCGGGTCTGGGCGCTGCAGCTGCTCGCCCGAGGTCTGCAGGCCGGGCTGCGGCTCAGTCCTCGGCTCCTGGGCACAGTCTACGAGGCTCCGCCGGGCCAGCGTGGGAGAGCCGCAGGCGGCGGCCGCCGCATCATGTCAACCAAGGACGAGCGGGCCAGGGAGATCCTGAGGGGCTTCAAACTGTATCCTCCCGGGAGCGGGGCTGGGCCGGGAGGACTTGGGAGGCGGCCGCTCGCTGAGGAGACGGGCCGGGGGCGGGCCGCGCCAGGTGGGCACCCGAGGAGAGGGCGGCGGGAAGGGAAAAATGGAACGCCGTCCCAGGCCGCCGGCGGGACCGGGCGCGGGAGGCCGGGAAAGGGGCGTCCGGAGGGAGGGAGGAGACGGTGATGGGAGCCCCGTGGGTAGAGGCGGAGGAGCCGCGGAATTGGGCTGAGAGAGGGGCCGGGCGTCGGAAACAGGTGTCGGGAGGCGCGCTTGGGTCCGAGAAGAGAGGCCGGGAAGGGGCTGCGGCCCGCAGGGGAGGGCCGAGGGGGCGCGGTGGGCTGGCCTCGAAGCCTAGCTGCCTCTTTGGCGGGAAGCCCACCAGGGCAGCAGGGAAAAGTGACTTGGAGCGAGTGACCTTGTGTGGGACCAATGCAGACGCTGGTGTTGAACTCTCGGGTTCTCCCCTCCTACCCCCCCCCACCCCCACCCCACCCCGGTCTTGTTTCCACAACTTCTCTTGCTCACTTGTGGCTCTTTCCAGGGTTGGAGCGGAGGAAGGTGGGGAGTGAGAAGTCCGAGGTGGACCTCATCTTAACTCTGTCTTGGCCCTTGGAGGCACTGGACGGTCGCTGCTTCTCCCTCAGCTCCTCAGTTTTCTTTCCAGCGAAATGAGAACCCTAAATTTGTGCGTGCGAAGCCTTGAGGAGTTATGTTTTTGCACTGGGACTCCTGGCAAAGGTGTCTGCTCCCTGGATTTTGTGTGGTTAATGCGTAGACATGGTGGAGCTGTCCAGCAATTATTTGATGACGTTGGGGACACGGTGGCATTTAGCAGGATATCGAAATCATTGCCTCGGGCCTGTGGTGGTGCCGCGGGTGCAACCTTCTCCCCTTCCTGTAGTGAAGCTTTGTGTTTTAATGGAATGTTAATCTGTGACCATATGATGCAGGTGAAAAAACGCAATCTCGTTCATTCCAGTCTTACATTTTCCTGCTGACCTTAATCTCTTCTTACATCCTATGGCCACAATATGGAACACTCTTAAATTCGTCTCTCAGTGACGATGTAGGGTTCCTCTCCTGGAGGTTTGGTCAAGCACCGTTCTCTGAGCTGCCAGTGTGTTTCCACAGTGTCCATTTCACCCCTGCAAATTTTAATTGCTTTGTCATAATCAGAAACCAAGTTGGTAGTAAGTTTTAGAACACAACAGCAAAAAAGTTACAGGAAGTTTTGGATGTACAAATGAAATTTTTCAAATGGAAGCCGACCTGCTGTGCTTTTTTTTTTTTAAGGGAAGGCCTTCAAAAAAGGCCTTTACATACTGCCATTCAGTATAAACTTGCAGTACTTTTATGCAGTGATGTTTAGTAACAGCCTCTTTTATAGCTCCATGTACCTTCCCGTGTTTCTCTTCATAATAGGGCCTATAAGTAGATAGGCATGGCTGAAGTATTAGAAAAGCTATGACATGGATTTTATTTTTCCCTTAAGTAATTTATATTATTACTTAACGTTTATGCTGTAAACTGGAGACTATGGCGAATTGAGAGATTTCACAAGCCATGTTTTTGTCTGGAGTTAACACTGTTGCTGAAAGTAAGAGTCTTTTTAATGGCTTTGGAACACCCCAAAAAGGGAAAGTTTGAGCTTCTCACCTTCAGTCTTGTCTCTTGAACCTTGTTCAAGAGAAACTGTGGCTCTTTTTTTTTTTTTTTTTTTTTTTTTTTTAACTGTGGCTCTTGAGAAAGAGGCTAAGGGACAAATATAGAAAAGAATAGAAAGCAGAATCTGTGTCGTTTAGTGCATCGAGAAACAGGTTTTCAGGGAAAATTTGACCTGGGCTGATTAAATCACAAGGGAAGCAGCCACCAAAAAACAGTTAGCATGGGAGCAAAGGAATGCTCATCCTCTGGTGGCCTTTATTGGCATCTGAGAATTAAGAGAGAAAAGGAAAGGAGTTCTAGGATTTGTTACTACCTTCAAGAGAAAATAAAATTAACATTTTAGTAAGAAACTACCTGACTGTTGTCCACCTTTTATTGCATAAATTGTTTTTCTGAACTTTCAGAGCATCTGTTTCTGAAGAGTTTTTACTACAAAAAGAAATCGCCATTTTATTCTTCTACCAACAATGTTGATAATACTCATTTGCCACATTGACTATGTTGGTCTTTTTTATTTTTGTCAGTTTGAACAACAGATGACATCTTGTTTTAATTTGTATTTCCCTGATGCCTAGATCCCTGGAGAGGTCATATAGGATAGTGGGTCAGTGCTGTACTGGCCTGTAGAGCTATACTGTCTGCGTTGGAATTCTAGCCCTGCACTCCTGGTTGTGTGTCCCTGAGCAGCTTCTTTAACTGCTGCCACAATTTCCTCCGCTGTAAAAAGGGATAAAAATAATACCTTATCTCCTAGGGTTGTTGGGAGGATTAAATGAGTTGATATCTAAAGCACGTAGCCAAGCTCCTGATGCCTAGTAAGCATTATGTATTAGCTATTATGGTTGTTGTTTTTAGTAGAGAAGTCACGGAATCTTCTGTTTGGCCATTTCTTTTTCTTCGTGAATTGCTTGTTGATATTGAATTGTTTATTTTTCTTATTGTTTTATAGGTGTTCTTTCTTGTAGTATCAATCCTTTGCCTGTATTGTACGTTGCACATGTTTTCTCTCAATGTATTGCTTGTCTGTTTTTTGTTGAACAGAAATTTTAAATTATCACTTCAAATTCATCAATATTATTCATGTGGCTTCTGAATTTTGTGTCTCATTTAAGAAGACCTTCCTTATCTTCAGGTTAATTAAATAGCCTATTTTTTTTCTCTTTGTAATGTTTAGCTCTTTAATCCATCTGAAATGTATTTACATAGATGGTATGTGGTAGAAATCTAACTTCCTTTGCTATTTGGATAGCCAGTTGCCCACTACTGTTTACTAAGTAGTTAGGCCATCCTTTCCCCTCTGTTTTGAAAGCTATCTTTGTCAAATACTGAGTCTCCATAAGACGGGTTTATTTTTGGAATATTTCTGTTTCATCGGTCTGTTTATCTCTTCCCATTCCTTTACTGCACGCATTAGTTCAATTATTATAGTTTTATAGTGTGATTTAGTACAGTTTACAATAGGATTGATATGTCATGAACAGTTATGTGTTTGAAGTCATAAGTTCCTTGTAAATATTCATGCCCTTTTTATACAAATAGAAGCTTGCCCATACGCCCATAATAGACACTCAGTAAGTATGAATAACATACTTCATAAATCAGGGATAGCCTTTGTATCTGAGAGAATTCAACATAAACTTTTGTATTTGTCATAAGTCTTTTCAAAAATAAAATATTTAGGACTTCCCTGGTGGCGCAGTGGTTGAGAGTCCGCCTGTCGATGCAGGGGACACGGGTTCGTGCCCCGGTCCGGGAAGATCCCACATGCCGCGGAGCGGCTGGGCCCGTGAGCCATGGCCGCTGAGCCTGCGCGTCCGGAGCCTGTGCTCCGCAGCGGGAGAGGCCACAACAGTGAGAGGCCTGCGTACCGCAAAAAAAATAATAAAATAAAATAAAATATTTTAAAAGAATTTTTTTTTTTTTTGGCCACACGGGCTTGTGGGATCTCAGTTCCCTGACCAGGGATCACCTGTGCCCCCTGCAGTGGAAGCTCGGAGCCCTAACCACTGGACTGCCAGGGAATTCCCAAGATTTCTTTTTCACATCATCTCCACCCCACTGCTTTTAGCTCATACACATTAAGAGTCTTACATTTCTTTCTTGTTTGTTAAAAGCATAACATTTTGTAGTTATAAACTAAAGTTGTGAATGAAATATTACTTGGGGAACAAATATGATTCTCCTGCAAGGTTTTGAATTTGAGTGTTTTAAGTAGCTGATATGGAGATTTTGTTTGTAAATCCTGCGTTCCCCATTTCATTCATTCAACAAAGGTCTTTCGGGAGACTTCTGAACAGGCACTGTGCGCTTACAGGACATAAAAATGAATGAGTCACAGACCCTTCTTTTCAGAAGTCTAACCATCTTTGTGTCTGTTTAGAAGGGATATCTTCAAAAGCAATGCATTTTTTAAAATAGTACTGAATTTTTCTTTTACAAACTCCAGCTACCTAGAAATGACCTTTGTTAATATTTCAATATAGCCTTCTGATGTAGCTAATGTGTTTCCTTTTATTAAAATGGAATCATAAGTATTATTTTGAAACTTTTTAACTTAATAAATTTACCACGTTCATAATTTTCGAAGATAGTTGCTTTCAGTTGCTTTCAGTGACATAGATTTGTCACTGAAAGTCTTCTTATACTAGTTTTCTAGTATAGGCTGTAATGCCCTGTTCAGCCTGTTCAAATTACTTTTTCCTCAACATAAATCCATAATTTTATTAAATTAATACCAAGAAACTGACACATTGCCATAAGAAAGGATTATGCTTTTATGATTTCATTATTTTTGATCCATCTGGAATTTGCTTGGGTATAAGGTATGAAGCAGATTTAATTTTTTTAAAGATTAGCTAATTGTCTCCATTTCTTTCTTTACTTATACTCCAGATATTAATATAATATCCAGAATATAAATGACTGCCTGCAAATCAATAAGATAAAAATTTAACTCAAAATGGGCAAAGGATATGAACAAATAGTTCACAGAAGAAAGATGCAAATGACCAATGAATAAATTCAGAGATGTTCAACCCTATTAAAACAACAGACTATCCCTTTTTTCCCAATTAACTGACAAAAATTTAAAGACTGATAATATTCAGTGTTGGCAACTGTTGCGGAAAAGGGATGCTTCATTTGCTCTGTGTGTGTGTGTGTGTGTGTGTGTGTGTGAGAGAGAGAGAGAGAGAGAGAGACCTTTATGGAAAGTAATTGATATCTATCAAAAGTTTACGTGTAAGTGCAGTAAAGCAGAGAGCTGTCATCAATGGACTCTAGGTTCAGACTTTATTACCCCCACCACTGTGACCCGAGGCAAAGCACTCAAACTGTGAACCTCACTATCCATTTCATTTCTTTATAGGGTTGATATGAGGATTAAATGAGGCTGCATATAAAATGCTTAGTACAGTGCCTTGCACACAGTAATAAATGTTAACTGCTGTATTATTTTTTATTAATACTTAATATTATTGACGATAATAGTAGCGTTAATATTTCTGTAAAACCACTTATTTTTCTGAGGTATAACCAATGACTTCATGCTATTATTCTCTTTCTAACTGAGCAACTGTAATATCTGTTTTGCCTCTGAAGAAATGATTCAATTGAGAAGCATTGATGTGTACCTAGTGTTTATCTTGTTTTCTAGCAACTAATCACATTCCAATTTATGGCAGGTGATCAAAAAAAGAACCAGTTTGGCTCAGAAGGTTTCTGAAAGCACCTTTCACTTGTGTTCTTGCCTTTCCTCTCCATAGTTTGCTTCTGGATCTCCCACATTCTCTTTCTCACAGCACCTTGATCTTTAACTTTACCTCCAGTCAAAAATAGTTGGCTTTACATCTTCTATGGACTTAGATTTCCTTGTTAAGAATAGTAGACTGTTGAACTTTTCTTGAATGTCAGTATTGCCTAAGAGGTGCCTTGGCCAAGTGTTAAAAATGAGTCTGGGGTTTATAATTCCTAAAATAGAGTTTTTATCTTATCAACCCAAATTTTGGGAAAGCAACCAAAACATACCAGCCATAGAACCAATAAATACACAGATTGTGTTGAGCACAGATTGGCTAGTAATAGACTTCATGTAGATTGTGATCAGTAGTTTGTTCTCCAGAATCCTGCATGGGCTCCGAGAAGTTGTTATCGTTATCCTGAATGGATTAAATGACTATAACATCCTCTTGATTTTATTATTTAGGATTTTTAAACAGGAATTGCTGTTTTTGCATTTGTGGGAGGAATTTGGAATATAATTAGATACTTATAGTCTTCTTCAGACCTTCTAAATTCCTTTCCAGGATTGTGTTTCTAGTGAAATATTATATTAACCTCTGGAAAAATGAAACAGAATATGGTAAGACTCTCATGGAAAATTCTGGTTGTATCATCACTATATTTGATAAAGGACTGTCAATAGGGCTGGGGTTTGCCAGCTCTAGGTTCTTATTAGGCTTGACCTCACTTTTGCCTTACAGGCTTCACTTGTCAGCACTCTGCATCCACAAATCCCCATGTTAGAGGAGGCCTTGACTTCTTTTTTTTTTTTTTTTTTTTTTTTTTTTTTTTTTTTTTTTTGTGGTACGCGGGCCTCTCACTGTTGTGGCCTCTCCCGTTGCGGAGCATAGGCTCCGGATGCGCAAGGCTCAGCGGCCATGGCTCACGGACCCAGCCACTCCGCGGCATGTGGGATCTTCCCAGACCGGGACACGAACCCGTGTCCCCTGCATCGGCAGGCGGACTCTCAACCACTGCGCCACCAGGGAAGCCCTTGACTTCTTAAAGTATGGACCTGTCCCTATTCCTGAGCTTTAGCATCATAGGAAGATATTGTAAAGGCAAGGCCATCTTGTCTAGTAATCTGACTGTTCGAACCATTGCTTGAATGCTTAAAACTCAAATTATCAAGATTTTAGGAGCAACATTCTTCTTTTGCTTTTGATCTGCTGATAATTTTGAAGCTGAGAGGAAAAGCAAATATATTTTCTTATAGTCCAATATCCGTAAAGATCTTAGTGGATTGGACTAAATAAGCACGCCGTTTATAGAGGAATTTGCTTAGGCTGCAGTGCGGGGGAGGGGTACAACAAAGTGGAGCTGGTCCAGAGGAGAGGCACTTGAAACATGTCAGTACAATAACTGGAGAACTGAGGAGGATTAACCTGAAGATGAGTTGGGCAAAGGATATGAGTGTTCTAAAGTTTAAAAAACTGTTCTAGGGGCTTCCCTGGTGGCACAGCGGTCAAGAATCCGCTTGCCAATGCAGGGGACACGGGTTCGAGCCCTGGTCCAGGAAGATCCCACATGTCACGGAGCAACTAAGCCCGTGCACCACAACTACTGAAGCCTGTGCTCTGCAACAAGAGAAGACACTGCAATGAGAAGCCTACTCACCACAACAAAGAGTAGCCCCCACTCACCTCAACTAGAGAAAGCCCGCGTGCAGCAATGAAGGCCCAATGCAGCCAAAAAAAAAAAAAAAATCTGTTCTAAAGAAGAAAAAGTAAATGTGTTCTGTGTGGCTCTCAGAGGATACAAGGTTAGAAGTTACAGGGGACAGATTTTAGCCCAGTTTTAATAATTAGAGTTACCTGAAGAAAAAAATTGTTTCAGAAAATATTTTAAGCACCAGATGGATGCCTGTCCATCAGGAGTATTGCAGAAGGAAATTATGTATGCATCAGATAAGGCATTAGAGTGGATAAACTCCAGAAGGACTCAAATCCTTTCAACACTGCAATTCTTTGATTTGGTGACAACCTTTCTTAGTTAACAAGGACTCTTCAGCAAGTATTTCTATTAAGGTATGTACTACACCTAAAATAGGCAGAACATTTTTGTGTGTGATTTGATATAATTAAAACATGATATTGTTTCCTTTTTGTTTTTCAGACAACTCTTTTTAGATTAATACTACTCAGTATTAATGATGTATTTTGTTTAGTGTATTGCGGATCCACTGATTTCAAAGTTAGGGAGAGCAATTTTTGCCTCTGAATTTGGATAAAGTCTAGAGAACTAAACATAAATAACTCTAATATAAATAACACTTTAAATATAGCCACAAGAAGAAAGGGGATAGCCTAATAATATTTGACATTCTTGTAGTCTTTTTCAGCTTTTCAAAGCACTTTCACATATTATTACATTATTACAACTCTACACATTATTATCCACACTTTATAAATGGGGGAAATAAGGATTGACGAGGTTGTCACTCAGATAAAGTCAGAATCTTAATTTAAACCTTGGTTTGTCTTTCTGCAAACTACTGTTTTCTATAGTATACCATGATTCCTCTCTGGAGAATTTATTTTTGTTACCATATTATTGATTTTGAGTTTAAAATTTTTCCTCTGTTTAAGTCACAGATTTATTTTTCACTTGAAAATTATTCTCCTCCATAGTGATCACATCCCCTATATTCTTCTTTGTTTTTCCTCAACTCTCAGATGCAGAGGGCAGGATTTAGCTTGGGATAAGGAAGAATTTTCTAACAATTAGAGTTAGCTGAAAAAAAGACATTTTCCAGAAACTATTTAAGCAGCATGTATTTTTCTGCTAGGGCTGCCACAACAAAATACCGAAATACAACAGCCATTTATTTCTCAACAGTCCTGGAGGCTAGGAAGTCCAAAATCAAGGTACTGACTGATTTGATTCCTGGCTTACAGATGTCCACCTTCTCCCTGTGTCCTCACATGGTAGAGAGTGGATGGGCAAATTGTAGGAGTCATAACTGTTATACCATGTGTGGCACCGCCACCTGTCTGACTGTTCCACTTGAAAAGGGTGGCTCATAGATCACTGCAAGGAAAAGAAAAAAAATTTTTAAGGGACTAAATGTGAGAATCAAGCCTGATCACTTACTTTCATGGAATAAGAAGTAAGAAATTTAAAAGCCTTTGCTTTTGAGCCACCTTCTGTGAGAAGGATAAAGGCAGAGGCCTTACTGCTGCCACTTATCTGGTGGTTCATTCAGACATTTGTTAGCAGGGTCTGTAAGTGCCAGGTAATTTGCTAAACCCAAGAGATATGAAACGATAAGCCAGTTTCTATATCCAAAGAACTTTTATAAGGGAGGGAGGGAGAGACAGAGACAGAGATGATAACAATCAAAATATAGTGTGATAAGTGCCTAGTAGTATGAAGTACTGTGGAACCTCAGAAGTAATGTGGAACCTGCTGCTGGAGGTGTTCTGGAAGACTTCAGAATTGTCATTTGAATCGGATCTTGGATGATGAGTAGCTGTTGAGCAGTTTAATTTTAAAGATACTGGGGAGGACTTCCCTGGTGGCGCAGTGGTTAAGAATCCGCCTGCCAACGCAGGGGACACGGGTTCGATCCCTGGTCTGGGAAGATCCCACATGCTGCAGAGCAACTAAGCCCGTGCGCCACAACTACTGAGCCCGTGTGCCACAGCTACTGAAGCCTGCATGCCTAGAGCCCATGCTCCGCAACAAGAGAAGCCATTGCAATGAGAAGCCCGCGCACCGCAACAAAGAGTAGCTCCTGCTCGCCACAACTAGAGAAAGCCGGTGCGCAGCAACGACCCAACGCAGCCAGACATAAATACATACATACATACATACATAAGTAAAAATAAAGATACTGAGGAGTAAGAGAGGAAGGAAGGTGATGGCATGAAAAATGAGGGAAGAGAGTGTTTCAGAGGGGAGTTGGGGTCAAGAATGAGGAAGAATGAGGATCAAAAACAAGTCCTTGAAATTGCTGGAAATTTCATTCACTCATTGAATATTTGAGACTACTGAAAGTCCCATAATACCTTGTAGGTCACTGGTGATCTTTCTGAGAATAGCAGATTTTGAGAATAGTAGCTATTTGGGGAAACAAATTATCATTTGCCAAGATTAAAAAATGGATACTAGATGAGGAAATAAATTCAGCAAGAATAGATTACTCTTCCAAGAAATCTGTTGACTTGAGAAAGCAGAGATTAGGGGAGTAGGTAGAGAGATTTTACTAAAGGATGGAAGTCACTTATTTAAGCTTATCCAGCTTTGTGCAAGTTGCTTAACACCTGTAAAACAAAGATGCTTGCTCTGTCTGCCTTACAGAGGTGTTATGAACTTTGAGTGGAATAATATATGCCAACTAGCTTTAAAAACTAGAGCTCTATAGATGTATTATGCTTACTATAACATTGTTTAAATTATTTATTTATCTTTGTTTTGAAGTTCAGGGTTGCTATTTTGCAAATTTGTAGGTTTCAGGTTTCGGGGTGTTGATAAAGCCAGAGTCTTAGTGATCCTTTTTTTTTTTTTGCTCCAGATTAGACATCTGAAGCCTTTTTCACAATTCTGGGAAGTAATTATGGCTGTTGGAGTGATAGCAAAATAAGCCCCCTAGGGCTTCCCTGGTGGTGCAGTGGTTGAGAGTCCGCCTGCCGATGCAGGGGAAACGGGTTCGTGCCCCAGTCCGGGAAGATCCCACATGCGGCGGAGCGGCTAGGCCCGTGAGCCATGGCCACTGAGCCTGCGCGTCCGGAGCCTGTGCTCCGCAACGGGAGAGGCCACAACAGTGAGAGGCCCGCGTACCGCAAAAAGAAAAAAAAAGCCCCCCTACATGACACGTATGTCCCATTTGAAAGCCAAAATCATCTTTGGCTTTGCTTTTTTTTTTTTTTTTTAAAGATGGTTGTAATTTGAGGAAGTTGATTTCTCAGTACTGTAGCATTTTTAAAGCTAGGTAAAATTCAGGATCTCGGAATGTGGATTTCGATAGGATTTAAGGTAATATCCTCATTCCTCTGAATAATGTATAAGAAACAGTTGCTGATGCTTTTGGGGATGCACCTTAGCAAAGTGCCTTCTGTTATCTCTTCTTCGATCAGGAGGTTCTGGGAAGCAAATGCAAAGGGAGTCTCTATGAATCTCTTTGGTTATATCTATTCTAGTTTGTTTCTGAGCATTTTCAGGCACATAACTGCACATGTATCAGTAGAATAATAGACCTACTAGAAAAAGAAAGGTTTGTTTCATTGTTTGACTTTGCTAGTGAGAAGACTGTGTTATGTTTCAAATAGCGATCTTTTTCTCATTACTAAATTTCTTGCCTCCACTGTTTCCCAGACCAGTTTGAATTTTGATTGTATGCTTTCCAAGCATAGTACCTCTGCCAGGGCCAGAGTATTATTTCACAGGCATATCACCACTGATTACAGTGCTGCATATTATGTTTCAAGGATACTGAAACCAGGTTTCTCAGGGATCCATTTATATTTTCTCACCTTGTCCCCATAAATAGGAAAAATACCACAGGGAAAAATCACTGGGAACTTATTGGTCAAAGAAAGATGTTTAAATGCCCATCAATTAGAACTGGTTCTTAAAATATACTAAAAAATAGGATGCTCTGTATAACCAATGCTAGTGCAGAAGGAGCCTAAGAGGAGGGCTTTGATATTTAAGAATTAATGAAAGTGGGAGTCGGGGAAGGAAGTGAGTTCAGAGAGTGAACAAGGAAGAGAGAGTTTGAGATGGGAGAGATCATGAAGGCAGAGTGTTAAAGGACAGAGAACAAGAACAAAAAGAAAAAAACACAACCAAAAACTATGTAAGCAGAGCCAAGAAAGGCATTCCTGAGATGAAAATGTTCGGGATACCACTAAACAGAAACTCCCTTTGTTTACTGCTGGTCATTGCAGCTGCTTCCACCCCAGATGAATGAGAGGGGGAAGTTTTTCTTCATGCCTGTGACCTTGGTATTGGAGCTTTGCCTCCTATTACTCAGGTCTGCCATAGTAGACATTAGCATATGTCATTTGTGCTTAGTCAGCCATTCTGCCTGAAAATTCTAGCTACCTTGAAACTCCTCAGACTACAGGTAATGAGCCACATGCCCATGTATAATTTACAGGTACTCTGCCAAGTCGTGAATCCAACTTCAGAATGGGCTTTTAAACTCGAATGTGTTTCTACCTGCAATTTAGCTTCCTGACTCAACTGTTCTCCTTAAGGAGAATGGGGGTTTTTTGGTTTGCTGCTTTTTGGTTTTCACTGAGCTCCAACTCTAATCTGGCCTTTCCATAGCCTGCTGAACCCTGAATGAGCAGCTCTCCTTGTTTGGCTTCTAGACAGTCTTCAGTGAGCCTTGATTTCTGGTTGCTCAGCCTGAATGAGAATTCTCATCAACCCCTCTGACTCGCTCTCTGATGCTCAGTGTGGTTCAACACATATTTGAGAGGCAATTATGTGCTGAGCACTGAGAAGAGAAGGATAAATAATATACTGCCAATGGAATTTGACTTGCAGACTTATATGCATGGTACGTTCTGATAAGTACTGTGACGCAATTATAAACAAGTGTACAGGTGCACTGAGGGGGAATCAAAACTTTGCCTCAGGGTGTACCAGGGAACGTAATCAGAGAGGTTGACAATAGCACTGGGTCCTTAAGGAGAGTACTGGAGGGTGGGATGCCCATTCTGGTGGGAACGGAGCAGCGGTCTGCTAAATACTCAAGCAAAAGAAGATATTGTCTTTGGGAAGTAGGGCAATTAGGGATGGCTGGAGGATAGGCTGTGCCTAGGAGCTAGGGTAGGAGGTGACTGGAGAATGCAAAGGATGGCAGAGACTAGACTCGGTGTCTTCCTCCCTCCAGTAAGCCTTGAGTTACCCTATTAACTTCTTCACTCCAGACTTATAGCAGTTCATTATACCTGCTACCCTCCTGGTTGCCTGTTGATTTCCTGTTCTTTATTAAATTGTCCTTTCTACTTGATTTACCTTCCTATCTCACCCTTCTCCATTGTTCTTTTAACCTATTATTAACTTACAACCTTTTTTAAAAATCAGTATTCCCAAACCTATTTACAAAGCCTGAACTTATATGTTCCTCAGAAATGTGTGTGTCTGAGGATGGAAGAATTTTTTTTTTTTTTTTTTTTGGACAGTCACATAGGATTAACCATGCCCATGTCAAGCAAGAGCAGAGGTCTTTCTGTCCTCTAGAACAATGCTTCTTAAACTATTACTGGTAACAAACCAGGTTTTTACTTCTAATCCTTTATAGACTGATATTTTTATAAAATAACTAAAATGAATTATTAGAAAAATGACATAGAAAATAAGTCAAAAGTTTTATTGTTAGAATCAACATTCAAATTACTCTGCTAAATTGCTATTAAAATTTTTAAATACTTGTCACATATATGCACTACCAAACGTAAAATAGATAGCTAGTGGGAAGCAGCCTCATAGCACAGGGAGATCAGCTCGGTGCTTTGTGACTACCTAGAGGGGTGGGAGGGAAACACAAGAGGGAGGGGATATGGGGATATATGTATACGTATAGCTGACTCACTTTGTTATACAGCAGAAACTAACACACCATTGTAAAGCAATTATACTCCAATAAAGATGTTAAAAAAAATAAAATTTAATTTAAAATAAATAAATAAATACTTGTCACAAACTGGTAACCAATGCCTTCACAAACCAGCACCAGTCTGTGGACCATATTTTGAGTAACGCATCTGTAGAATCCCCAGTACAACTTGTGCCTGATACACAGTAGAATTCAGTGCATGTTTGGGGAATAAATATGTGGATGAAATGGTTAGCGTGATTATAGTAGGAGGAGGGTAAAAATGATAGTGGCAGCTCTCTTTGGAGAGTTGAAGGGAAATGATTTAGTGAGAAAGTAAAGAGTACTGTAGTAATGTTACCCTCCATGTAAAACAAACTTTTTGTCATCACTCTCTGAGCTTTGTTCCTTTGGCTCTCTAGTGAGGCAAATATGTACTAGTAAATCACCTGTGTGAATTTATGAGAAATATTAGTTTTGATCTTGCCAAAAAATATAAAAGTTACTCTGAATGTTTGTAGAAAAAAATGTCAACCTACTTATCTGAACTTCGTTTTAGGAGCAATTCTGCAGTTGGCAAGGATTGATTTCAAATACTAACCCCTGCTCTTTAAATGAAAGTTTTCTCTGTGTTATAATGTGGACCATACTGTCAAATGCTTTCCCTGCCTGAGATTTTCTCATTTCCTTTTGCATCTTCTCAGAAGATTAGCTGAATAGGATAAGAAGTCTTTATATCAAAAACTTTGTAATAAAACAAGGCTTCTATGTCAATTAAGATAATTTCAGATTGCTTATAACACTGCAAATTTTCAGTACTTAAAAGCAAATTGTAAGGTCTTGAATCCCTTTCAAATAAGGAATTCATGGCATCATTCAGGGAATAGAAAAGCAAGAGGTGTACTTTTTAGTATTTGAACACATAGCTGCATTTCAAGGAGATCATTAATTTGAAATATTTAATTAATTGAATGCAACTTATAACAGGGAAGTTTTATTATCATAAACAGAGTTTTGTTTCCATTGTGGATCAGTAAAGTCAGCCCTCCATATTCGTGGGTTCCACATCCCGGGATTCAACTGCATATCAAAAATATTCAGGAAAAAAAATTCCAGAAAGTTCCAAAAAGCAAAACTTGAATTTGCCATGCCAGTAACTATTTACATAGCGTTTACATTGTATTAGGCATTATAAATATTCTAGAGATGATTTAAAGTATGCGGGAGGATGTGCATAGGTTGTATGCAAATACTATGCCATTTTATAAATAAGGGTCTTGAGCATCCACAGATTATAGTATGACAGGGGTCCTAGAACCAACCCCCCGCAGATACTGAGGGACAACTGTACAGCATCAGTAACTCAATACATAGTCCTTATTATCTACTAACCATATCCCAAGAGAATATTGTTAGGAGGGGCAAAAGGACAATTTCTGCCTGCCTTTCTCATCCTCTCATCAGTTTCCTCAGCTTTTCTAGCACTGGAGGCCTGTCCTCACAAAGATACCCAGCACCTTGCAGCTGCCTGAAGCCACTTCTTTCCAAGAGTATGTAGTGTGGACAGGCCTCTGCCTGAATGCAAGCTATGTTTACTAGCTGTGAGTTCCTGAGAAAGGTGTTTAACTTCTGAGAGCAGTACTGTTTCATGTGAGTGTCATTATTAAGTGAGATAAGATTGAAAAATAGAAAAGAGAGGGGCTCTTAGGACAGTGCTTAGCATGTTCATTGAATGTGGGTACTTAGATATTAGTTCTTTTACCCTGCCTGCTCTTTCTTTGGAAGACCAGCTTTAAGCGATTAATGTAGCCAGATGCCAGATAAGGCTGGAAATATTATTCACCTTTTCCCTGGCCTTGTGTCTGCAGTTATCAAGTTGAACAAGACTGCTAGGAAGCTAGCTCTGAGAAAGGCAAGAGTTAGGACTTTCTTTATCTCTCTGCACTGGTAATGAATCATAGATTAAGAATTATTTGGGGCTTCCCTGGTGGCGCAGTGGTAGCGAGTCCGCCTGCCGATGCAGGGGACACGGGTTCGTGCCCCGGTCCGGGAAGATCCCACATGCCGCGGAGCTGCTGGGCCCGTGAGCCATGGCCGCTGAGCCTGCACGTCCGGAGCCTGTGCTCCGCAACGGGAGAGACCACAACAGTGAGAGGCCCGCGTACCGCAAAAAAAAAAAAAAAAAAAAAGAATTATTTGACCTTTACAGCATTGTTAGGCTACTATAATCAGTGGGGTTTCCCTTAGCCTTTGGAGATTTTATAGAAACTCAGAAGAGAGACAAGAACCTCAATCTGAAACTGATTTCCCCCAATCCTGACTGGACTGGATTGTCCAGCATTACCTCTTACCATTTGAATGTAGAAGAGACCAACCCCTCAACTAGTACTAGATCTGTTATCTGGACATTGTTGTGGCTTTATTGATTTTATATAGTTAGAGTGGTTCAGTAATTTCTGGAAAGCTTGCCTAAGCTAAAAAAAATTATGTCTCTAGGCACAGAGCCTATCCTCTGTAAATATGTCATCTATCCATCAAGGATATGTAAAAGATCAAGAATCAGGGACCCCCAAAAGTAAATGAGTTCTGACCTGTGGAATACACTAACAGCATTATCTGAGCTGGCATTCCACACCAGAAGGCATCCTGTATTCTGCAGTGTTTGAAGTGCCTTTCTAGCCTCGTGTCCTGGAAGAACGGCTTGTCCTGTACCACAGGCTTAGGGATCATGACTTACTCTTCTTCTGTCCCCCAGTCTTGAGTATAGTTTCTCCCTGGTACAGACTGGGCATGCAGGAGGCCTGTTTATGTCATATAAATGTTAAGAGAATGGATGTTGAAATCAAGTACTCAAAAACCAACTTTATGACTTACTGGCTTTGTGACCTTTAAGCATGGTACTTGCCATCCCTAAACCACAGATACCTCATCCATACAAGGGCTATAATAATAATACCTATTTCATAGGGTTGTGAGGATTAATGTAGATGTGGATAAAGCACTTAGCCAGTATTTGGCACTCAACACATGTTAACTATCACCATTATACAGTAAATAAGTGCTGAATATAAGGATCAGGGGACTATTATGGTTGTGCATGATTCTGCCAAAGATTCTTACATCCAAGAGATGTGTAACATGAATCATCTGGCATCAGAATTCTTCCATTTCTTGGTAAAGGCTTCCCCTTTAGTTTCTTCTGTTTATTTAAACAGAGGTTTTCTCAGATATGGCCCATTTGATAATGTCTGATAAAGTGTACCAGCTGATTCATATAATACCCCAGATAATTTTATATGAAAGTTTTCCTATTTTATTGGTTTTAGAAATTATTTTGAAGGAATAACAGTCTGATGGCGACTTATGAATACTTTTATATTAAATACTTACTTTGTCATTCTAAAAAATATGCTAAACATTTCTAATTTCCATGGGAAAGCCCTCAGGAAAAAAAAATCTCTCCGCCTTTTTGTTATATCTCTAGTGAAGTTTAGAAATCTGAAGAAGAGTATTGCCAAGAAGCTGCAAAGAGACCCCATGTTTGAGCTTCCCATGTTCTCTCTGCACACAAAGAGAAGCATTTGGGGGCTTCCCTGGTGGCGCAGTGGTTGAGAGTCCGCCTGCCGATGCAGGGGACACGGATTCGTGCCCCGGTCCGGGAAGATCCCACATGCCGCAGAGTGACTAGGCCCGTGAGCCATGGCCACTGAGCCTGCGCGTCCGGAGCCTGTGCTCCGTAACGGGAGAGGCCACAACTGAGAGGCCCTCGTACCGCAAAAAAAAAAAAAAAAAAAAAAAAAGAGAGAGAAGCATTTGGGCAAATAGTCCACTCTTTGTTGTTGGTTCCTAAAGCACTGCCAGGGGAGACTTATGCTCCTGGGGTCTCTTATGTCCCAGGAGGGAGATGATGGAGGATGATTATTAATCTACACCAACTTCAGTTTATTAGCTGTACTGGTTCCCAAACATCTTTTTGACAATGAAATATTCTGCAGGTCCTCTTGTGGTGTTTCTTTATCCATTTCCAGCACGGCAGCCAAAGATTTTATTTTTTCCATAACAATTTTCTACACATTTGATTTTTTTTTCTCACACTGCCCACCTCTCTTGTCTTCTAAGCTTGCTTGCCCTCCTTTGTGCACACAAACTATATAAGCTCCAGCGACTGTTTTCCCCTGAAAAATGTAGTTATTCCAAACTTTCTTTCAGTCCCCTAAAATCTTATTTCCTAGAAACATCTTTTTCTCCTCATATCAATTCTTTGATCATCCGCTGTAGATTACCCCTCCCTGTCTGGTGGCATAGAATATGGGCTTCAGTGGCTATAATTTTTTCTTTCCATTCTTTTTTTTTTTTTTTTTTTTTTTTTGCGGTACGTGGGCCTCTCACTGTTGTGGCCTCTCCCGCCGCGGAGCACAGGCTCCGGACGCGCAGGCTCAGCCGCCATGGCTCACGGGCCCAGCCGCTCCGCGGCACGTGGGATCCTCCCGGTCCGGGGCACGAACCCGTGTCCCCTGCATCGGCAGGCGGACTCTCAACCACTGCGCCACCAGGGAAGCCTCTTTCCATTCTTTAAAATAGTTTTCTTTCCCAGAACCCTACAGCTACTCAGAGTATGGTCCCTGAGCCAGTGCAGAATCTCAGGTCCTATCCTGAACCAGAATCTATATTTTGACAAGATCCCCACATGATTTGTATGCACATGAAAGTTTAAGAAAGCACGGCTGTAAATCATGTTTTGCTCAAAAGGGGGAAAGCTGTCCAGTAGTGGTTCTCAACCCTGGCTGTTCAGTGGAATCACCTGGGGAACTTTGAAAAATACTGATGCCTAGGTCCCATCTTCAAAGATTCTAGTTTAATTGGTCTGGGGGGTAGTCCAGACATTGGGAATTTTAAATGTTCCCCAGGCAATTCTAATACGCAGCCAAGGTTAAGAACCACTCTAGTGCATGAATCTTAAAATTTGCCCTAGTTTCCTAGAATAGCATTATATGTAAATCAGTGCAAAACTAATGACTAAGTAAAAGACTGTTTTTTACATTTACATTTATTGGGGGGACATATATATACACATAGAAAAAATTGGAAATATAAACACTAAAATATTAAATGGTAATCTCTGGTTTATAGGATTACAGCTATTGTTTTTTTGTCCTCTATTTTCCAAACTTTCTATAATAGCCATGAATTCTTTTGGTAAAAAATCCTCATATGTGTATATATACTTTTTAACAAATGTGATCACATTATATGTATCTTGTAAACCTCCTCATTTAAAAAAAATGTTTATCCTTTTTCACACATCAGTATATTACAAATATTTTCTCACACCATTAAATATCATTTACATAGGCTTTTATATTGTTTAAAGTGAATCTTTTCCCAGGATGACTGGATTTTTGCTTAAAAGATATGTTTATATACTGACTAGAGTTTTTTGAGAGACTGACTGTTTAACTCTTGGGAACCTTTAGTGTTTGGAAGCTTTCCTTGTCCGCAGAAGGGAAGATGTTTAAATGGAGATGTCAGAACTGCGGTGAGGTCAGATCAGACCTTCCCAGAGGCTTTTGCAACTGTCATCAATTGAGTACCAGCATTTTTCTGAGCACTTAAGCCTAACACATAGAACTTGACTACCATTGCAGAAGATGCTGTACCCTAGGGAATCCTTGATGATGTTTGTCTCGCAACCTACGTGTCCTATTGGAGGGCATTATATTTTCCTCTTCGAATCATTTTTGGTTTAGTTGGAATTGTGCTTCAAGACATCTAATATCTATTACAGTTTGAGTTTCCTCTGCATTAATGTGTACATTTTGATATGAAGAGCTGGAATATCCTTTGAGCAACATCTTGAAAACATCAGTGGTGTATAGTTGGCCAGGCTATGTTGTAATTAAAGAAAGTCAAGTACCTCTTTTTTCCTGAACTCAGGAATAAATAACCAGTCCTCCAGCTTCAAAAAAAAAATGATCTGCCTTTTCCTCTTGGTTGTTCTATTCCTGACCCAGTCCAGTTGCATTGTATGGGAAAGGAATAATTTTGCTAGTGGTCTCTTTACAATCAGAAGAAAGGAGATACATTCTACAGTTGGGGAACCTTTTAAAAGATGCACAGTAGCTGACTCTGCAGGAGAAAAGTTCTGCTTGTCATCTTTTTACTTCATTTAACCTTTTCTCTACCAGAATCTATATATAAAAGGTTCAGAAATGTACAGTTTTTAATTTCGGAGAAATAGGCTTAATGTTTTATTCACAGATTTGTAGTTCTGACTAACAGAGCTTTTAAACTTAGCAGTTCTTCGAGGAGAAAGATTCCACAACACTTCACAACCTAAAGACTTCAGGAGCAGTACCTACTGACTAAGGTCATGAGGGGATGTGTGTTCCTTTGAGTAGTGTTTGATCTGAGTTTGTGCCTAACCTGAGACAGTAGTGCTATCGACCTTGGCTATCTTGCCTGGTTATGCAAATCAGGAAGAGAGGCGACACCTGGGTATGGCACAGTATTGAAAGATGATACAGGTTAGTGGGTGGATATTCAGCTTTGGAGGCATGTTTTAGACACTGATACTTATCTTATCTCACAAGACCTGATCACAAGCAAGCCAAAGACGATACTTTGTACAAGCCTCCATTATAGATAGTACTTCTCACATTGCATTGTAATTATTCTTTTACCTGGTGGTTTTCCCTACCTGGAGGAGAACTCCAGAGAGCATGTACAGTCATGTCTTATTTATCATAGTATATCCTAGCCCTGAGCCTAACACTCATAAGTGTTCAGTAAATGTTAGGCAAATGAAATGTCCAGTCAGCCATGTTATAATCCAAAACCCTTTGGTCATTCAAATGTGGATTAACTTTTTTTTTTTTTTTTTACCAATTGTAAGTTGATCATTACTTAACACCAGTAACTGTTTAACAACTGTATAGTAGATGACTATTCTGGACATTCTGGAGGGAAAATAAAGAGGAAATAATTAGGAAAACTTCTACCTAAAATTACATCAAAATTTGGGGATTCGATTTTTAGACCACATTTATTTATGTTCAGAATGGCATTGTGTTTCGGAGGATGTGCATATACTGCACTACGTGTCATTATAGTGCCTTAACTCTTAAATAAGATATGAAAACACAAATTAAGAAAAGAATATTTCCCTGGCCACTGATGTTAGTATATAAGGTAAATTAAATGGATGAGATACATGTTTGATGTTTGGATGCCTAGCAAAATTATTGCACAAAAACATTATTTTGACTTCTTAGCTATTAGTCACAAACACTGTAGTAGTCAGCTTAGAATTTGTTCATCCTGAGTAATTGTGTTTTTGGGTTTTTTTGGTCATGCCATGAGGCTTATAGGATCTTAGTTCCCCAACCAGGGTTGAACCTGGGGCCAAGGCAGTGAAGGCACTGAGTCCTAACCACTGGACCGCCAGGGAACTCCCAAAGTAATTGTTTTTTTATTTTTTTAAAATGAAATATATGATTGAGATTAGTGTAGAATATATGTTATACTACATATTAAACTATGTTCAATATGTACCAAATTGCTATTTCAAATTAGTTCCTAACACTATATGTAAGAGAAAATTCCACAAGAAAAAAAATGTATTTACTAAAGGAATATTACTGAAGGAATATTCTATACAAAAGAGCAATTTCTTTATAAACTTAGAAGGTGGCTTAGTAGAGCAAGACCTGGGTTCTAATCTGTCTATACTTCTCACTAGCTGTGAGGCTTTAAGTGCCTGTTAATGTCTCTGAGGCTGTTTCTTCATCTTTAAAATGGGGGTGATACCTGCTTCAAGAGGGTCAGCTGAGATAATAGTTATAAAAGTGATTTATGAACTTTAAGGTACTACGCAAATGAATGATGGATTTCATTGATGGCCTTAGTAGATGTGATAGCCTAATTCTGTATTTTTTTATTATTATTAAAGCAATGGTTCAGAAAACATTAGGGTGGAAGGTGGATTTGGCATGAGAAATTACTACTAAGCTTTTCCTATATCTAAAGAGTTCATATGCAAACCATCCCTTTTTTGTCATTTATAAAATAAAACTTCAAAAAAAAGGTAGAACAGGTTGTGTTAGACTCTCCCGCTCGTGTTTTTTAAATTTTTTTTCTAAGTTTATTGAGATAGAATTGATATATAATATGTTTTGTTTTTTTTATTGAAGTATAGTTGATTTACAAAGTTGTGTTAGTTTCAGGTGTACAGCAAAGTTTTATATACATATATATATATATTCTTTTTCAGATTCTTTTCTATTATAGGGTATTACAAGATGTTGAATATAGTTCCCTGTGCTATACAGTAGGTCCTTGTTGTTTATCTCTTTTATATATAGTAGTGTGTATATGTTAATCCCAAACTCCCAATTTATCCCACCACCCCCACCCCACCACTTTCCCCCCGTGGTGTCCATAAGTTTGTTCTCTACATCTGTGTCTCTATTTCTGCCCTGCAAACCAGTTCATCTGTACCATTTTTCTAGGTTCCACATATATGTGTTAATATACAATATTTGTTTTTCTCTTTCTGACTTACTTTACTCTGTATGACAGTCTCTAGATCCATCCATGTCTCTACAAATGACTCAATTTCATTCCCTTTTATGGCTGAGTAATATTCCATTGTACATATGTACCACATCTTCTTTATCCATTTGTCTGTCAGTGGGCATTTAGGTTGCTTCTATGACCTGGCTATTGTAAATAGTGCTGCAGTGAACATTGGGGTGCATGTGTCTTTTTGAATTATGGTTTTCTCTGGGTATATGCCCAGTAATGGGATTGCTGGGTCATATGGTAGTTCTATTTTTAGGTTTTTAAGGAACCTCCATACTGTTCTCCATAGTGGCTGTATCAATTTACATTCCCACCAACAGTGCAAGAGGGTTCCTTTTTCTCCATATTTGTATATTTTCTTTGGAGAAATGTCTGTTCTGATTCTTGTCCATTTTTTAATTGGGTTATTTGTCTTATTATTGAGTTGTAAGAGTTCTTTATATATTCTGGATACAATTCCCTTATCAGATTTATGATTTGCACATATTTTCTCCCATTCTGTGGGTTGTTTTTCCGTTTTCTTTTTTTTTTAATACTTATTTTATTTTTTTTATTTTTGGCTGCATCGGGTCTTAGTTGCAGCACATGGGATCTTTGTTGAGGCATGCAGGATCTTTCCTTGTGGCATGCGGGCTCTTCGTTGGGGCCCATGGGCTTCTCTCTAGTTGTGGTGCATGGGTTCCAGAGCGCGTGGGCTCTGTAGTTTGCAGCATGCAGGCTCTCTAGTTGAGACACACGAGCTCAGTAGTTGTGGGACACAGGCTTAGTTGCCCCGCAGCATGTGGGATCTTAGTTCCCTGACAAGGGATCGAACCCACGTCCCCTGCATTGGAAGGTGGATTCTTTACCACTGGACCACCAGGGAAGTCCCCTGTTTTTGCATTTTCTTAATGGTTTCCTTTGAAGCATAAGAGTTTTTAACTTTGATGAAGTTCAGTTTATTTTTTCTTTTGTCACTTGTGTTTTTCTAGTCTGTCATATCTAAGAAGGCTTTAACTAGCCCAAGGTCACAAAGAGTTACTCCTATATTTTTTCTAAGAGTTTTATAATTTTAACTCTTACATTTGGACCTATGATCCACTTTGAGTTAATTTTTATGTATGGTGTGAGAGTTGGGGATCCAACTTTATTTTTTTTTTGCATGTAGATAGCCCATTATCCCAGCACCATCTGTTGAAAAGACTATTCTTTCTCCCATTGAATTGTCTTGGCACCCTTGTTGAAAATCATTTGACCATAAATGTGAGGTTTATTTATGGACTCTCAGTTCTAGTCCATTGATATATATGTCTATCCTTATGCCAGTACCACACCATCTTGATTACTGTAGCTTTGTAGCAAGTTTTGAAATCAGGAGGTGTGATTTGTCCAACTTTGTTTTCTTTCTCAAGATTGTTTGGCTACTCTGAGTCCCTTGATGGCCATATGAATTTTAGAATCAGTCTTTTGATTTCTGCAAAAAAAAGCCAGCTGGGATTTTGATACTGATCAAGTTGAATTTGGGAAATATTGCCACCTTAACTATATTTGACCAGTCCTCATAATTCTCTTTTGACCTGCAGGAGAGAATAACAAAAAGCATTGTAGAGAAAAAAGTTCTTTGCCCTCCTTCCACAAGCAAAGAGCCTCTGAGCAGAATTTGACAAGTGGATGAATGAAGGGCAAAACCTCAGAACCCCTGTTGGTCGTCCATCAGTCCCAGTCTCCCAACTCGGAGTTAACATACACTGAGCCTTAGCTCAGTGTGTGTTAACTCTCCGAGACTTGAGAAGTTTGCTTTTTGTTGTTGTTGTTTTGTTGTATGGCTGTTTTTTTCTTTTGTCTGGTTGTTTTAGAGGAGTTCTTTAACCTTTATCAGCCAAAACAGTTTTATCTTTAGAGTTAGGGAGATAAAATTTGCAGGTTTCACTCAGAGGCAATGCTTTTTCACAGTCTGGAAACTATAGGCTCCTAAAGAGGCCTAATGTGTAATGATTCCACTGGAAATCAGTTTGTAAACATAATTATAGTATCAGTTAATGTAATGGTTCATTTTTGTCTTTCTTCAATTCTTACCAAAAAAGAAGAAATTCTAATTGCAGGTACTGGCACTGTCATCAGAGTGAAGAATAAATTAATAGTGAGGTCTGTCCTTCCCTTGCCCTTTAGGGTTTTGTCTTTCTGACTCTTAAGACTCACACTCTTTTAAATGTTACCTTTGGGAAAAGTTGGCCTCTTCTGTACTCAGAAGGCTTGGCTCTTTCTATTAAGAGCCTCTCTTTTTTTCTGCTCAGAAAGGGTGCTTTTTGCTGATGGAAACCTGGTTTTTGTTCTTGATGCCTTATGGCATGATTTCTGACTCTGGAAATGATCTTCCTCTCTTCTTATAACAAAACATGGGGCTGCTAGTATGCTTTCTTTCTGAAAGTCAAAGGGTCATGGTGGTCCCTGGAGGAAAGCCCAGGCTCTGGCTGTTTGGAGAGTGATGCTGAAGCCGGATCTAGTGACAGTGCTCAGTTCTCTCTGGGAGAAATCTCCAGGTGAGGGAGGACCAGACCTGACTCATTAGGACTGCTCAACGATCATTCATGAAAATCCTAGGCAATTTTCAATCTTAAAAATAGATCAATCAAAGAATCACCTGCATCTTCCTTCTACTCTTTACTAACTGTTTAATATTAGGTAAGGTTTTGTTTTGTTTTGTTTTGTTTTTGCGGTATGCGCGCCTCTCACTGTTGCAGCCTCTCCCGTCGCGGAGCACAGGCTCCGGACGCGCAGGCCCAGCGGCCATGGCTCATGGGCCCAGCTGCTCCACGGCATGAGGGATCTTCCTGGACCGGGACACAAACCCGTGTCCCCTGCATTGGCAGGCAGATTCTCAACCGCTGCGCCACCAGGGAAGCCCTAGGTAAGGTTTTTAATATCTCCAAACTTAGTTTTCCCATCCAGAAAGTGAAGTGATAGAGCAGTACCTAACTCATGTGGTTTTGTGTTTGTAAAGCACCTAACACAGGGCTTGGCACATTGAGTGTTAAGAAGTATAAAAAGTTTAAATATAAGAAAACAGCAGTGCTCAAAGCTACCAGCTAGTAAGAAAAACTTTACACTCAGAGAAAAGAGTGTGTTTGGACAATAATAAAGAATACTAATCTAGTGAGTTTCCAGGCACTACTACTAATCTGCTGTGTTCCAGGCACTGTATTAGTTTTACGTACATCAGTTCTTACTGAATCATCACAAAAGTTGTAAAAGTATTTATTACATTTTGGAGTTGAGGCAAACTAAGCCTTAAGAAACTAAGCCCAAGGTCACAAAACTATTAAATGACAGAGCCATGATTATAACCAGGGCTGTGAGTTTCCACACCTGTGCTTTAACCACATTGTATACTGATGAGGGAATGAAACTGAACGTGAAAGGATGCTAGACTATGGAGAAGTAAAAAGGAAAGGGTGTTTGAGTGTGAAATCAGCTTAGGAAAAGCACAAAAAAGGTTTTGGGGGTGGTGTCACATATAGGGACAGGTCTGTGATTGAACCACTTTGGCTGGAGCAGATGTTTTTGAAGTGAACTGGAGACACCTCAGGGTGGCGGATGAGTGTGTGTGTCTATACTTGATCCAGTGACAGTAGAAAGCACTGAAAGGTTTTTGAGCAGGGAGGAGACATGATCCAAGTGATACTTTAGAAACAACAGTCTGGCAGTAGTGTGTAGATTGGATAGGGGAAAAAATGTGAAACTGCATTTTAACAGAAGAAAATAGCAGGACTTGGTGACTGACTGGAAAGGAAGGTCAGAAAGGTCAATGCCCAAGGAAACAAAGCCCTTGGGCAATTTTGGCACAAAAATAATTTTGTAAAGTCGGAAACCTTGAGAATAGGCTATAAATGACTCAGTGACTCCATAAACTTCCTGTACCCTCCCAGAATGCAGGCTCCTCCAGGCACCAGTCCTTCCTGGTGGTCTCATCCCCTTGCCTTACACTCCACCCAGTCCTCCCCAACACCACCCTGTCAGAAAACCCTTTTGCATTCTAAAAACAGCCTCTTCCCCCCAGGAGCTCTTCCTGGAGCCCCACCTCCTGCCTGCTTGCCTCTCTGAAACCTGATCCTCCCCCAGGGAGGCACCTCCCTTGGAAACCCTGGGGAGACAGCTCTTTCTCCCTCACCTTCTCTGAGGGCCAGGCTCAGGGGGCCCGTTTGACAGGTGAAAACTTGCATTTCCCCCATGTTGCATTTTCCCCAATGGCCCAGTGTTCTTTTGAGCCATTTTGTCTTTTTCTTACATAAGTGCTCCTTGTATAGTAAAGACCTTGTCCCCTTGCTTGTCATATTATATTTTTCTAGTTTTTCATTTGACTTAACTTTGTTTATGATGATTTTGAGGTAGCAGGTGTTCTATGGTTTTACTTTCTGAGATACTTTTTAAATTAAATTAACTCAAGTAATAAACAAATATATTCTTCTTGTAAAAACTTAAAACAGTTTGAATAAACTAGTCTGTTCTGATCTCTGTCCCCAACCCTAGTACTCTTGCTCTCTGGCTGAAACCACTGGGGTCTTGAACTATTTTTTATCAAATTGTACACTCTTTACTCTTTTTATGATTTTTTTCTTTTGCATGTCTGTTTAGAGGGCTTTTTCATCCTTAGGTCACATAAATATTCACCTATATTTTCTTTATATCTAATTCTTGAGGCCAATTGTAGTGTGTTATAGTAAAGAATGTGAGATAATTAGCCATTTTTCTTCAGTGATTTGGAATATAGCGTATAGTATAGAAGTTTTCATATACGATGGGGTCACGGGTATGTTTTCTAGTATATCGGTCTGCCTTTTTTTATTGCTAGTTCCATAACTAATTATTGTAGCTTGAAGTATTCATTAGTGTGCTTCCCACTACTACCACCACGTTCTACATGTTTTTTCATCCTTGAGGTTTTTGAGGGGCCTCCGTGTTGCATCCCCCTCTGCCATACCGTTACCAACTCTTTTCCCCTCCTCTCGAAAATAAAATTCTTTTTTTCTCTTAAATTTTTTTATGAGGTACCATTACTTTTCTAGTTACCTGGGTCCAAAATCACCACCAGCTGTTTAACTCAGCAGCTGGTTAACTGGTTAACTCTTCTACATCTTTCCCCCACGCCGAAACCTATAATTCTCAGCGTGAGAGATAAACCACAGTCAAAGGAGGACAAGAAATCTCCTCCTTGTGACCCTTTCTACAGTTTCTCTTTAACTTCATTTGGAAATAAGGCCTCTGTTTGCCTTATTTCCCTATTGAAATCTTTGTTATATTACTGAATATCATTTACTTTGTTATCACTAAGGAAAAAAACTAAGTGATAAAGTTTAAACATAAGTAAAGTAAAACAACAATGGTATATTGAAGGCCATAAAGAAAAGCACAGCCTTAGAGTCTTAAATGCTGTCTTAGAAACTAGTAGTGTAGATGTACATATGGGTGTCTATTTTTTTATTTTTAAACTTCGTTTTGAAATAATTTTAGCTCACAAGAAGTTGTGAAAATAGATCAGTGAGTTTCCTTGTATCCTTCACCAGTGACCCTCAATGATAACAGCTTACATAGCCACAGTATATTATCAAAACCAGGAAATGGACATGGGTACAGTACCATCAACTATTGTTTTCCCTGGGTAACATACGTTCTAGGATTACCCTGAGAGTCCATTTGGTGAATAACCGTGCAAGACAGTTGTGGAACCAGCTGCTTTTCAGCTATCGTATTTACAGTCAGACTCCACAATGTGTATTAAAAGAAGTGAGAAGTGGAGCAAAGAAACATAGAGGGTAACCAGGAAGCTAGTGGGCCTTCTTGTCAAAGCCAGCTCTACAGAATTTCCTTATTTTCCTTCCTCTGACAGACATTTCCATGTTCCCCAAGTGGCCAACCAAAAGTTTCATGGAATAGCAGATTGCTCGTCCTGTTTGGTATGTTCTGTCCCCAGTTTTACCCTGTTTCCAGGGGAGGAGCCAGGAGTCAAGTTAGGCAGGGGAGGGAATCCATAACCTCTGCTGTTGTTTCAAGTCAAAAGCAAACCCTGTAGCCCTCCCCAGTGGCTTCTGACTGAGACAAAGGAAAATAATGTGACCGGAGCAAATTGACAGCAGCCTCCTCTGCAGCAAATGCTAATATAGCAGAGAATTTCAGGTTCTCTTGGTTGTGTAAAGTTAGTGCTGCCCTGGAAGTTGTTTACCATATAGATAATTTGGTCTTGGCCCTTGCTTGAGGCCATATTGAAAGTGTATGCTAATTATAAGGTGTCATTGATGTGACAGTGATGCACTCCAGGTTCTTTGGCTTAAAAAAAGGAAAAAAATGTAACTTTATGAAGACATCAAAGGAATTCTTTTTTTAAGAGAGAGGTCTTGTGTGGTAGGGAAAGATATATTACAGTGGTGTGACAAATTAAGTTCTGGCTTTTAGGTGGTTCAGATCTGAAATATGATTGTATCTAAGTGGGGTGTAATCTTCAGAAGTTATCCAATATGACTGACATTCTTTCCTATCACAGTGAAGACTTACCACGGATGTGCCCTGCCTGAAGAAATCACAGTAAACAGAAATTCACTTATAACTCTCAAATTAGGGCTTTAAACATTAATATTACAGAAAATTTACTCCATTTATAAGGTAACTTATTTGGTACCTTTAAAACAGTAAATTCCTGCAGAGCGTTTTAAACCATTTAATTTTTTTTAGTTAAAAAAAAACCCTTTGTTTTCACACAACTGTTTTAAATTGCTAACATTAAATTCAGCTGTATGAAAAAGCAGGCTCACTCTGTCTCTCTGTTTTTCTTTCTCTTTTTCTCTCTCCCTCTCCCCCTCCCCCTCCTCTCTCTCTCTCTCTCTCCCTCTCCCCCTCCCTCCCTCTCTCTCCCTCTCCCTCCCTCTCCCTCCCTCTCCCTCCCCCCTCCCCCTCTCCCTCCCCCTCCCTCCCTCTCCCTCCCCCTCCCTCCCTCTCCCTCCCCTCCCCCTCCCTCCCTCTCCCTCCCCTCCCCCTCCCTCCCTCTCCCTCCCCTCCCCCTCCCTCCCTCTCCCTCCCCCCTCTCCCTCCTCTCCCTCCCTCTCCCTCCTCCCTCTCCCTCCCCCTCTCCCTCCCCCTCCCTCTCTCCCTCCCCTCTCCCTCCCCTCCCTCCCCTCCCTCCCTCTCCCTCCCCTCCCCCTCTCCCTCCCCCTCTCCCTCCCTCTCCCTCCCCCCTCCCTCCCTCTCCCTCCCTCTCTCTCTCCCTCTCTCTCTCCCTCTCTCTCTCCCTCTCTCCCCATCCCTCTCCACCTCTCCTCTCTTTCCCTCTCTCCTCTCTCTCTTCTCTTTCCCTCTCTCCCCTCTCTTTCCCTCTCTCCTCTCTCTCCTCTCTCCCTCTTCTCTCTCTCTCTCTTCTCTTTCCTCTTATATTAAGGAATCTCACAGGATCTTAGATGTGGTACCTTTTTCTAGTTAAATGTGTGCATTCAAATGACCAGCAAGCAGATATTTATCTTTACAAACTATCCAATCTCTAAAAATAGTATGAAAATATAAAGGAGACTGTGCTATTTATTTATAATAATAATTGCCCATTTAAAAATGATTCCTTATTGTAGAACAATTATACTCCAATAAAGATGTTAAAAAAAAAATGATTCCTTTGTACTCGGTCACATTTCAAGCTAATAGAGCTAATGGTCTTTGTTGTTTTCTCTGGCATAGTTTAGGAATGTGCCCCTGTTTTGACTTTGGTAGCATCTTTAAGAGATTACATTTTCCAAAGTTTATAATTCTAAACTGTTACTAAAATGGCAGGAAAAGATTATTTCTAGAATTTGATTATTTTTTTAGGAAGACTGAAAATGAACCAAGTTCTAAGTAAATAAGAACAGTTCAGTAGGGACTCTCCTGGCCGTCCAGTGGTTAAAACTCTGCACTTCCACTGCAGGGAGTGGTAACTAAGATCCCACGTGCCACAAGGCACGGCAAAAACAAACAAAACAACCCCAACTGTACAGTAACTCTAAGATACCTGTTAATAAGTGCCATGAAAAAGAGATAAATTGTACTTTACAAAGTAGAATAAAAATAAAATGCTAATTAAGAAATTAGTCCCTTTTTTGCCTTAATTCAAACATAATCCTAAAATAAAAATTCTTCCTAAGAAAATGTACCCTATAAAAAACTAATATTGACTACCATTATGTAGAGTACCCTAGACCTAATAATTTGTAAGCAATTTCTTCATTGTTCATCCTTCTTAGCCCTATTACCCCCCCTCTAAAATAAAATTTTTTCTAATGACTTTTAGCACACTGGAAAGGTACTGATTGATGTGACACAAAAGCCAGGAACTCACAGCCAAAGATTTCCCTGTTTTTGCTATAAAGTCAATGAGTGCGAACACCTCTGCCCTCAAGAAACCCATAATCAAATTAGGGAAACAGTAACTAGTACACAAAACACCTGCTAAAAGCCTATGAGAGTTCAGAATAAAGGGAAGTGTAATGGGGAGCAAGTACCAGAAAATCAGACAGAGGAAGATAAAAATAGGCATTGAGGAGGGCCATTTGGCAAGTAGAAGCTCATTTTTAATCTTGATGTGTTCGGAGATGTCTGGTTATAGTGTCTGTTTTAGCCAGGAGGTACAAACATGTGGCCTGGTAATTCTGCCCCTCTGTTTAAAGAAGCCACACACCACTGCCTTTAGTGAAGTGAGACTAGTGACACCAGAGTTGACATGGCAGAAGCTGCTGCAAAGATTAATCTGATCAAATTCAGCAGATCCTACTGGAATTCTCTCCTTCTGCAGAAGTTACTATATATTAGAGTAGTGAGGAACCCAGGCCCAAATCATCACTAAAGAGAAAAGCTTCCAAAGAAAGAAAGAAATTCAAGTGACCTAGGGCATGAAAAATTAGGCCTGTCCTTTGGTTAATAATTAGGAAGTGATTTTTTTTTATTATTAGTTTCTGCTTTATAACAAAGTGAATCAGTCATACATATACATCTGTTCCCACATCCCTTCCCTCTTGCGTCTCCCTCCTCCCACCCTCCCTATCCCACCCCTCTAGGTGGTCACAAAGCACCAAGCTGATCTCCCTGTGCTATGCGGCTGCTTCCCACTAGCTATCTATTTTATGTTTCGTAGTGTATATATGTCCATGCCTCTCTCTCGCTTTGTCACAGCTTACCCTTCCCCCTCCCCATATCCTCAAGTCCATTCTCAAGTAGGTCTGTGTCTTTATTCCTGTTTTACCCCTAGGTTCTTCATGACATTTTTTTTTCTTATATTCCATATATATGTGTTAGCATAGGGTATTTGTCTTTCTCTTTCTGACTTACTTCCCTCTGTATGACAGACTCTAGGTCTATCCGCCTCATTACAAATAGCTCAGTTTCGTTTCTTTTTATGGCTGAGTAACATTCCATTGTAAGGAAATGATTTTTACCGAAGTTATTTGTGACTTTATTTTTAAGTAATACACAGATTAAAATTTTTTCAAACAGTATAAAAGGTTATATAGTGAAAACTAAAACCATTTTTGTAGGCATTTCATATAATCCTGCAATAACCTTAAGGCTTTGGTATTCTCGGTAGTTGACAAACTAAACCTCAGGCAGGATAAATGACTTATCTAAGATCACACAGCTATTATGTGGTAGAAATTGAACCCTAATCCAGGTATTCTGCTCCAAACCCATTTTGTTTTCTTCTCTGTCAGCTTTTCCTTGTGACTATATACTAATATCCATTGTGGTCTCTATCTTCCCCCCACAATCCAGATGAATCCCTGAGACTTATAGGTGAACATCTTAAATATTTTTAAATAGATCACTTAGTGTTGAAACATTTTCATGTTGTAGATAAAAATTTAGGTATCAAAGCACAGTCATTTGATAATAAAACCAACTGGACGGATACAAATAAATAATTGGATTTAAAAATAAATGGGAGGGGGATTTCCCTGGTGGCGCATTGGATAAAACTGCACTCCCAATGCAGGGGGCCCAGGTTCCATCCCTGGTCAGGGAACTAGATCCCACATACATGCCACAACTAAGAGTTTCCATGCCACAACTAAGGAGCCCTGGAGCCACAACTAAGGAGCCCTGGAGCTGCAACTAAGACCTAGCTCCACCAAATAAATTAAATAAATAAATATTTTTAAAAAAAATAAATGGGAGAAAAGACCAATCTCCACTGCATAATTCCAAATAATTTATACAGTTATTCTTACCATAGGGAGGTGGGGTATAACTCCCACCCCTTAATTTAGGCTGTGTACAGCAACTACCTTCTAAGAGTAAAACATGGAAAGAAGGGAAAAAGACTGTTTACAATGGAGAAGACTGACAAGCACTACCTCAGCCAAGCGATTGAGGTCAACATCAACAGTGATAAGTCATGTTGATAGTATGTACCCTTGACACAATGTGATGAAAATGGCACTTTACGTCAGTGATCTTCCTCCCCAAAACCCACAGTCATGAGAAAAAACATCAGACAAACCCCAATTGATAGACACTCAGGAAATACCTGACAAGTGCTCCTCAACAAGGTCATCAAAAACAAGGGAAGTCTGAGAAATTCTCACAGCCAAGAAGAGCTTCAGGAGACATGACAACTAAATGTAATGTGGGATCCTGTGTGGGATCCTAGGACAGAAAAAGGACATTACATTAAAACCAAGGAAATCTGAACAAACTGTAGACTTTAATTAATGATAATGTATCAGTGTCGGTTCATCAGTTGTGACAAACGTAAATGTTTATAATAAGGGAAACTGGTGTGGGCTATATGAGAACTCTACTATCTTACAGCTTTTCTGTAAATCTAAAACTATTCTAAAATTAAAAGTTTATTTAGGGACTTCCCTGGTGGCACAGTGGTTAAGAATCTGGCTGCCAGTGCAGGGGACATGGGTTCAATCCCTGGTCCGGGAACACCCCACATGACATGGAGCAACTAAGCCCGTACGCCACAACTACTGAGCCTGCGCTCTAGAGCCTGCGAGCCACAACTACTGAGCCCGTGTGCCTAGAGCCCGTGCTCTGCAACAAGAGAAGCCACTGCAGTGAGAAGCCCACACACCGCAACCGAGAGTAGCCCCTGCTCTCCACAACTAGAGAAAGCCCACGCGCAGCAACAGACCCAGTGCAGCCATAAATAAATAAATAAAGTTTATTTTTTTTAAAAAGACTAAAATAGAATAACACTTGGTAAATCAATTCCCTTCTTGGTGAATTGCTATGAATCAAAATGTTATATATCTTCCGTCCTTAGATTGGTGTCAGGATTGGAGTTAATATCATTAGAGAATTATCTCAATATCATTGCTAATTATCCAGCTTGAGTATGAATTATCTTGAAGGAAATGAGTAAAGTTCTTTGGTTTTAAGTAAAGAAAACCCACAAAATTATCAGAATAATGCCCCAATATAAGGTGACCCTGAGTATAAGGCAATTTCTTATCTTTCCAATGAAAAAATATTTTTACATACATATTTAAGATCATAATTTTAATAAAATATGAATTTAGAAATATTATTTCCCTCCACCTGTCCCTTTTTATGAAACAGTGTTGCTTAAATTTTTTTACATGCAACGTTGATGTCAATATTTGGCACCTAGTAGGTTGTCAGTAAGCATTTATTGAATGAATGATAGTTTGAGATCATTGAGATATATAGAGAGCCCTGGATCACTCTGTGAGGATCCACTGAAGGTTTTTGACCAGGAAGCTAATACACAAAGGTGGAGTAGTATTTAGCCTTTTCTCAGGGGAAGTGGAGATATCACAAATCTTCTGCTTAAGGGAGGCCAAGGTGTGGCCAGGTGTTGGCCTAGGGGCACAGACGGAGCCCTGACTTAGGAGTCAGGCAGATTTGGATTTAGAAACTGCTGGAAGCTGAGTGGTCTCAAGAGTCTCTCTGAGGAGGTGCCACTGAAGCCAGGACCTGAGGGTGTAAAGAGTAAGGGCAGAAGCTCTTGGACGGGCATCACACAGGCAGAAGAGACTCTACTGTCTCGGAGACAGAGGAAGGAGCCCACTGGGACCAGAGGATAGTGAGTGGGGACCTTGGAAACCATGGAAAGGACTGCATTTTTTTTTTAAGTGGAAAGGAAAAAATGGGATTGACATCTAATTTGCAGTCCTAAAAAACCACTTCCTTCTGTGAGGAGAATGGGTTGGAGGAGGAGTCAAGAATGGAATCAAGGAGGCCAGATTGGAGATAATAATTAATAATAATAATAATAGTAATAATAGCTAACACGCTGCTTACTAAATGCCCATGGACTGTTCTAAGCACTTTACATGAACCAACTCATTTAAGTGTGCTTCCTAGTTAGCACTCTCTTTCATTCTCAAAAGTACCACAGATTTTTTTTTAATACATTTATTTATTTGTTTGTTTTTGGGTCTTCGTTGCTGAGCGCGGGCCCTCTGTAGTTGCGGTGAGCGCTTTGTTGCAGTGCTCAAGCTTCTCATTGCAGCGGCTTCTCTTGTTGCAGAGCGCAGCTCCAGGCGCACGGGCTTCAGTAGTTGTGGCTCGTGGGCTCAGTAGTTGTGGCACACCGGCTTAGCTGCTCTGCGGCATGTGGGATCTCCCCGGACCAGGGCTCGAACCCATGTACCCTGCATTAGCAGGCGTATTCTTAACCACTGCGCCGCCAGGGAAGTCCCCCACAGATTGTTTTTGAAGTATAGTTGCTGTACAATATTATATAAGTTACAGGCATACAATAAATATAGTGATTCACAATTTTTAAAGGTTATACCCCATTTATAGTTATTATAAAATATTGGCTGTATTCACCATGTTGTTCAATATATCCTCGTAGCTTATTTCATACCTAATAGCTTGTACCTCTTACCTCCCCTACCCCTATATTGCCCCTCCCTATTCCCTCTACCCACTGGTAACCACAGTTTGTATGATAAATTCCAGGAAACTATGAATCAGCCAATTAACATTTTCAGAGGGCCTTGATAGTTGGAGTGGTCAGTCTCCTCTACCCATCATTTTCAAACCATCCTATGAAAGCCACTAACCAAGACAACTCTACAGTACAATATGAAAGTAGGAAAAACTGTGGAATCTCATCTCTAAACTTCCTGAGGCCCTTCCTTTTGTTCCCTTCTGTCTTAACCCTGTCTCTTGGTTCTGAGTTTATGTGGGCATTTCTATTTGTCTCTTTTTCTCAGTGTCTTTTTTTTTCCCTTTAACTCTCTCCCTTGAGTCTCTTTCCGTTTGTCTGTGTTCTGTGTTTCTTTCCTCTTTACCCTCTTTGCCTTCCCCATTCCCCCTCTCTATTCTCTTCCCTTCCCCTAATCTCACTCATTCTTTCTTCTTCCCTCAACTGGCTGGTGAGGTACTGGCATGTACAGTGAATCTGTTCTGCTTAATATATAAAAATTGATATTGACTATTTCCACTTAAAACTAATTAAGGCTCCCAAGAGCCAGTGTACTCCTTCCAAAATGCTTCTATAGATGATTGTCACAAAGTATTTTAAATCTTTTTATCCCAGTTCCTGCATTCACATCTCTGGAGGAAATTTACCTAGTACCCCACTCAGCTAACTGGCTTCTTCCAATCCCCACACCTTCCCTTCTCACTCCACCACCACCTGCCGACTGCCTTCTCTACTTTAGGTCTGTCCCCAGCTCCTCTGCTGGACTGCACCTAAATCATACCAGACCACATGTTGAGCCAAGTGTCTCTCATTCTTCCATAATGTTTGTTTTAGTTTCTTTCCTTTGTTACCCTTCTAAGGCTTGATACCTTACAAACTATTGCTTTTGCTCTGAAGCTTATTTTTAAGCTGCTCTTACTTTTACGTATGAGTGCTTCTTTTGCCTGCCTAGTTCCAAATAGCGGCTACCAGGGACAGCTCTCTTCCAAGCAGAGGCTCCCTTCATAACGAGCGTTCCTTTGTGTTCATCCTGCATATAAATCACCAGGGAGCTTTTAAATGAGAAAAGACCTGGCTGACCCAGAAGGTGGTATTTATAAATAGTCCTCCAGCCCCCGATCCTTAAAGCTTGTCCACCTAATCCTCTCCGCTCTCAAGATTGGAAGTGACTTGACCTTTGAGTCTTAAAACTCAGGCTCTTTTTCTTTAAAAAATCTGGTTGGCAAAAAGCTGTTAAAACAAAAATGTTCTCAGCAGGATGATGATCAGTCATCAGAGCTTGCCTTTCATTTCCAACATTTTTAGCCAAATATGCTTCCTCTTCTGTGGACCAATTTTTCACATTGTTATTATTTTAAGACACTTACCTCAGTAATTTTTATTTCTTTTTACTGATAGGCTATCACGGATTTGTATTTTTATGATTTAGAAAGCTGTTCCCAAATGACTGCATCTCTATCATGAACTAAGAGCCTTCCTTTTCACTACTAAAATCACAGAACTTGGAGGGGCTCTAAGTAGCCTCCATCCCAGCATCACTGGATAGAGCTCTGTTATATTTCCCTAATGTTGTATTATTTACTGAAGCTAAAATCTCATAGGTTTTTGTTAGGATTATGAAATGAAGCACATGCTATAGACACTAATAGATAGTGTCTATTTACCTAGTACCCCACTCATCTAACTGGTTTCTTCCAATCCCCACACCTTCCCTTCTCACTCCACCACCACCTGCCGACTGCCTTCTCTACCTCAGGTCTGTCCCCAGCTCCTGCACTGGACTGCACCTAAATCATACCAGACCACATGTCTGATTAGGGTACATGCAGGAACTGCCTAATTGTTGAATTGGCCAAAGATTTTTTTTTTTTTTTTTACTATATTTCCCATAAAGATAATTAAGTCCTTAATCTGATTATTTATAAAGAGAAGAGATGCTTATATTAGACAAACCATGTGTTTTTAGCAGCCTCTCTCCCTTGTTATAAAATGGAGGAAACTTAAATTCACTATCCACTAACTATCAGAGAGAATACTCTAATTTAAGGCTGTTTTCTTTTCATCCCCTGACAGATTGAAGAGTAAGTCCTGGTCCCAGGCTTTTCTTTGCTGACCTGGGCCAGGGGTAGTAATGCTTTTTCTAGAAGCTACTAGGTCTGATCCATCTGTTGCTTTGTGGGGAGAACCCCTTCCCCAAGGCTTTTCTTGCAGTAGTTTTGCTGGAATGTCCTACTTGCATGTGAGCCTGGAACTTTAGAAGTAATTTTAGTTCTGTTATTTAATTTAAGAAAGTTTGGTGTCCAGTGTGGCTGTATTTGTACATAAGAGACTATCTGTAGAAAAAGAATAAAAAATGTGTACACAGCAGGTTGAATAAGTATTGTGTCTTCTAAAAACCTTGGGCTTATATGTCTAAGGCAATTCTGTTTAGATCAGCGCTCAGCATGGACTTGCTAGAGCAGTAGTATCTGTTGTTTTATTTCTCCAGTTGGGGAAGCTTTCTCTTAATATATGGAGACTCTAGAATGGGTAAGAATATGTGTAGTAATTAGAATTATAAGACATGGCCTAAGCAAGTATGGATACTTCTGACTTGCTTTTGGATTCCGTTGTTAAAAAAAAGTGGAGTGTAGAAATATGAAACAGAGGAGAGAAAACCACGTAGGTACAGCAGAGCAGCAGTATTCAGCCATACAATGAGCATACAAGGAGGGTTTGTTAGGATTACACACACACAGAGGAGAGTAGCACAACCAATACAACTTCAAAGCAATGGTGGGTTCATGTCGGGGGACAGTGCACAAGCAGACCAAGGGCATAGGAAGCTTAGGGTACCCATCACATTCAAGGCACACTCCTGGATAACCCTTGGTTCTCTTTTGTGACTTTTTTAATATAGCAGCAAAACTTAGAAGGAATCTCTCCAGAGGGTTAAATGTAGTACCATTATGTACGTAATGATGCTAATCAACTGTGTTGTTCAGGGTTCTTCACTGCAAGCTACCAAACAATGGGAAAGGCCCTCAAAGGCTCTCTGGTGTTTTCAGAACTGACTGCATTTGGAGGAACAGGGGAAACACTGCAGAAAAGGTGGGGTTGGCACTACCTGCTGCCCCACCCTGAAGAAAAGCTGACTTTTCCTCAAATCCTTGTGTGACTACAGCTTCAGGGCCCCAGGTGTCCAAGCCTAGGTCACGTGCTTGCCCCCAGCTGCACCATGACCTGGAGAGAAGGATCTGGATCTTCTAGTTGCTGTAGTGCAAAGCAGTCACTGCCTCCCATGGGGGAGAGGAGGCTGCAGGGTGCTGGTTGGGAAGAAGGTTTGGTTGCTAGACAGCAAAAAAAAAAAAAAAAAAAAAAAAAGGCATGTAAACTGTATCTATCCGAAGCTCAGTGTCTTTACAAATATTAACCATCTTTCTCAGGCTCAGCCAGCATGCATGGAGAATATTAATTTCATTTTCCTTTAATGATTTGTTCATTGTTTTTAAAAACAAAGACAAAAACACTTGGGACTATCTTTTTAAATTTAGTCTTTATCAAAGTTGTATGTGTACATCATTTAGAGTCATAGTTCTACCCAGTTTCTAATGAAGAACAGCATTCCATGTGCTCCCATTCCTATTCTCTACTCCCCAGAGAAAACTATTTTCAATTCTTTCTAGCTGATTTATTTGGTATTTATCTTGATATTTCTAAATAGCACACTGTGGTTATGTCTTAATGTTTCCGTTTTGGGCATTATTTATCAACTTCCCACGATGGAAATGAGTTTTGTTCTTTCTCAACACTTTATGCTTACTCACACATACACTCTCTTCTCCTTCCCCCATCCTCCCAGGATAATTGTATTGGATCCATAGCCTGTGTTTTTATTAGCATTACATCAACACTGTTTGCAATGAAGCCATGTAGTATAATGTGACTACTACTTTCTCCCAGTACCACCTTTGATTTTTCCCTGATGTTAATAATTGTTTTGGTTTTTTAATTCATTTGCTTCAATTTTCTATACTTCTCACTGATGTGACCCCCAGATCTCCCCTAACTGAATAAATCCTCTTTCCATATAAACACATTAGATATTCTATGAATTTCATCTTTTTTTTAAAATTTCATCTTTTTTTTTTTTTTTTGGCTGCAATGGGTCTTCGTTGCTGCGCGCGGGCTTTCTCTACTTGCGGCGAGTGGGGGCTACTCTTCGTTGCAGTGCGTGGGCTTCTCATTGCAGTGGCTTCTCTTGTTGCGGGGCATGGGCTCTAGGCATGCAGGCTTCAGTAGTTGCAACAACGCGGGCTCAGTAGTTGTGGCTTGTGGGCTCTAGAGTGCAGGCTCAGTAGTTGTGGCGCACGGACTTAGTTGCTTCGTGGCATGTGTATCTTCCCGGACCAGGGATCGAACCCATGTCCCCTGCATTGGCAGGAGGATTCTTAACCACTGTGCCACCCGGGAAGTCCAAATTTCATCTTCTTAAAAAGAAATCTCTTCCTAAGTGTTCTGACTTGCTCCTGTCTGGACCCTGGACCAGTCACCCTCCAGGCCTGCTAAGGAGCTATTGTCTTGGGGTCTCCTTCAACATCACTCTAAGGACCCCTTTACCTGTCTCTTGTTTTAGATCCCTTGCTTCCTCAATTCAGTGTCATCCTCTTCCTTGGTCTTCCTTGTCATTTTGAAGGAGCATGCTACCATTCGTTTCTTTTTTTTTTTTTTAATTGTTTATTTATTTTTGGCTGTGTTGGTCGTTGCTGCTTGCAGTCTTTCTCTAGCTGCAGAGAGCAGGGACTGCTCTTCGTTGTGGTACGCAGGCTTCTCATCGCGGTGGCTTCTCTTGTTGCGGAGCATGGGCTCTAGTTGCGTGGGCTTTAGTAGTTGTGGCCCACGGGCTTAGTTGCTCCGCAGCATGTGGGAATCTTGCTGGACCAGGGATCAAACCTGTGTCCCCTGCATTGGCAGGCGGATTCTTAACCACTGTACCACCAGGGAAGCTCACCATTCGTTTCTTGAGAAAGTAAAGGTTTTTTTAGTTTTAGGAATCATTTCCTTGAGAATTTTAAAGACACTGCTCCATTTTTTTCTGTCCTCCAAAGTCCCTGTTGAAAAGTCTCATTCATTCTGATTTTGACCCTTTGCGTAACAACTTATTTTCCCTCTGGAAGCTTCTCTTTAACCTTGATGTTCTGAAAGTTCACAATGATGTGACTTGGGCCCTTGCTGGACCTTTTCTTGAATTCATTTGTTTGATGACTTCCTCTCCGTGGTGTTTTCTGTTCCTTCTCAAATTCCTGCTAGTTAGATGTTGGACCTGTTGTACTGATGTCCAGTTTTTGCATCTGTACTCTCCTGTTTTCTATCCTTGTAGTCTTTTTCTTTTTCTTTCTGAAATAATCTCTCAACTTTGTCTTCCAACCCTTGCATGGAGTTGTTTGGTTCTGCTATCAAAATGTATATTTGGGGCTTCCCTGGTGGCGCAGTGGTTGAGAGTCTGCCTGCCGATGCAGGGGACACGGGTTTGTGCCCCGGTCCGGGACGATCCCACATGCCATGGAGCGGCTGGGCCCGTGAGCCATGGCTGCTGAGCCTGCGCGTCCGGAGCGGAGAGGCCACAACAGTGAGAGGCCCGCGTACCGCAAAAAAAAAAAAAAAAAAAAAAAAGTATATTTTCCTAGAGTTTTTTTTGTCCTCTGAACATACTTTCTTTATTTAATTGGTATTGTTGATGCATTTATTGTATGATGAGCAATACAGAAACAAGAAAATATAAATATGTAAGTTAGAAGGCATTTTCTGACTGAAAGAGATTATCAGTTGACCACTCTCAAAAGTTGTAACTTTGAGCCAAAGAAAAACCACCTAAAATACACAAAATTCAATGGTATACAATTTTTAGTACAGTATTTATAAGGATTATGTTTTTTTAAAGATTTATTTATTTTATTTTTGGCTGCTTCAGGTCTTAGTTGTGGCACACAGGATCTTCTTTGAGGCATGCGGGATATTTTATTGCGGTGCACGGGCTTCTCTCTAGTTGTGGTGCATGGGCTCCAGAGCGCATGGACTCTGTAGTTGTGGCGCGTGGGTCCCAGGGCACATGGGCTCTGTAGTTTGTGGCACTCGGGCTGCGTAGTTTGTGACACTCAGGCTCTCTAGTTGAGGTGCATGAGCTCAGTAGTTGTGGTGCACTGGCTTAGTTGCCCTGCAGCATGTGGGATGTTAGTTCCCTGACCAGGGATCGAATCCATGTCCCCTGCATTGTAAGGTGGATTCTTTACCACTGGACCAGCAGGGAAGTCCCTGTAAGGATTATGTTTTGCTGGTTGTTTTTGTGTTTGTTTTTAATGCTCATTTTTAAAAGTTTGTATCTTCCTCTGTAGTCTTTTTTTTCCTCTAAGTTGCTTTTCTTCCTCTTTGTTTTGGTCTGTCTTTCATAGTAAATGCTTTCTTGAGTTTCTAGTGATCCTTGGTTATCTTCTCATATTTAAGAGCAGGCCACTAAAAAGCTACTTGAGAGGTCTGGACTTGTGAGTAAAGCTTATGGACTGTGATCTTCACTATAGGGCAATCTGCCTGAGTCATTTACTGGAATTTCTCTCATATCTGTTTCTTTAGGTCTTTTATCTTGGCTGGTCATATTCTGTTGGAAAATTTTAAATTTTGCACTGTTCATTTTCTACCTCTTTCTTGCAATTTCTAGATGTGTACAGTCTGAGTTCTCATGTTGTAGACAAAAATATCTCCCCTGGGTCTCTGCTTTTTCCTTTAAATGCCTTTTGTACTCTCCTAAACATTCTTTTTTTTTTTTTTAATAAATTAATTTATTTGGCTGTGCCCGGGTCTTAGCTGCAGCATGCAGGATCTTCATTGCCACATGCGGGATCTTTAGTTGTGGCATGTGGGATCTAGTTCCCTGACCAGGGATCAAACCCAGGCCCCCTGCATTGGGAACATGAAGTCTTAACCACTGAACCACCAGGGAAGTCCCTCTCCTACACATTCTTATTTGCTTTCTTGGCACTTAGCAGTTAGGCCCACTTGCTAAAAAATAAACAAGAGCTGATAGGAGCAAATCTGAAACACCTAGAGTACAAAGTAGGAGTCACTTCAGTGCCTTGTTTTTCCTTAATATATTGATCAGAAATTGGATGAACCTTCGGGATGCTGAGACAGGGAAGATACTCTGGCAAGGAACAGAAGACCTGTCACTCCCTGGAGTGGAGCATGAAGGTACTTTCCACCCTTTGTCTGCACAGGGCTGATGATGCAGAGCAGGCCTAGGCATCAGGGAACTGAGTTAATGGAGACCCAGCAGGCATAGCATGTCAGTCCACATGGTGCTGAGATGTCTAGTTTCTTTCTTATGTTTCTTTCTCCTACTTCCCAACACCCACCTCGTGCTGAAATTTTAGCATTAGAACATATCCTAAGATACAAAGATCTCAACTTTTTTCTGAAAGAAAATTTGTGTTTTTATCTCCCTGAAATAAAAGAAAAACCAAGGGAACAGAATAGAAAGAAGGTTCCCATTCAGCCCCTTTCCTGATAAGAGGAGCTGGGTAAGGCCTTTAGATGCACGAAATCTATTGTTCCTTGAAGATCTTTCAGTCAAATGCACTGGACCAGTTTTGGACCTCTGCCTTTAATTAAAGTGTAATTCTGTTACCAAGGCATTTTATGAAATTTAACATAGATAATGTACGCTCTAAATCATCTCTAAGAAGCTCCCAGAAATGCTTTCAATATTTCTTTTTCTTTACCAGCCCGTGTTCCCAAGAAAATCCTCAAGTGCAAAGCAGTGTCTCGAGAATTGAACTTCTCTTCAGCAAAGCAAATGGAAAAATTCCGCCTGGAACAAAAAGTTTTCTTCAAAGGGCAATGCCTCGAAGGTATTCTGCTGCCAACATACCTGAAATCTGGGCTTAGGGACAAAATCCGGACAGGGCCAGAAGTCAAGACCCAGTGAACTAAAGCACTGCTTTGATGATATTTATTTTGCAGCTCAGTTTGTGATAGGGTTCCTGCACCCTGGCAGACTGGGGAGCCCTGGCAAAAAGAAGCAAAAACAAAGCTGGCAACTACAAGGGGCTCTGAGCCCAACAAAAGGGTTACTGACCCTGGAGGGCCTGAGGTTGGTGCCTGCTTTGTCACTGGCGTGGTATTATAACATGGTCACAAGGAAGCTGCTGGTTAGGGCCTGGTACAGTGCTCTCCATACAGTCTTGTACAGATTTGACTGGCAAGGCCACTGTGCATTGAGTTTTTACCATGAAGTCTAAGAGTGTACATATGTGTCTTAGAGCTGAAATTCCAAGTGAAAAGGCCTATTCTGTACTTCCGTTTATATAATTTACATCCAGCCTACTTCTAAGAAAATATTGCTGGTCCTAGTCCTTTAGATCCCAGAGCATAGGGAGCAGGCCTCTAGTATGGTTCAGGGGACAGCCTGAAGGGGGCTTCCATGTCCTTTCTTTTGCCTCTGGCCTGGGCAGTTTCTGATGGCTTCAGTGGTGGTTCTTCGGGTAGGAAGAGGCTTGCTCTAAAGGATGGGGACATAGAGCCCTGAGACTCTGCCCAGGGCGCTAGCTCACCTGCTTTTCCTTCTTCCTTCAGAATGGTTCTTCGAGTTTGGCTTTGTGATCCCTAACTCCACAAACACCTGGCAGTCCCTGATAGAGGCAGCGCCCGAGTCCCAGATGATGCCAGCCAGCATGCTAACGTGAGTGAGCGGGCCGCAGGAACTGTGGAGGTGTCTAGAAGCAGGAATTCCAGGCACGTGGGACTGGTGGTCCCATTCAACAGGCAGGCAATCTAGGTTGAGAACAAGGGTAAAAGAGTATCCAGGGGTATCCGAAGTTACAGCTTACTGACTTTTGTCATGTGAAAAAGACAGTGTGATAGAATGGAAAGAATTAAAAACTTCAGATTAAACCTTTAGACTAAATTCCTGATTAACCCTGACTAGCTGCTGTGTAATCTTGGACAATGTACTTTACCTCTCTGGGCCTTATTCTCCTCCTCTCTAAATGTAGAATTAATAATTCTGTCTCACAGAGGTATAGTGAGGATAAAATGAGATGATATGGAAGGAAACTGGCATATAATATATATTAAGTCTATGCTAATTTGCTCCCTTTCCTTACTATGAAACTTCTGGTACTCTGTACTTTGAATAGCCTTCATTGGAATCTGGCAAAGTCCTAATTCTGTTTTAGAGGATAATGTTTGGTTATAGTTTTTCAGAGACTAACTTACAATTTTAATAGATGTGCTTCCAGCTCAAAGAATAATTAGTTTGTCCTTTGTCCCCAAAAGTCAGTCAATAACTGCCTACCTACCATTTTTCTCTTGGGAAAAGATTTTAATCTTTTAAAAGCTTTAGCAATATTGCCTAGTATTATTCACACAATATTGCCTAAAATTATTCACACAGATAATTGTGCAATATTGGATCATCTCTTTAAACAGGTCCTTTATGAAAGCCACATTGAATTTGTAAATAGAGGTTATTTATTTTATAAGTCTTGAATAGATTTCTAATTTGTATAATAGTAGGTATTTTTATATTCCATCAACCAGTCAGATCTTGAGTTCCTTATTTACCTATTTTATAATTAATTACTAGCAAGAAGATATCTGCTGGATATTGATTACCCTGGGAAAGAACAGTGTCATATGTAGAAGGGCATTTTTTAGATTTTATTAACCATTATTTGACTTATTCTTGTCCAGGCCTGATTTCTTTCAGGTATGAACACCACTAAGTCTGTGATAACATATTTAGGTTATTTAAGTTATGTCTTACTTTTTAGAACCCCAGAGTAGTACCACTGTTGCCTTTAACTCAGTACAAGAGTAGTTTGATTTGGAAACACTGAGATAACCACCAAGAAAAATGAAATTGCACACTGTATACAATACAGGTGTATTGTTTGGGGTTCTTAAGCCGTAAGCCATAGAAACTGACTCTGGCTTACAGGACAGCGTTGAAAGGGTAGGGCTGAGACCTGAGAAACTCTGAAAGATGCAGGTGACAGGAACTGTGGATGGTTTCCTCAAGGAGCAGCTGTGGGAAGGATCTTGCTCAGGGGAGAGAGTCTGATTGGCCCAGATTACATCCTGTGCCCACCCCTTTGCCAGGCGAGGGCGGGGCCACTTGGTTGACCCATGGACTGGAGATAGGGTGGCTCCCCAAGAGAAGAACAGAGTGCTGTTACTCAAAGTGAGGAGAATAGATGCAGGACAGGCCAACCCCCAGCTGTCCACCAGAGTAAGTTTATAGGAAAAGATATGTCCGCAGGTTTCCATGTGAATCAGAAAGTCAGTCATATTTATAGGCACCCCTGTGTGCAAAGCACTCTAAGGGCCTTAGGTATCCTGTGGATTAAGACATGCTCCCTCTTATGATTTCTGAACTTGAAGAAGACCTACCTAGTCACATAAGTTAAATGCCATGTTAGACATCTAACCCCATATGGACACAGATTTTAATATCCCCAAGCCAAGGTTATAGGTGAGTGCATGTCCACAAGCCCAGCAGACCCAGATTGAAACCACTTTGTGGAAATGAGATCTGTTGTCTAACACGCTCACTCTTTCGCCCTCTCTTCTTACTTGTAGTGGAAATGTTATCATAGAGACAAAGTTTTTTGACGACGATCTTCTTGTAAGCACATCCAGAGTGAGACTTTTCTACGTTTGAGAGAAGAATATGTGTGCATTTCAAGAATTCATTTTTTTAGGGGGAAGGAGGAAAGTGTTTACTTTTTTCCTCTATACATTTGATTTTTGACACTTCCACCCCTAATTCCCTCTACGGCAAAACCCACCTGCGGCCAACAGGGGACCAGCTCTGTGTAGGTAACCAGATGGCTTTTTTCTCTCAAGCCACCATCTTCGACTGACCAGATTAAACTCCCAATCCCAGACCAGGGCAGAGGGCACGCCTCAGCTCCTTCTTGGAGTAGACACGGGGACAAACACATACCACAAGCTGTTCCCGTCACCCTCCCTGCCTCCTTCTTGGGCCCTGCAGGCAACACATCTTCCTTTGGCCCCTGGTTTTGGAAAAATTCAAGTTCCTGACCCACGTTTAGTTTTTTTCCTACCATTTCTATTTCATACATTCTCATACATTTAACTTGTAAAATAGACTGTGATATTATTGTTACATAGTGAATTAAAACATACGAATTAAAATATTCCTATGTCTTTAGCATGGCATTGCTTTCATCTCTCCTTTTTTTGGAATGTGAACCTGGCTCCATGATGGGAAGAAAGACATTTAACAGACCAGACCGTAGGATCACAGCTATATTTTGCTCCAGAGATCGACTGATAGATCTTGTGGTTCCTGAGTGCTTCAGTTGCTGCTTTCCAAGAAGGTACAACATACCTGAACAAGACCCATGACCTTGACATTTGTCTTTTAGATGTGATATTTCGTGGTTCTCTTCCACAACATACATGCACCCTCTGCTTGTCTGTACTGTTTTTAGCTTTTTCCCTTCTTTTATAATGTGCATTTGTTCAAGAGGTTTCCAGAAAGGTTAGAAGTTCTAAGTTGGTAGAGTAAGGACTCATTCCTAAATGAGAAACTAGAAGTTACAAAATGAAGAAAAGATCTCCCTAAACTCAACTGGAGAACAATGGGAAGGCATCCAGGATGGGGTGGGATGCTGAGAGGCCTTAGAACCAGTGGTCAGAGGAAGCCCATGTGGCAGAGAAGTAGTTATATCTGCAGTGCTTCCAAGTCTGACAATAGAAAACTAAAAAGGGCTCTCTTTCAGGAACTTACCTCTGAGCTACCAGTAGCCTTCACTGTCCTTTATAAAATACCAACAATTAAAAGTTTTCTGGTTCCTCCGCTAGTAAGGTCTGAGGCCAGAGGAGGGAAAATACACCGAGAGATGGGCTCTCCTTGGTGTAGCCCCTGCTCCTAGATTCCTGCTCTCCTTCCATCTGTTACCGCAAAGGGCCTGTTTGCATATGTGGGTGGGGAGGAGAAGCAGTACATTTTTAGTATACTATCACCATCTTTCAGTGATGACTCCATTCTTCACATTAGATCTGTTATCTTCAAAAGCTAATTTTTAAATACCAAAGGTTGGATTAAAAAAAAAAAAAAAACAAGGTAAAAGTGAATCAAGCTTTTCTTTTGCTTTCCAAAACTGCCATGTCTTTTCTCAGAGTGAACCTGTCTCCTTCCCTCTTCCTGGACTCTATCTTCTCCCCAGAGTCCCATCAGGGAAGGCTGTCAGGGGCCTGGACACATTCTGATGGAGAAAGAACTTCCCAGGGAAGGCTTCTCCACCCGCTTAGACCTCCTTCACTGCCCTTCTCCACTCATTCACCCAGCCAATAGTCAGGGACACACTTCTTTGCCAGCCACTCTGAGAAGAACAAAAAGAATCGTAGTCCATTCATTCTTAGAAGCTTGCCATCCAGGTACATGTGCTCAGGCAAAATTGCTCATTTTATCATGAAACAAGCAAGACAAAAGAAGCGTGTGCTTCAGGCACAATACTGATCAAGGGGTTCCAAGCGCGGGTGGGATTTGAGCTGATGGGGAGGATGGCTGAATGCTATGGTGGGAGGAGAAGGGAAGTGGTACAGGCCAGGGAAGAAGTCAGGCAAAAGGAGATGGAGGACACGGGAGCTGCAGGGACCAGGGCCCTAGGTAGGTTAAGGTCAGCCCTTGTAGGGTGGGTGCGGGTCCAGATACCTGAAAATCTGGAGGGTTTGTGGATATATTAAAGGCTACAAAATGTTATTGGAAGGAGAAGCATACAGATCAGGCCTGGCACAGTGTACAGCCACTGGTTCTCAAACATTTATGGCACCTGCCCACACCCAGAGATTCTGACTCAGCATGTGTGGGTCCCAGAAATCTGCCTATGGAAGCACCCCAAGTGATTCTGCTACAGGTGTTCTGTGGACCGTATTTTGAAATACTGGTAGAGGCATTTAGTGAATATTAAAGACATACCTGTGTACACTGGTGGCCGTAAGATAAACTGAGATCTCCAAGCATGCTTAAGGAACAAAGGGTGGTCCCAGTTCTGAGCTGTGCCAGTGAGGGGAAGCTTTCAGTTGCTCAGGGCAATCAAGAGGAACTTTAGAGTCTTCAGAGGAGAGGACAGAAGAATCCCAGGCAGCATGGCCTTTGAGAAAGACTTGGGAGAACTTAGAGAATCTGTCAAACATAGATTTCTATTTAGAGAGTTTTGGTTAAGGTTTCCTGTGTGATGTGAGTAAACAGTCTCGTCCATCTTCCCATCTGTGTTACTGGCCAGTGTGCTGAGTGACTTCTGTGATGGAGCACACGGGGAAGCACTGAGTCTGGCTCTGGTTGGGCATGAGAGGGTGGAGGAATCACAGTCTACCGAAGAGGATCTAGCCACATTCAGGCCACACTTACAGGCCTGTTATGTGTATCAGGAAGATGTCGTGTGAGGCACAGGCCTGCCTTTCCTGAGCTTTGTCCCTCGTTGAGCAATTATAAGTGCCTGCCGTAAGAGAAGGACAAGGTGGGCATTTAAAGGAAGAAAACATTGCATGCAGCTCAGAAAAACTAGGAAAGCCCTCTCTTCTCTGGATCCTTCAACTCTCAGCCTACAAAATATGTTCAAGTTGCCCTAAAAAAAAATAAGCTTTTATAAATAAGGCTTTCCTTCAATCCCTCATGGCCTTCAGCTCCCGCTCCCTCCTTTTCTTTCTCTACAGATCCAAACCTTTCGGAATCGTCTCCACTCACTCTTTACACCCCCTACCTCTCATTGACTCCTCAACCCACGGCTTGGTGGCTCTGGCCTGTGGCTTCCTCTCCTTCGAGGCATCAGTGAACTCCACTGAGCCACTGCCCCCGTCCAGTCCTTCTTGCTTTATATGCTGGGACTCTGGGAGCCCCTTTGCAGGCTCTTCATTTTCTCCCAGCTGCCTTGTCCCTAAAATGTTTGTTGGTGGATTTGAGATTTTTTTTTTAGCTATTATATATTGAGAAAATGCTTGTGCAAATTCTTCTTCTTTTTTTTTTTTGGCTGCACCTCACAGCATGCAGGATCTTAGTTCCCCAACCAGGGATCAAAGCCATGCCCCCTACAGTGGAAGCTCGGAGTCCCAACCACTGGACCACCAGGGAATTCCCAGTTGTGCAAATTCTTTAAGCATTATACATTCACTGCATGCATATTTACTGAGCACTTTTTATGTACCAGACACTTGTTGGACAAGATGAGTGAAGTCCCCACCATTAGATTCTAACGAGAGGAGACAGAAAGCAGATAATTTTAGATAGTAATCAGTGCTCTGAAGAAAACAGGACAGTGCAAGGGCAGCATGTCTGAAATGAGGAGGTGAAGAAACGGAAAGAAGTCAGCATTCAGCTTTTGACCCCAAAACAGGATTGACAAGTCCCCAGCAAGCCAACAGTCTGGAAAGCCAGGATTTACTCAAAGGAAAAGATTTTTTAAATTCCTTAACCTATCATCAACAAAGTAAGAACCAGATGTGCCACACTTGATACTACAAAGGACTCAGGGTATGACAGGGAAGGCCCTGCCTTGTCGGGGGGAGTGACAGCCTCCCCTTCCACCCTGCGAAGGATGGAGAGGAGGAAGCAGGGCAAAGAGGCCCAGGGCTGATGTCCTCGCTTTCCTCCACCCCTCAGGCCTGGATGGAAAGGCTGGATAGAAGCATCTGCCCAGGTGTGGGGGAAGGATGAGAACTTCCTAGAGGTTAGTGGGGAGGGTCGGCTGCCCAGCAACCCAGTAGACGGAGGCCTATTCACTTAGCTTCATAACCATCTCCCCTATAGTGTCTTCCATCCCTATCACCCCGGCCGCAGTTCCTATATCCATCTGGGGCCAGTCCAGCTGATGGCATGGCCTCCCCTTGTGATTTATCCTTCACATCACAACCAGAGAGCCCCAGGATGTGCATCTGCTCACCAATTCCTGGGTATTGTCGAGTTTATTTTTAGAATTTCTTGCTAGTGACCTGGTAATTGTTTTGCAGCATTCAAAATGCACTGTTAAAATGGTCCTCAAAGTGAAAACATTAAATGGCTTAGCAGTTCTTTTTGGTGCTTTTATTTGGTCTGAAACTGAGCAGCTTCAACTATAGCTTTGAATAAACTGAGGGATGCAATACAGTGGACTGAGAAGCAGAAATCTGGTAAATATATTTGGTTCCCAAACCATACACCGAGGCACCCCAGGGCACTGCAGCAAGTTCACAGGGGTGCCATAGGATCTTTTAGTTTTTAAAGGAAATGCAGTAATATGGGACATCTGTCATACACTGCTCAAAATCAACGTGAACAGGAAATGAGGGGAGTGGTGTCCAATCTGATTCCAGGTTTGAGAAGCTGTGCAGTGCCCAACAGGCACACACACTCCATTAGTAAGTCACTGTGATGGTAAATGAAATAAAAATATTTTTTTCTCTCAATCTATGTGGCTTTTGTTTTTCCAAAATAATACGACAGCTACTAAGTTAGGACATAAATACTTAATAAGTTGTTTGGACCTAACTACTTAATAAGTAGAATTGTTATTTGTTTTGACCTAGTTGCACCGTGAAAAAAATTGCTGAGACACAAAGATTACTGTAAACAGAGAGCATTCAGGGATCTCTGATAAAGCCCTTAGTTTAAAATTATGCCTTTCAGAGGGTTAGAAACACACATGCAGGGACTTCCCTAGTTTCCCAGTGGTTTTCTGTGCTCCCAACCTCGGGAATCTGGGTTCAATCCTTGGCCAGGGAACTAGATCCCGCGTGCGGCAATGAAGATCACGCATGCCGCAACTAAGACCCAGCACATCCAAATGAATTAAATAAATAAATTTTTTTAAAAAAAGAAAAGAAACCACACGCACACAAACATCACTGACAGCAGTAGCATCAAATGCATATTGACCACCCAGCTCTGAACTCTGAGACAGCCTTTGGTTCCATGGAATGCTTTTTTTTTTTTTTTTTTTTTTTTTTAATTTATTTTGGCTACTCTGTGTGGCATGCGGGATCTTAGTTCCCAACCAGGGATTGAACCCAGGCCCCCTGCGTTGGGAGCGCAGAGTCTTAACCACTGGACCACCAGGGAAGTCCCCCATGGAATGCTTTTTTTTTTAAAATTATTTCATTTTATTTATTTTTGGCTGTGTCGGGTCTTCGTTGCTGCACGTGGGCTCTCTCTAGTTGCGGCGAGCGGAGGCTACTCTTTGTTGCGTTGCGCATGCTTCTCATCGTGGTTTCTCTTGTTGCGGAGCTGGGGCTCTAGGCGCACAGGCTTCAGTTGTTGTGGTGCATGGGCTTAGTTGCTCCACGGCATGTGGGATCTTCCCAGACCAGGGATCAAACCCGTGTCCCCTGCATTGGCAGGCAGATTCTTAACCACTGTGCCACCAGGGAAGTCCCCCACCATGGAAGTTCCCCACCATGGAATGCTTTTAAATTGTTGCACTTATTGAAGGAAATGTATTCAAAGTTAAAAAAAAAAAAAAAAAAAAAAAAGACATTTACTCAAATTTCTTAGAATGACTACATAAGTGACTTGGTTTATTCAAATCATCCCCCAAATAACTCCTCAATTACAAGAGGATAAGCAAAATTGTCACTTGAATGTTTCATATATATTATAATTATTACTTTTGTGTTGGGCTAAAGTGTGTATTTTGAGCTATACAGTACGCTCTCTGAATGGTGCACAGGACACCCCTGTATAATCAAGCTGTACATGACTGGTCTACCTATTTACAGAACTGGAATTTCATTTCACCGTTTTGTGTTATTACAGAAGCTGATAATAGTCATTGGTTTTCTTTCATGGTACATTGTTGGTCATATGTATTGGTTACTTGGGGCCCAACCCTTGGCCAGAATTGTAATCCACATTATCTCTTCTGGCAGATTGTCACTGATTATTACTCTTTTAATTGGCTTGTATTCAGCAACGATCTATAATGCATCTGGTAGAATTAGGCTAAGGCTTTTCTTGGAGGGTTCACATTTACTTAAAAGTAGACGTTTTATGATATTGAAATGGTTTTATGACCATAGTGATCCTCAAGCATTTCCAGGCTCAAATGATATCATTATGGCACAGAATTCTGGGAGCTCAGTTGTGGATTTGGTGGCGTTTTGAAGGAGGCACACAATCATTTGCAGAGGAAAACCTTGCCTCTGGCCACAAACACCTCCCCCGCCTCCCAGGGAGTCAAGTAGCCACTGGGAGTGCCCACTGAAAAATGTCATTGCATAACAAGAGACTACCATTCAAAAGTCAAGGGACATCCCTGGTGGCGTGGTGGTTAAGAATCCTCCTGCCAATGCAGGGGACATGGATTCGATCCCTGGTCCAGGAAGATCCCACATGCCGCAGAGCAACTAAGCCCGTGCGCCACAACCACTGAGTCTACGCTCTAGAGCCCACGAGCCACAACTACTAAAGCCCACGTGCCACAACTACTGAAGCCCGCTCACTCTAAGGCCCGTGCTCTGCAACAAGAGAAGCCACCGCAATGAGAAGCCTGCGCACCACAACGAAGAGTAGCCCCTGCTCACCTCAACTAGAGAAAGCCCAAGACTAGAGAAAGCCTGTGTGCAGCGAGGAAGACACAACACAGACAAAAAGTCAAGTCACTGTTGGTGATTTTGACAGGCGCCCCGAGCAGAGCAGGAAAATAACAGAAAGCCCACCCACCTAATACTGGGACACATTTGGTGCCAAGATCAGTTAATATTCTTTCTTTAAAATGGATTCAGACCTCACTGTCTCCAAGGAAAGGAATGAGCTTCTCCTGGGGAGAGATGCTCACCGCGAGGCTAACTAGTAGAGCAGCTCACCAGGGACAGTGTTGACAGAGGGGTCAGACTTGTAGAAGCCACTGTCACTTCCACCCACAACTGGAACCCACCCTTCCTCAGCCCCTTCAAGGCTAGGTGACTGCCCAGCATCGCTGTCCAGCAGATCACAGCCCCGGGCTCCAGTGGAAACCACAAGAGTCAGACTTGGGACATTGGAGGGAGACTGGCAAAAAGGACCCAGAGAATAACTATGTGAGAACGGGTAGAAGTTTTCCTAGGGTACAGAATGGCATTGAAGCTGAATTTCTATGTCAGGAAAGTACGGACATATTTTGTGAATCTTGATATATAGGGTCACATGCTTTCTAGAAAGGTTTGTACCAGTTTCCACCCTTTGCTGTCCCTCAACCTACTGATACCAGTCACCTCCTGGGCTGTGTTGACAAAGGGCACTGCCATGAGCACAGGGCCTCCGACCACCTGACCACCTGCAGCCAAGGGAGCCTGCGTGAGGCTCGTGCAGGCCTCTAAGAGCCAGGCTGTGGAACCGCTTCCCAAGAATCCTTTCCCAAAGTCTGCTTAGTTCAGCAAATATTCCCTGAGCCCTGGTGAGGGTCCTTGTTGTGCAAGATCAGCTTTTTCTGGACATGACTGTCCTTCAATATGTTAATAGGCTTTCTGTGAAAAAAATCCAGGTCAAAAGAACTTGGGATGAGCTGCATGTTAAACCTTATTCTTGGCGACTCCTTGGTATATTAAAAACCCAGTGAGTTCCGTGGAAAGAAGACACTTTTTAACACTGTTTAGCCCAGCACTTCTCCAAACAGGATATCACCCCTCAGGCACAACTTGGGGCAGAGAGGCAGCTGGGAGGCACCAGGCTGCATAAAGATGACGGGTCTCACCTCTTATCCAGGAGCCTCCCAGAGCAGTTGAGTTAGTTCAATGAGACTGTTTGGCTATGAGGCACAGCTGGGAACACTGGAAGTTCAATGAGTCCCTGGGAGATCAGAGGACCAGAGAGTACTGGGCTTAGAGATGAGGGAAAGGGACGCTCCAGGCTGGTGATGCAAGAGGGGCAGCTCAGATGACCCTGGGCCCTCCCTTCCCCCCTGGCTGGGAATGAGTGGAGCAGTACTCTGCAGTCCTGCTGAGAGATGGACAGTGAGCATCACAGCCTCTTCTGAGGCGGATTCACCTCCCTCTGTTCCCTCTCAACCTGGAAACCACACCAGAGAAGCGATCCCCCACACATATGTGCTCCTCCCTCTTCAAGCTGTCTTTGTTCATGGAGGCCTGGTTGGCCTTGGAGACTGGAACCTGGAGCCCTGTATTCTTCTGTTTCCTAGTATGGCTCAGAGACCACAGAAAACCCACCCTGAACCAGCCCAAGCGAGGAAGAAATGTACTGACTTGTATAATTAAAAAGTCCAGAGATTGTTCTAGCTTCAGGCATTGCTGGACTCGGGCTCAAGCGATGTCATCAGAACTTAGGGTTCCTCTTCCTCTTGGCTCAATTCTGCTCCTATCTGTGTGGGCTGCAGCCTCAGCTTCTCACTCAGCTGCCTAAGTTCAAGATTCAGGCCCGAGTTTGTTCCCTTCCCAGCAACTCAATCAAAAATCTCAGGGCTCACTCTGATTGGATCAACTTGGGTCGTGTGCCAGCTCTGAGCCAATCAGTAGGCATGGGGGGGTGGGTGGGAAGGCTTCAGGTACTGATTGGCCAGGACTGAGTCACATCCTGCCTGTGGGGCTTGATTAAGATTGGGGGAGAGGAAATTCTCCAGGAGGCAAACTGGACAGTTTCAGGAAATTATTGCCAAGAGAAGGGTGAAGGCTGCTGGTGGCAAAAACAACAGATGTCCCCAGTACCTTCTGGAATTCTCACCAGCATCTGCTTCCTGCAAGGGATCTGCTCCCTGCCAAGAGCCTCACAGCTGGGCCCCAGCATGGGTGCCTGTGAAATGAGCTTGTCTCAAATGACCACCTGGCACTTCTTGTTGCCATGGGCAGCAGGCTTGATGGAGAGCTCATGAGGGCATACACCCTTCCAAGCTGGGTTCTTCGCTATGCCCAGGACTTCACGGAATCCACACCAGCCACTGGCTGCTAGGCCCTCTCCATAAATAATGCACATATCATTCACCTAGTATATAAGGTCAATGTCCCAGGCAGCCTTAGAATGTTTCAGCCGCATTTTGTAATTTGAGCTTTCATCACCTCTCTGAGCTCAGACCAGACCCAGGCTGAGGTCTCTGGAGAGGAGGTACCTGAGGACAGCCCCGCCCTTGCTTTCAAAGGCTTGAGGTTGGGAGGGACAAGCAGCCACACTGCAGAACTGGACTGCCCCCAAGTAAAGCTGTTACCAGGCTTTTCATCCCCCTGAAGCAGCTTCCACCAGGAGGGAACTACAGGGTGGCCAAGGGCCTGAGGCAGGCAGGGCTGGCCTGCATCCAGGACACAGGAAGCCACAGAGGAGGCTGGACATCAGGGCTCTGGTAGGACTGGATCTAGGAGGGCTTTGGGCCCCTGGGCCAGCAGTGAAGCTGAGGAGAGGCGACTCCAGATGCTGACACTCAGGTCTGGGGCAGACTGGCAGGCAGCTCAGAGTTCCAGGGAGTGCAGGTGGGAAGCCCCGACCCCCACCCCCAATTCCAAGCAGCTGAAGGCCCTAAGGCTGCACTTAGGGCAGCAGCCACTGTGAGCCATCCTACCATAGGGCCCAGAGACAGCCAAGAGCTGGGCCTGCTCAAGGAGGGTGTTCTGCACACGAAGCCTTTGAACAGAACTAAACAAGAGGGAGCCCAGGGGTCCAGAACCCAGGGGTCCAGAACCCAGGGAAGGTCCATGGCTCCACAGGAGCCAACCCTGGCCTCAGCTCTGGCTCTGTCTGGGGAGGCCTGGGGTCTCCCCTCCAGGAAAAGAAGGACCAGACCCCTGAGATGGACCATCAGCTGCCCAGAGGGAAGGCTTGGGAAATGAGCACTGACTTTCATGTCTGACTGAGGTGCCAGCAACAGAGAGGGAGGAAGATCATGTTGTTGGGGGCTGGGAGTTGCTGTGGCTGCGTTTCCAAGGTCCAGGGGCCACTGAAGGGCTCTTTCCTGGACTGAGCAGAACGCGGGGGAGCCGCATGCAGTTCCCTATGCCCACCAGAGGGCGCCTGTTCCTCACAAATCTTCCAACTTGGGCTCCTTGGGCGCCCTGTCTTTGCCCTTGGAGGGGACGTTAGGAGTAGGATCAAGGTGACCCTGGACCCTGAGGGTCCCAGGTAGTGATAAGTTGTGTACTAAGCTCCGGACTAGAGAAAAGTGGGTTCTGCTGAAGGCAACAAGGGCTGTTCCAGACCAAACCTTTGGAGGTATGAGGCAGTGCAGACGGGAAAGGGGAGATTTCCCGGGAGCTCAGCGCAGACGTGAGACCCTCAGAAAGGCAGCCCTGGGCCATGGCACATGCCTCATGCTCTTATTCCCTTCCTGCAGAGGAGGAGATAGAGGCCCAACAGAGTTCAGTCACTTGCTCCATACGAACATGGCTGCATGTCTGCGTCTGGACAGGGCTTCTGTCCTCCTTTCTGGGGCGTTTGGGGGTTACAGTTCCAAACTGGGTTACACCTGATCCAGCTCCATATGTCGTCTGTTATGTGGTCTTCCCAGACCCTTCCCCTGCCTTAGAGACCGCCTCTAGGCCCCCTCTAGGGCCTTGGAAACATCTGCAGGATGAGCCGCCCTGGGCAGCAGGACAAAGAACATCTGGTCTTGCCTCAAGGGGCCAGCAGCCCAGCCTGGCAGGGCACGTGGGATGGGCACACAGGGTCAGAGGGTCCCTGGTACCATAGCCTTGGTCTGGCCTTGACTCAGCAGTTAGGGGACAGCTCAAGGGGACACAGGCAGCCTGGGGCCTCCACACTGCATCCTCACTGCACACTCCACAGGCTCCAGCTCCTGTGAAGGGCAAGGCCCTCCCAGAACACGGGTGCCTGGCAGAAACCACAAGTGGGGGAGAGACGAGGTGTGGAATGCCATCCCACCACCAGGAGGTGTCCTGCTCTGTCTTTCCTGCTCCTCTCCGGATGTCTGGAGCCTAGAACAGTGCCTGGCACAGACAGAGCATTTGGTAAGTAAGCGAGTGGAGGGATGAATGAACAAGTGAATGGAATGGACAGAATCCTTACTATGTGCAGGAAAACTCGGTGAGTAAGAAGTGGCCCCTGACCTCAGTGGGCGACAGCCGAAAAGCACACAAACAGGTAAATATACAAGCTGACACTGCTTATATGAGAATTGCTGTGCGGCCAAGGAGAGAACTGGGGACTAGGGAAGGCCTCTCTGGGGAAATAACGTTCGTACTGAGGCCTAACACAGAGCAAGTAGTGAGAAGTCTGGGAGCAGGCATTCCTGGGGCGGAAAGAGCAAGTGCAAAGGCCCTGAGGGAGGACCAAGCTTGTCCCGGGCACAAGGAGGCTGATGTGGCTGGTGAGTAAGGGAGGCCGGGCACCGGGCAGAGGGAGAGGTGGCCCTGGTGTCGGAGCTGTCACTTACTGGAAGGGACTGTGCCCAGTTTGGTGGGCTCCCTGGTGTGACTAGGCTTGTCTCTTCTGGCTATGCCCTCACCCTGGCCCACTGCGTTCACACCTCAGCCTTGGTTACTCCGGCCTGCCCAGACCTCTCTCCCGCCCTCCAGACCTGTGCACACAACAGCCTCAAACACAGTGAGGCCACCACGTGGCGCCAGACCTTCAGTTCCTGCCTCTTTCAGGTGTGCCAGAGGGCTCAGGCCTGAGCCTGGGATCCTTGGTGGGAACTGCGTCCAACGTCCAATTAATTCATCCCTGAATCTAGACGCTTTACCCCACGTGATTACCCGGTTCTCTACCTCCCAGCACCTTCCCTTAATCCAGTCCCGCCCCCCAACACTACCTCCGCAGATGTCACTTTAGTGCTTCCCAGGGAGTTTTCCTATTTAAAGCCTCCATGCTTCCCCAAATCCTACCTCTGTACCTGGCTCAGATTGCCTGTCCCTGCCTCTCCCTTTTGCCCGTGTGCCCTCTGTGGCCTCCTGAATCAGGGCTGCCCACGCACTGCTCCTCCCCCACAAAAAACACCCCCCCACACGCATCTTTTTTTCATCCTCCTGACTCTTCCAGTCTCAGCGTCAGTGCCACCTCCTCCGGGAAGCCCTCCCTGCGTTGTCAGTTCCGAGCACCCGTATCAATGGCCCATCTTAAGGAGTTGTACATGGATACCTGGTTATTAACATTTGCTCCCCCCCCCATTCACACCCCCCCACCAACTTGTCTTGAAGACAGCTGACTCCTTAATGCAAGTGGTGGGGGCCTGAGAGGGAGGGAGAAGGGTGTAGATGAAATACCCCACAATGTCTCCTCCCATCAGGAGGCGCTGGGGTCCCAAGGGCTCTCCCTTGAGATAAAGCAGTGTGCCTGCACCCCAGCCAGCTCAAAGGCTAGGCAAGGAACGCCACGTGGCCAGTGTCAGAGGGCAGGGGTGAGGAGGGAGAGTGTGCAGCTTCTGAGTCCCTACCCCGTCCTCTGCCCACAGTCAGCCCGGCCTGCACTGCAGGACAGACTCGGGTACTCCAGGCTGAGGAAAGTGCATTCAGGAGGGACGAGGCAGCCAGGGTCATCCAGCCGGCAGAGGTGGGTCCTGCAGCCTCTCCACCTTAAAATCAAAGCAAAGTCCAGGCTCCCCCAACCCTGGGGTTTCAACCCTCCCTGACCCCTAGAGAAGGCATACCACACACCATGGGTGCTTGCAGGGGGCTTCAGCCCATGAAGCTCATCTGTGGACCCCAGAAGTTTCTTAAGAGTGCTCTGAACAGTCACCTCTCTCCCTGAGGGCCTGAGTTTGAGGTCACACTTCCTCCAGTTTGCTCTCCTGACTCACTGCTTACCTGTCTTATCAAAACAGCTCACCTACCACCCCTGTTGTTTAAGGGGTAGGGTGCTGCCCCCCGCCCACCCCCACCCCCCACCCCCAGACACCAAGGTATTTGTTTCTCCTGGAGACCAGAGTTTGGAAAATGAGGGCAAGGCTGCATTATTGCCCTGGAACTATGTCCTAAGGGACCAGAAGGTACCACATATCACCACCAGGGGGAGCCATTCTGTGGCCAGCAAAATCCAGTGAGGCCTTTGAGGTGAAGGGCCAGCTACCAGCTGCCCACACTGGGAGGTGGCATCTCTGGGATCTTTAGCCCTGGGCTCACACACACACACCACCCCAACCCCTGGTTCCACAGAGGGCAGCCCCACTCGTAGCCCATTTCCCCAGAGTGCCTGGAGATGTATACACCTCCTGCCAGGGCAACCAGGTTAACATGGCAGCACCCAATGACAGGGTCCTGAGAAGAGGCTCCCAGTACAAATCGGTAAGAAGGGACCAACCTGGTAAGTGGCTCCCCTTCCAGCCCATAGTCCCAGTGCTCCCACCACGCCCCACCAGCCAACTGCAGCTCAGTCTTAGACTAGCATGGCAACCCACCAGACCCTGCTGCCCAAGGGACACATCTCCCCCGCCGCGACTGGTGTCTTCAAATCCACCGTCCCCAGGAAGGACAGCTGGGCCAGAGTTCAAGATCCTCCCCTCTTCTCCTTGCCCCCGAAACCAAAAGAAGAAAAACAGAAACCAAAACAGAAAAACCAGGCTTGAGACAGCTTTGTTAGAACAACTCAGCAAAATAAAATTCCGGTTTATTGTTGGACAACATTGTTTCACACATACATCAAACAGGCCAAAAAAAATAAACAGCAACTTCATAGACAAAAAAAGGAAAAAAAAGAAACCTTTTATCTTTGGCCTTTTTAACCATCTCATACAAACCAACTACTTATAGTACAGCTAAGTACATACACAAAAAAAGTTACTGGAATGCTCGGAATAAGATTGTTTTTTTGTTGTTGTTTTTGCTTTTTTTACAAGGTTTTTTTTCTCCTTTGAGATTATAATGAACATGGTCACACCACAAGTAAAGTCAGAAGTAGGACAGAGAACGCTCCGAAGGCTGGTTTGGTCATCCGAGATCATTAAAAATGGCTGACCCCCTAACAATATGTACAAAAATATAAAATGTAAATAAAAAATACAAACAAATTTTCCTTTTTAAAGTACTTTAAGAAAAAAAGCAGGGCCTTGGAAGTTTTGGTTCTTTTTTCCTCCCCTGTTGCAAATTCGCGTTGTGGTTTTGGTTGGGTGGTGGAGAGCGCGTGTCATCTGCGGTGGCGCTGCCTGCAGTGGGCGGGCGGGCAGGCTGGACTCTCTACTCGAAGGTGACCACGTTTAGATTCTGAGACGGGAAGTGGAGGGTGAATAGGTCACGGTGGCCTTTTAAGTTTAACTTTTCCTTTTTTGCTGTCTAGTCATCCTCATCGGTCTTCTGCTTCTTGGTGTCAACATCGTCATCCTGGGAAGGGAAAGATGGTCAAGGTCCCTTTTCAACCCACCAGGCCCACCCACCAACTGCCTCAGCTCCTGCTGGCATTGCCAAGACAGGCACAGGCAGCCCCAGAGGCCTCTGGGAGGCTGGGCCCATGTTCCTTCCTGTTCCTGCTCAAGATGAGAAGGGAACCACTCGGGACCACCCACCACGCCAACTCCAACTACTTAAGTCCCATCAGCCCCTCCAGCTTTAGTGCCTCAGACCCCAACCCTCTCACCGCGTCAAGCCAGACCAGACCCACCTCGTCATCTTCAGCTGCCCGTTTGCCTGTAGCGGCCTCAGCCTCCTCATCTTCATCTCCATCCTCTTCCTCACCTGGAGAGAGTGAAGCCCAGGTAAAGCACTCTGCCTTCCTTAGCCAACCAGGGAGGGTCTTAGTACTCTCCCACGCAGTGGCAGCCAGAAACGGGGACGGGGACAGCAAAACTCCAGCTCCTTGGGCAATCTCCCAGTAACAGTCTTGGCAGGATGGAGTGCCCCTGATCTGTCTCTGCTGCCTGACAAACTGGGCCGTCAGGGTACCCACACTGCCCATCGCAGACATCTTGTCTCCAGAGAAAAGAAGGCGCAAGCAAAAGCCAGAGAAGCCAGACCAACTGATCAGTGTGTGGACGGCACTCTCCAGTGGGAGTGTGACCGTGGTGTTTGGGGCACAGCTCCACACCACTAACCTAAAGCAAGGAAAAAGATGCCGGCTCTGCAGGTGCAAGCCCAGTTGTAGGTGGTCCATTCGATCTGCCCCCCTGCGGGGAGCCCCCAGTCCCTCCCCACTTGCTAGAAGACAGAAAAAGGTACCCCCCAAAAGAGAGACAAAGCTACTCACCATCACCTTCCTCCTCCTCCTCCTCTTCCTCCCCACCTTCCTCCTCTTCTTCATCTACCTCATTGTCGGCCTCCTGCTCCCCATTTTCCTCGTTCTCCTCGACAGAAAACAGACCAGCTTACGGACGAGGACAGAACATCCCTGCCCCATCCCTTCTTCCAGACCCTGCCCAATGCTTCTACAGACCAGACCACCTAAGACACGCCCCCTGAAGCTCCACCAAGAGGTCCTGACACATAACTGTCCAAGGCCTCAGCCCCGCCCCCGCCCTGGATTAAGCCCAAAGTCTAAGTAAGAAATCTCAGCCAGGAGCTGCTACGGGGTCATGTCCAAGGTGGACACTCACAGCATTTCCGTTAGCAGGTGCCTCTCTCCCATTCTCCGCCTCCTCCACAACTTCCTTCTTCTCTTTTAAGTCCTTCAAAACGGAAAAGGAAGCCAGTCAGTCTTTTGGGCAACCCAGGGCTGCCAAAGGAGCCCAGGCCTTCAAGTACGAGGGATGCAGTGCTGATCTGGATGTCCAAAGCTAAAAGCTGAATGTTACAGGTGGACGGAGCACAGGATACTGAGTGTCAATGGTCAGGATTTCGTCCTACTTCTCAACCCTTAAAAACAAACACACTTTTAAAAAAAAGGGCCCACGACGGCTGTTCCCCCTGCGGCTTTACTCATGCTTCTTAGGAAAGGAGCCATGTGGCACCACAGCCCGAAACCTGTCTGGCCGGGCGGACGGGCCTGGGAACACTTCACTCACACACTCATCACGTACTTGTTTCCAACCAGAGGGAGCTCCGCCTCTCACAAACCCTTCTTGGAAGACACCAGGTATGTATGTGCCGTAAATAAATAAGGCAATGGGGGAGGGCCCTGACACTGCGGGAGTCCTCCCGTGGGTGGACTAGCCTGGGAAGGGGATGGGAGGGAGCTAACCGGCAAAACCGGGGAAGCAGCCTCACCAGCCAGAGGCCCCGCAGCCGGGCTCGAGCTCCAAGCCCTCAGTAGCGCAGGACCTGGCAAGCGCACAGGTTTTTGTTTTGTTTTGTTTTTATCTGAAGGAACCGGAATCCCACCAATCCCTCCATACCCAACAGCTGTCCCAGGAGGTGGCAGACCGATGCCTGGAAATGGGCGCGGGCTCAGGGGACGCTCTCTTGGGCCCGAGAGAAGCCTCTTGGCACTCAGGCGCGCCGCCCGCAGCGCCCTATTTCCGTCCCTGCCTCTCTCGCCCGTCCGCGGCTCAGCTCTGTGTCCGTCGGACCGCGCCTCGCAAGGCGGTCACGGCCCGGGTTCCAAAGGGCAGCGCCGCCGCGGACACTCCGAAGCCCCGTAACTTTCTCAGCGCGGCAGACTCCGCCGTCATCACAAAACAGACGTCGAACGGCGCGGAAGCGGAGGGCGCTCAGCCGCCGTCCTGCGAACAGCCCCCGGGCACCTGCCGGCCCCGTCCTCCAGCTTCTCCCCGTGCAGCCCACAGCGGACTCCGGCGCCGCCCGCTCCCGCCCCCTGGTGGCCGGAGCCCCGGGGAGCTGTGGGGGCGGGGAGGTCGCGGTGCGCAGGCGCGCACCCCCGCCCGGCGGGCTTTGCGCGCGGGCCTCTGCACGCACCGCGCGCGCGGAGCACGTGGCCCGGAGCAGCCGAGTGCGCCCCTGACCCCGGAGACCCGGCGCCCGCGGGCGGCACTGGCACCGCCGAGCGCGCGCCAGTTTCTTTCCTGTCTTTCCCGGCCTCTGGACGCCCCCGCCGCCTCCCCGCGCAGGCCTAGATGCGCGGTATCTAAGTCTCTGCATTTGGCGGGCAAAGTCCCGCGGGAGGCTGCCCCGAAGTCCGCGGGGCCTTTTCAGTCCCACAGCCCGAGGCCGTCGGAGACGCACTCCACAGGGCTCTTTATTGCTCTTAACGGGAAATCACCTTAGAGGAAAGCGAAAGCCCGCGTTGGGTAGGGCTGATCCTCCCCTCCAAACTAGTTCCCGGGCTGGGCCCAGAGAGGGCCGGAGGGAGCCCCTGCGGAGATCCGGGTCCCAATCTCCGCTCCTTCGGGGGAGTCGCTCCTGGGAAAGAACCAGAGGTGACGCCAGGGGTACAGGGATTAAGGAGACGCCAAGGTGACTCGCGCCCGTCCCTGCAGGGTCACTACAGAGGCGCGGACAAGGGCCGAAGGATAAAAAAGCGGTCCCTCCTGAAAGTACCGTGCTCCCGCCGAGGGCGGAGACACTCCCCGGGGCAGGCAGCGGGACCGATGCGGCGCGCAGGAGCGGAGCTGCGCCAAACGCGCAGGGCCTCAAAACCGAGGGCAGTGAACCCGCAGCACCGGGCCCCAACAGCCTCTGGTGCCCAATTCGACCCCGCAACAAGCCAGTCGCGGCCGCAGCTTTTGTTCGCCCGCGTAGCCTCCGGAGCAGCCGCAAATACGGTGCCCCCGGGCAGCCGCGGGGGGCGCCCATCATCGCCCCGGCGCGCCGCTCCTTCACTTTCCGTTTCCTCCCCTCCGGCGCGTGGGCTCGCCTCCTCCTCAGTCAAGCCCGGTATTGCTGGAGAATTACTGAAGCTGGGCGGCTGCTCCCGGCACACTGCCCCCCACCCCGGACGCCCACCCCCACCTCCCCGAGGGCACCCAGGGCGGAGAAGACCTTCACACCTCCGTGGAGACAACCGACGTCGCGACCCGCCGGCGGGCCGGCCCACTCCGCCTTATCAGAGCTTAGTCCAGATAAGCCTCCTCGGACCCACTACAAGGCGCGAAACGCAGCGGTCCGGCGCCGAACAAAGAGCAGCGCCGCCGGCGGGCGCTCGCCGCGGAGCCGCCACTTCCCGCAGCCGGTCTGCGCCCGCACACGCGCCCCCCCCCAGCACTTCCGATTCCAAACGCGCTGGAGTTTCAAAGTTATTTCCGTGCGCCCTGCGGGCCGACGACCCCCAGCCCGGCCCCTATCCTCCCGCCGCCACTCAGACGAGTCACAAACAAGTTTCGAGAGCCGTGGAGCAGCCTCCCCTCGAGCCTCTCAGCCTCCGCGCCAGCCCCTCCAGGTCCCTGAGGGCCCCCGGCCCACTCCCCGACGGGCATCACGTTTGCCCGCGGTGCTTCCCGCCCCCTCCCCCGCAAGCACAAAGAGTGGGCTGCCTGGGGGCCTAGGCTGGGGGCGGGCGGGCTCCCCGCATAGGGGAGCAACAGCGGGCTCGGGGTACCCAGGTGCCGCGCGCCAAACACCGCTCCGGTGGTGGCGGCGCGCGAACCCCAAAGGGGCGGGCGGCGTCTAACCTCACCTTGGTGGTAATTTCGGAGCTGGTGTCCACGGCCGCGTCTGACATGATGGGGCACGCCGGTGATCCGATGCACGGATTAAAAAGAAAGCGGGAATTCGACGACTCTGGCGATAAAGCTGCCGGAGCCCGCGGCGGCGGAGGAGGCGCGCGGCGGAGGTGGCTGCGGCGAGCGGGGAGCCGGACACGGGAACAATGCAAAGATGGCTTTTCAGAGCAGCCAGTGGAGAACTCACGCGGCGCCAGAACCTTTAATATAGATTAGTGGGCGGCGCTCGGCCTCCCTTGCCCGAATACTATTGGCTTACAGCAGGGAGCGGGCGCTCACTCATTGGCTCGATTCCGAACAATGGGCAAGCATGCTTAAAGCGGCAGTGCCTTCGTGCGTCCCGCGCTGCGCAGTCGCCGACCGTACTGTCATTCAAGGCCTGAGTTTGCTGGGTCTCATCGGGACCAACGCCGTGGGGGAGGGGCGCGCGCTCGCGCTCGGGGCGCGCGCTCCCGCCGCTGTTTTGCTTGAGGCTGCTGACGCAGAAAGCCAAAGCGCGGCAAAGCTGCGCGCCCAGCCCCCGGTCCTCACCCCTCCCAGCGCTTGCTCGGAAGAAGCGGGGGAGGAAAGAGGAGGCGGCTGCCGGCCCACACGACGGCTGCCAGCGAGGGGGAGGGGAAGGCCGGGTGCTGGGCTGTGCTCGCCCCGGGCGGTGCCCTGCACATTGCCCGTATGCCCACCCCCCGCGCCTTGGCACATCCCACCATGAGCTGATCCAGCGCAAGTCGGCGGAAGCCCCACGACGAGCAATGAGGGCGTGAGGCTAAGACCCGCGTATTTGGGGCGCCCCGTCTTCTACCACGTCCACCCCCTCTGCCCAGCTCCCGGCGCCCGGAGTCTGGGGAGGTGACCCCGTCGTCCACTCCCAGCCCCAGCGTCTGCCGCCTAAGCCAGCCTACGAGTGGGTTCCGTGCCAAGCACACACACTCGGGGATTCGTGCATCCAGGGGACTTGAGGGCCTGTGTAGGCTCTGACCTCGAACAGGACGGCCCGCGGGCGTCGCACCACACAACGGTCCCCGCACTTTAGGTTTCTGGTTTGCGCCTGCCCCGAGCGGTCACTGCCGTCGCGACAGCTACTGGGATCCTTCCAGGGCCCGGCCTTCGAGTCTATCGCCCTCCCACCCCGCTTAAGACTCTGCCAAGGGCACATGAACTTATTCTTTGCAGGGTTATTCGAGGGGTAATAATCGTCTTTTAGACCAGTTGATCTAGTCCTTGGGGGCTCCATGAAGTTTGGGGCGCCATTTAGGGAACACGCGGAGCCCGAAGAAGGGAACCATTAAGACGCCACACTCAAGATGGCGTTGGACTCGGCAAGCCTGGCGTGACGTGGCGACCCAACCCACTCAGACTGTCTGAAAACCGTCGGCGACACTCTCCTCATCACCATCGCATTTGGCTGTCGAACTAAAAAAACAGCTGTGTGGGAGGAAAGATTAGAATAAGTGGAAAGACGTTCCCGGAAAATACCGGTGCCACACACAAGATGGCGACAGATAGGGTTCATCCCCGTGTTGCCAGAAGGGGGCGCCCGACACGGAAGGCGGGACTCGGGAGAAGCGAGTGCACACTGGCTGAGAGTGGCGGGCGAACACAAAGTTGACGCTTTGCGTCCTGCCATTGGCAGGTTCCGCTGTCTGTCTCTTGGGGCCGCCGATTTGGGAATGGAGAAAACCCGGAGTGTGGGATTATGGAGGAGGGACGGATGCCAAGTTCTGCAGTGCTTGAAGTCGGGGGCGAGAGGAGAGGCTGAGTGGGTCGCCCTTCTTGGTTTTCTTAGGTCAGGGGCCAACTGGCCCCATTCCCACCGCGAGACCCCCTTAACTGAGCTCACCCCGCACTCTCCCGGCTGCCTCCCCAGGCCCCGGACTCGGCTGCCCAGCCGCGAGCAGGCGCGTAGGGCCACCCACTCCCCCTGTCCCTCGCGCCTCAGGCCCGCATCCCCTTTACATCTGCCAGTCTGGCCGCTGGCCTGTGGGGGCTTTCCCGAGCGAATTGGCCTTTAGGGAGAGAGAAGCCCGGGCTCCCTGTCCTTTGGCGGGGAGAAACATGGGGCAGGTGCTGGACAGGGCAGGGGCACGGCGCCACCTCCCGCTGCCTGGCGGTCGCCATCCCGTCCCGGTTATGCAGCGGCGGAGGGGGCGCCCTCCGGGTCCCCGCCCTGCCCCAGGGCGCCCCAATGGCTGGAGGTGGGATCTTCCCCAGGGCGGGCGCGCGCCAATCCAAGGGACTCGCAATGGTGAGGACCACGAGTCCAAACCTTTTGTTCGGTCCACTCCCGCCCGCCATCAGTTGCCTTCATTGCGACGCGGACCTGAGGCCGCCCTTCGCCCCAGAGGAGGAAGGTTCTCCTTGGCCGTTGCAGCCGCGACCTTTCCTTTGTGTCACATTATCCGAGAGGTGGAGGGATTGTGCGGTATCATAAATGGGGTAGAAGAGAGCCTTTTACCTGCGGCGCAACCATTAAACTCTGGTTACCCTGGAGGGGATTGTTTGGTTCACAAAACCCGGATGCATTGAGAGCTTGTTCTGTGCCGCATTTAAGCGATTGAGTCTTCTTCCCTGTCTGGATAGTGGCATTGGGCAGTTTTCTCTATGTCCACGGCTGAAAACTGGACATGACTGTTCTGGATTCTGGCCATTTTGGGGGGCCAGGGGTGGGGGTGGATCCAACTGGATGAATGTGAATTTCCCTCGAAAAACTGCTTTGCCTGGCCCTGTGCCTATGCAGCTGACTTTGCTAGAAGTGGGTAAGGAAGGCTCATGTCCACCTGGTTCTGGAACCAGCATTTACCTTCACTGAGCACTCACTGACTGCCTGGTGTGTACATGGCAGTGAGCCTTTGGCTCATGCTTCAAGCATTTTCATTTATTCTCCACACCTTCCAAAGTAGGTAGGACAATTATAGGGTTGAATTATATGAAATTGATGGTTTTTTATAGGTCAAAACCAGTTGAAAATCAGCAAATTTATAGGTTCAGTGTCTAATATGATATCACTCTCCTTTTAACAAGTCAAGAAAGCCGACCAAGGGGGGACTTCCTTGGTGGTCCAGTGGTTAAGACTCTGCACTTCCACTGCAGGGGGCACGGGTTCGATCCCTGGTCGGGGAACTAAGATGCCTCATGCCAGGCGACTGGCCAAAAAAAAAAAAAAAGGAAAGCAGACCAAGGGATTATAGCAAGGGACCTGGAGTAACCAAGTGAATCAGTGACTAAGTTGAGGCTAAAAGCCTAGAATGGAGGAATCTGCGTTGTTAGATGAGCGATGGATCAGAAGTGGCCTTGGAGGACTTCCCTGGTGGCGCAGTGGTTAAGAATCCACCTGCCAATGCAGGGCACACGGGTTCGATCCCTGGTCCGGGAACATCCCACATGCTGCAGAGCAAGTAAGCCCGGGCGCCACAACTACTGAGCCTGTGCTCTAGAGCCCACAAGCCGTAACTACTGAGTCCGTGTGCCACAACTACTGAGGCCCGCGCACCTCGAGTGTGCTCTGCAACAAGAGAAGCCACCGCTATGAGAGGCCTGCGCACCGCAACGAAGAGTAGCCCCCCGCTCGCAACTAGAGAAAGCCCGCACACAGCAATGAAGACCCAACGCAGCCAAAAAAAAAAAGTGGACTTGGACCTCCATCTTGCCATAGAAGTGTGGTATTTGACAGCTCATAAGTGAAGGAGTTATTTAGGCTAATCAAGAGCCTCATTCCTCCAGTGACACGCAACCCTTCCCCTCCTTTGCTGTTTCTGAACGGGGTGTTCTTCCTGACCCCTGCCACTTTCACTTAGTGGATGCACCTCTGCCCTTTGCTGCTTCTGTAGCCTTTCAAACTCCCCCCCACCCAAAGACAAACTGGTATGCCCTGGTAGCCCACATTTCCTGTCCCTGGTCTGTTTACAGCCTGAGGTGCACTGGGCTTAGGTTAGAGCTGCTCTAAGCCCCGGGACCCAAATGGCCTCCAGGCAAGTTTTGTTTTTAGGGAATTTGCATTAGGGACACCTCTGGATTGGTTGCCTACACACTCTCAGTTGGACAGCAGGCCTCTCTCTGCAGGCCTGAGGCACACATTTATTTCACTTGCCTGACCCTGTAGGCACATGTGTTTGCAATTCTTGCTCCTAAGCCATTTTCAACATATTCCTAATTGTTCATCTCACAGTTTTGATTCCCAAGAGACCAGAAAGAATATAAATGCTGTTAAAGCTGCCTGGGTTCAAATCCCAGCCCTGCCACATGCTGGCTGTGTGAATTTGGGAGAGTTACCTCCTCACCTCTAAAAAATGGAGATGACAAAAATAGTACCTACCTTCCACAGTTATGGTGGGAACTGAACAAGTTAATATTCAGAAAGTGCTTAAAATAGGGTCTGGCACATCCAGGAAAACTGTCAGTGTTCTCAGGATTCCATTTTCCAGCTGCCATCTGTACCTAAGTGGGCTGGTTTCACAGTTTTTGCAGGACTCTGGACAAAGGAACAATGTCTTCAGAAAATTCTTCCCATACTCAGTGGGAGATGAGGGCACCAGCCTAGGTGAGTTTCTGGAAGCCTATGATTCGGTGCCCAACATGTTGGCAGCCCCTCTGGCCTCAGAGGAATGACAGAGTCTGAGAGGCACCCTGAATGGAACAGGCCTCGAAAAAATCACGCCTTTAGAAACCCAGGACTTTCAGGCTGTGGTTTCCTTGCCCAGGCATCAGGGCCTGGGGAGCTTCCAGGGGCCTTTCAACATTCCCGCCCTGCTGAGCCCAGATGGGATTGTGTAAGAGCACTCCCCACATGCCTGCTCTCTCGTGCAGCACGCTTGGGCCTGCCCGTTCTCCTGGGGAGCTGTGCCAGAAGGCCCTGGTACCCACACAGGTCTGGCCACCCAGAGTCTCCTTCCTGGCAGGGAGAGGGTGGAACATCTCTTGAAGTTCAGGGCCTGCTTCCAAACTGATGCCAAGCTGGAGTCCTGGTTGGAGGCGGGCTGAGGGGGCAGGGGGAGGTGTGCGTGCTCTGTACAGTGCCACTGCCGCCCCCTGAGCACACTCATGCCATGGTGTCTCCAGGAATCTTCTGCGGGCCTGTGCCATTTCCCAGTCCCTCTTCCCTGCATCCATCGAGTGTGTGGGGGCCTATCTGCATAGCTCGAGTGGGTGTTTTGCTTAAGCTCTGGGTACCGTTTGTGAGTGCGTGGGCCCAGCATCACGGGGGCAGGTGAAGGTGCCAGCTGGGGGAGCACGTGTGTGGGCACACGCCCTGTAGCCCTGCCTGGGAATGCCTGTGAGAGCACTGCGCGTGAAGAAAGGTTAAGCACGTATGAGGAGGCAGCCCTGTGCAGCAGCACTCGATGTGACCACGAGGAGGCATTTCACGAGGCGTCCCCACGCCTGTCCCTTCCTGCCACCCAGCCCTGCATGGAAACCCAGCCAGACAGGAGCCGAGAGCGGGCCCCAGCTGAGGGTCTAGGTGCTCTAGGCCAGGCCAGAAATCCCAGTCCAGTTAAGCTGGAAGTTGGGAGAGGCAGGCTCTTTGACATCTTGAACCTTCCTCTTTCCTCTTCTCTGTTCAACTCAAATGGGGGGCTTCCCTGGTGGCGCAGTGGTTAAGAATCCACCTGCCTGTGCAGGGGACACGGGTTCGAGCCCTGGTCCGGGAAGATCCCACCTGCCGTAGAGCAACTAAGCCCGTGCGCCACAACTACTGAGCCTGCGCTCTAGAGCCCATGAGTCGCAACTACCGAGCCCACGTGCCACAACTACTGAAGCCTGCGCGCCTCGAGCCCGTGCTCTGCAACAAGAGAAGCCACCGCAATGAGAAGCCCGTGCACGACAACGAAAAGTAGCCCCCACTCGCCGCAACTAGAGAAAGCCTGCGTGCAGCAGGGAAGACCCAACGCAGCCGAAAATAAAACATAAATTAAAATTTTAAAAAACCAAAACTCATATGGGTCTTTTCCACCTTTCCTTCACCCCTGGTGGAGGAGCCCCCCCCCCAGTCTTGTTTGGGGGAAGAAGGTATGAGGGATGGAGGACCCACCGCCAGCCAGGAGTTGCTCACTGTCTCACACCAAAGAGGGGTACAGACAGGGTGACCAACTGTCCGGGAGGCGGAACTCTCAGTGCTACAACTAGGAAACTCCTGGATGCACCACTGGACACGCTGATTACCCTGGTCGGGTCCTTATTCACACACTGGTAAGTATGGCATTTTTCAAGAAACCTATGACGCCCCGTCAGGAAGAAGGGTCCTGTAGCCCTCAATCCCAAAACAGCTTCCCGCTTGGATTCTGCTTCTCTGCCGTGGAGAAGCCAGGGTGGCGCTGGGAGCGTTTGGTTTGCACGTGGTAGAGCAGAAGGACTGAGGGGCTTAGGGAAGACCACAGAGCAAGCTGGTGGTCTTCCAGGACTTCCCGCACCCTCCCAGGAGGGCTTGCAGATGCCACGTGCAGTGATGGTCGCAAGCCTAGGAATCTGTTGGTTTCCAGATCCAGGTGGGAGCAAGGGTCTCTAGAACTGGGGGAGGAGATTTCGGTCTCCTTTAAAAAAATGTTCTCTCCTCCAAGAGGTTTTCTGAGAATTTCACAGGGGACAAAAAGTGAGGCTCGGGCTTCCCTGGTGGCGCAGTGGTTGAGAGTCCGCCTGCCGATGCAGGGGACACGGGTTTGTGCCCCGGTCCGGGAAGATGGCACACGCCGCGGAGCGGCTGGGCCCGTGAGCCATGGCCGCTGAGTCTGCACGTCTGGAGCCTGTGCTCCGCAACAGGAGAGGCCACAACAGTGAGAGGCCCGCGTACCGCAAAAAAAAAAAAAAAAAAAAGAAAGTGAGGCTCTCACTTGGACAATTCTATAGGAAAATCTCAAAACAGGACGAACCATTACCCCAGAACTCAAACCTCCCCAGGGAAGGGAAAGAAAGTTGGCAGCACGTTTTCTAGGGAAGTGCCAGCTCCACGTGCATTTAAAGCCTGAGAGGAAAGCCAGAGCTCACGCACCTGAACTGAGAGCTCCCCAGGCCTCCTCAGCTGCAGTGTGTTCTCAACATGCTGCATCATGGCCAGGCCTGGAATTGTACCGTTTACTGGCTCTTAGCAGCTTTCTCCAGGGCAGGCCACTCTCTCTTGCCACTCAGGTGCTTGAAGAGTGTTGCCTCAGAAGCATAGGCCAGACGTCTCTGCATCCACCTGGCTGCTGGCAAGGCCTCAGTTCTCCCACTCGCTAAGCGGAGGGAAGAATATGGCGCAGGTCCCAGGGAGAGAACAGCATGGCTGTTGGTCCCCACTCCGTCCTGGGTTGTTCACGGGGCCACAGTGCTCTGAGGTGCAAAGTCCTTGGCCAACACGTGGTTTTGAGACCCCCTGAAGTATTTATCACCTTGCTAGTAATCAGTCTCCTCTTGGGCCATATGTGATAGGTTGGAGGCTTCCTCAATTAAGATTTTCAGGATGATAAAATGTATTCCAGAATGTTCTTCAGAAGCCACCACTACTATTAAACAAGGGGCATTCCATGATGGAAGTAAAATGTGTTCTGAATACCTGTAGAAAGATAAAAGGGAAATTAGAAATTAATGATTAATGTTAATAAGTGAGCCTGCATGAAATGAAACAGCTCTAAAACAGGGCAGGACAAGCGTTAAGAAACAACCTTAGCTGAGAACCCCAGCTTCTGATTACTTAAAGCTTTCAGCTTCGTGGAAGGCCATCACCTGGCAGTAGTGGGGATTCTGCATGATTCCTCTCCTCAGTCCAACCTTTCTTCCTCACGGGACCATCAGTAGGAGTGGGGCACACCAGGGGCTGGAGGATCCATTCCTAGGCTTGATGGACACTTGTTCTAAGCAAGTCCCTTTACCCTCCCCACCTTGTTCGCATCATCTGGGCTGAAATGAGAGGGAATTTCTGGGCATATTGTGTATGCATTCCCCTCCCTGAAGGCTGGGGGTGACAGGGGCAGGTCTGGTTGTGTCCTCGCTCGGCATGGCCCTGTGCCTTATACATCTGGCTATACTTCAAGAAATGACCATTCAGTTGCTCTGAATCAAATGGAACTGGGTCCGATGTTCCACTGAGCCAGCCCTGATCCTGGGTGTTAATGCCTGCCCTGTGCCAGAGGAGAAGAGAAAAATTGAACACGCTTCAAACAGTTATGGCAAGCGCCCCTGCAGATGGAGAGGATGGGAAAGAGCCTCGTTTTACAGATGGAGACCCTGGGACCCAGAATAGGAGCCCGATTTGCCACCAGCATGGCCCCTGGCCAGGACTAGAGCCCCCTTGGCCCTGGCTGCCAGGGCTCCATGCCACCCACCCTCCTTCTCGATGAATGATGGGCCATGGCTGACACCAGCTCTAAAAACCCAAAGGCCAGGGCAGACCACAGGGGTCAGGGGTGCTTCCTCGAGCAAGTAGGGCTTGGCAAGAGCCTGAAGTCGGGGTAAAAGGTGAGGGAGAGAGCAGGGCCGAGACAGTCTGGGCAGCTCCAACATGGAAACAAGCCAGACAGGCACACGAACAGGAACGTGAGGCAGGAGGGTCAGAGGGAAGAGGGTACTTCTGAAATCTGTCTTGCTCCAACCAAGCAGAGACATTCCAAATGTGCCCTTCCACCTTAAGGCATGGCTACTGGGCTAGAACCCTGAAGACCTGCCGCACCAGGGACTGAGCAAGTGACACAGCTGCAGCCCTGGCACATTGAGGTGTAAGCGGTAGAGAGGCCATGTGAGAAAGGCAGCTCCTGTTTACTGAACAAAGTCTGGGTCAGACATTGTTCTGCCTTCTAGACCCACAGTAAATCATTCAATCCTATCTGGCTTGTTATCCCCACCTCACAAAAGAGGAAGCTGAGGCACAAAGTGGGTGGGTGTTGCCCAAAGTACATGGCAGAGCTGGGCTTTAAAACCAGGTGCAGGGCTTCCCTGGTGACGCAGTGGTTGAGAGTCCGCCTGCCGATGCAGGGGACACGGGTTCGTGCCCCGGTCTGGGAAGATCCCACATGCCGCGGAGCAGCTGGGCCCGTGAGCCATGGCCGCTGAGCCTGCACGTCCGGAGCCTGTGCTCCGCAACGGAAAAGGCCACAGCAGTGAGAGGCCCGTGTACTGCAAAACAAACAAACAAACAAAAAACAGGTGCATATATGGGAAAAGAATTTTTAAAAGAGTGGATATATGTATATGTATAACTGATTCACCTTGCTGTACAGCAGAAACTAACACAACATTGTAAATCAACTAGACTCCAATAAAAATTTTAAAAATAAAGAACACAAGTGCTCTCTCTCTCGCTCTCTCTCTCTCTCTCTCTCTATATATATATATATGTAAACAGGTGCAGCCCCAGCTTTCAAAGGGAAAAGTCACTGGTCACAGGCAATCCTACCCCCATCAGCCTGTGCCCACCCCCCATCCTCAAACCATGGACAGGATCCTCCTGGGCTTTCCTCTGTGATGGGTAAGGAGTTTATTTTCACCAGCTGAGGCGCTCGCGTATCCCCCAGCAGATGCCTCTCAGGTTGCAGAAGGAGCAGAGAAGCCGCCCCAGATGAGTGCTTTCTGGCTGCGAGGCAAGATTCTTTCTGGTGGGATCCGATAACCTGGCGGGGGGGGGAGGGAACGGCGTTTTGCAACTGTTTGCTGCCAAAGGCTCACCAGAAAGTTAGCCTGCTGAAAACTAAGTACTCCCAGGCTGTTTCATTGAGCTTTTTTGTGACATCAGTAGACAATTGGCAACAATGCCTTAAACATTTCTCCAGGCTACCATTGACCACGGCCTTGCTCTGGGCTGTGGAAGCACAGCATTGCACAATGTTCATTTTACAGCAACCCATGGGACAAATTCCTCTCAGGCCTCAGCAGCGCAGTGTAGCCTGGTGGTTAGAAGCACAAACGCCAGGTGCCCCGTGCCCCCGTCCTCTTGTTGGGGGCAGGAGCCCATCAGACCAGGGTTCCTTCTCTCCTGCCTCTGTGGCTTAGCATGAGTTCTTGGACACGATTTAACCTCCATGAGCTTCAGTTTTCTCACCTGTAAAATGGGAATCAATTACACCCTCCTAAGACTTCTCCTGGGGAATTCCCTGGTGGTCCAATGTTTAGGGCTCCTCACATTCATTGCCGAGGGCACGGCCAAAAAAAAAAAGACTTCTCCCGAATAACTTGCTTCAGTTTTTCTTTATAGATCCTCTGTGATTTATAACTAAGCACATTTCCTTCTCTGTCTGGGCTGCCAGAAGCCCAGCACCCGCCTTGAGGGCACTTCTGGGTCCCACCCCGAGGTTGATGGGACTAACGCCACCCCCTCTTACTTCCTACCCTATTTTCCCTTAGCCCAACTTCTTCAGTGATTTTTTTTTCCTGTTGGCCTTTAGGTATTTTTATGAACTTTAGAACCAAGGCCTAAATTAATTAACATGATAATTAAACAAGCTGGAGCCCTTTATACCAAAGCACTTTCTCTCAGGTTATGCCTTTTAAGCCTCACACCAATCCAGGTAGGTGCCCCATTATACAGAAAAGGAAATGGAAGCCCCCGGAGGGAGCTGGTGGGGTAGAGACAGGTCATTCCACGTCACCCCAGCCGCCCAGCGCCGGCCTCCCTTGGCCCCTGCCCTGGCCCCTGAAGAGGCTGCCCCCAACTCTTCCAGCCCTTCCCAGCATCCCCTACCTGCCCCTCCCTCACACTTCCCTTCCATCCCACTCCATTTCCCTGTTATCATTCTTTTGTCTTTTGGGGGACTTTCCAAGAAATGGCAACATTCATTGCATTATTTAAGGATGAGTGAAAAATCAGCCACCCCTCTCCATGGCCCCCTCTATGGCACTTACACCACATAATTCAGATTTGGCTCTCTCGTGACAGGAATGTTCCGAATGCTGGCGTGCTATTCAGCCCAAGGAAGTGTGGTCCAACCCTGCCAGGAACAAGCCTCATGAGCTCAGAACACAGGAGCCACCCACAGCCTCCCTGCCCCTTTCCTGGGACTTTCAACTTGGATGCTCCCTGGCTGAGCCTGGGCTGGTCCCTCAGAGAACCCAAAGGCAGGCTGGGAAGACCCACCGCCCCACCTGGCTCCCCGTCACTCCCTGAACTGGCTTCCTGGGGAAGGCCCAGGACCCCGAGGGGCTCACAAATTCTCAGTGAAATGCAGAGGGGACACTCTTCAAATTCAATTCCCAGCTGCCATCTGAGGCTCAGAACCTTGAGTCCAGCTGAGCACGTGAAGCCCCGGATGTGCACACATGGGCCTGGAGCTGAGTTGGGGTCAGATGGAGAGAGTGGAATTGCTTGCAGAATATGGGGAGGGGGATTTGAGCTCTTCCAGGACACTGGGCAGCGGTCATTTTGTTCACATCTCAATAAGAAAGCAACCGATGCATTTCCTGGTGGCGCAGTGGCTAAGAATCCACCTGTCAATGCAGGGGACACGGGTTCGAGCCCTGGTTCAGGAAGATCCCACATGCCGCAGAACAAATAAGCCCACGAGCCACAACTACTGAGCCCGTGTGCCACAACTACTGAAGCCCGCGTGCCTAGAGCCTGTGTTCCACAACTAGAGAAGCCACCACAATGAGAAGCCCTTGCACCACAAAGAAGAGTAGCCCCCGCTCGTCGCAACTAGAGAAAGCCCACGCACAGCAGCGAAGACCCGATACAGCCAAAAATAAATTAATTTTTAAGAAAAAAGAAAGAAATCAACCCACAACTTAGAGCTTGTTGGTAACTTTTATTATTATTACTTGGTGGTAGTTTTTGTTCTCGGCATACAAAGCTCATGATTGTTGCCTTTCAAGAAACTGTGGCCATGAGCTTGATGGTGTTAGCCCCAAGGTCACCCAGCTCTGCCCTGAAGGCTCTGATCCCTGCCCTGGGGTCTCGCTCCCAGGGGACCTCAGTCCTTATCTGTCCACAGTGGCTGCAACCGTGTGTAAGTCACCAGGAGCCAGGGCTGCCTGCTGCCTCCAGGCTGCTGGAGGGGATAGGAGGCAAAGGGGCCGGCAGGAGAGGCCAGGAAGTGTCACAGCCTGAAACCCCAGAAATAGGGTCAGGGAGCCCCAACCCTTGTGCCTCACTCATGGGCTCCCGGTGATGGGGGAGCCGGCCTTGCCTAACAAGACAGAGGCACGGGGTGAGAATGGCAGCCGGGGGCAGGCCTGGTGCTGGCCTGGAAACCCTCAGCAGACAGGCACACGGCAGGCACGCTGCAGCCACACCCCTGGCCTTGGCCCAGCTTCTCTCTTCAGTGGACCAGGCCCCGTTCCAGTTTTCTACCTCCCGATCACGGGTGTGCACGTGCCTTTAAGTGCAACCGTGAACACGTAGCCATGTCTGGTGACATGTTTCGTGAGTGTGAGCCAGACATGTGTGTTCACGCATGTGCAGACATAAGCATGTGCTTACAATGTTTGTAGTCATGCAAGCATCCCTCCCATCTAGGGGCTGGAGCACAAAGCCGGTCTCTGCAGGTACACAGGTGTTTGCTTTATTTTCCTTTGTACTTTTCTGTATTTTTAAACCTTCCCGATTGTTAGCATTCACACACACACACTCCCTGCCCTGGTCACCACCCAGTGAGGGAGGCAGGCACAGAAGGGAAGGTACACACTGAGTGTGACGAAGGCCACAGCAGCGAGAACCTAGGGGAGAGAGCAGACAAGCTCTGCCTGCGCAGTTAGGGAGGGCTTCCCAGAGGAGGCATCTTCTGAGCTGGGACTCAAAGATGAGGAGGCTGATCCGGGTGGGTTGGGGGCCTTCCCTGCTGATCACTCCTCCCTGCCCCACCCCCTTTCCTCCAGCAGAACCCTCCCTCCCGTGGCCCCTTGCTTTACTGTCTCCATCTCCCATTCTCATTCACTGTGCCTCTGGGACAAGTCCACGTACCTCCCTTGTGCCTTGGTTTTCTGACCAAAACAACAACAGCAAACAAGCAAATCAAACAAACAGCTAATAATGCAGCGTATCTGGGTGAGAATGGATCCTCAGCTCCAGTGGAAGCATTTCATTTGGCCCAGTCTTTTTCTAGATGGTGCCGACTCATCTAAACCTAAGAACAGAAAGGGACTGTGGAACTAACCCAGTTCCACATCTCACCCTGGGAAGCATGATCCCTAAATAAGCCCCCTTGGGGGTCACCTGGTCTCAGCCTGAATGCCTACCTGCACACACAGGTGAGCACACAATCCTGCACGGATGCCCTTGCACCTAGTGAAATGCCCACCTCCCCACCGGCCATCAGATCCCGGGTAGCTTCCTTGACCCCTGCCAAGCTCCCTCCCGGTGCCTCCCTCCCCTGCCTGGGACTGAGGACACAGTGGCCTGGGGACCAGTAGGAGCTCGGCCTCCTCCTCACTGTGTGGACTTAGAGAAGTCAATTAACTTCTCTGAGCCTCAGTTTCTTTTTGTAAAGGTGGGAAGGGGATGAGAGAAAAGTTACAGTTTGCCAACTGTAAACTGCTCTGCAGATGCTATTTATTATGATTAAACCATTTGAGAGCAATTACAGAGCAACCATCAAGGATTATAGAACAATAGAGGGGAAATTGCACACATATGTGCTAGAGAGGCCCCCCAGGAAGAGCACTTTGAGCGAGTCCTCTGTGGCTGCCTTTGGGTGGTATCTCTTGCCCTGCATTCCCTGCACAAGATAAAACACCTCTAATCCTCACAGCCAACCTGGAGACGGCCCAGCCCCACATGACGACGGGGACCTGTTGGCTCATAGGAGTGATCAGCTAGCGCAGGGACAACAGGCCGGCCCCGGAATTCAGGTTTCTGGCCACGAAATGTGGGTGCTTTCCACTCTGTAGTGCAGTAGGACAGTTTTCAAGCCAGAGAGATTTGACAAGATATGAGTCACACGCGTTGATGAAGAGAAGTCACATTTGTGGTGAGGGAGGGCAGTCATTCATTCAGCAACACCTGCTTGAACACCTATCTCCTGTTGAGTAAATGACAGCGAGGAGGGGGGCCATCAGAGGATGCGTGCGGGCTCCTAAGGGCTTCTGTGGCAGAGACCAAGCTTGTGCCTTCCCCGCCCGCCTGAGTTCTAAGCAGGGCCCTGGCCCGAGGCTGGCAGGGACTGGCCCCAGGCAGTTACCAGGAGCCTCCTATACATGGGCAGAGCCTCTGGTTTTCATCAAGACCAGTTAAGTGGATCCCAAGGCTTCGGTTCAGGGGGGCAGGAAGGCACAAAGGGAGGAGGAAAAAGGATGAGGAGGCCTCCCTTGGGTCACTCAAGGTGCCCGGGGGACAAAGGGAGCGGGATACAGAGCCTGGTGGGGTGGGCCAGGTTGGCGGAAGCAGGGCCGGGCGCAGGTCCAGGGCCACCAGGCCTGCGTGTGGGAGGGGCCCGCGGATGGATGCGAGTGCCACCCAAGGGAGTGGGGAGCAGCCTGATTAATAGGATGGTGGGGCATTTGGACGGGCAGCCTGGGCTGCTCCGGGCACCAGCCTCCCGCTCCCCAGCCTCCAGTCTGGCCGGTGGGCTGGGGGGCAGGGACTCTGCTGGCCTCTGGCAGGGGTGAGGCTGTGGTGAATGAATCACTGGCCAGTGCCAGGAGTCTGCAGGCCTCGGCGCGCACTCCCTGAGGACCAGCTAATTCATTTGGAGCGAGGCCGGCCGCTAATGCTCAGAGCAGCCTGCCTGGGCCCTGCCGAGCCCCACGCACGGCTGACCGCTGAGCAAGGGGCCAGGCAGCAGGGGACAGGAGGGCCCACCCCTGCCGCAGGCTTGGCCAGGGCTCCCCACCTGCCTGCAGAAGGGGCAGCACTGCCCTTGGGGGAGAGGAGACCCCTTCTCTGGGCGAGCCTGAGTCTGGGAGTGGAGGGGAGGCACGGACATCCTCTCCTGAGCTGCAAAGAGCCTCATTATGGTGGACAACTGGGAAGGAGGTGGGGAGCAGCGGATGGGGAGGCCCAGCGCAGCCCTCCCCTCCTGGAGAAGAAGGAGGAAGAGAGCTCAGCCCCACCAGGAATAGACGCTCACATCCCCGAGAAACCAACCGCTGGAAAAACATGGCCTGGCGTCTTGCCAGCCTCTCCCTGACATGTGCTGTTTGCTGACGGCACAGGTGCGGCATCCTCAGGCTGCCCCCATCCTGTTCATGTCCCAGGGTTTAGTGAGCACATACTGCGTGGCTCTCTGCTGGGCGTCCTAACGCTGCCCCAAAGGCTCAGCCAGAAGATGGGTCAGCACACAGTAATCGCAGCAGGGAACCAACTTCTACACACTGTGTGCTGGGCCCCAAACCAGGGCTCTGCTGCCTTGTTTGTCCTCACATCCACCTGCAAGGAGGTACGAACTGTTAAGGATGCCCATTTTACAGATGAGAAAACCGAGGCTCAGAAGGGTACAGTACTCACCCAAGACCCTTAACTTGTAAGCAGCAGAGGCAGGTCTTGAATGACTCCCGTGTGTAATCTACTTAGCACAACTCCAGGATTCTGGGTTTCAGGGTGGGAGGTGAGGGAGACCTTAGGCGTCTGTCTTTCGGAAATCAAAGGCCTTACCGGTGGCTCCATGGGGCCAGAAGAGCTGGGCACTGGCAAAAGGGGAGGGTGTTAGGCTTGCCTTTGGGATTCTTGCTCCCACTTCGGCGTTCCTGCGCGGTCCCCCTCCAGGGGAGAACACCGAAACACGAAGGGAGACAGTGGGGCGGGAGGGAGGGCTGCAGGCCTGTGAGGGGTGTGGGCTCGCCGGGCCCTGGGGGCTGCATGGTCCTGCCTGGACAGGCAGTGGGCGATGGGCTGGCTCTCCTTCCTTGTGGTCACTGCTGTTCCCGTGCCCGGCACCGGCCTTGAGCCTCGGTCCTCCCACTGCCCGGTGGCCCCCGCAGGCTCATCTTCGGGGCCGAGATGAGTGTGAACGATCAGGGCCCGGAGGACTCTATGGCTGGGTGCTCCCCAGGCACATTGGCCTCCTTCCGGGTGGGGGAACAAAGGCAACCTAGCTTGGGAGGGTGGGTGGCAACCGCGCACTCTCCCTCCTGCCAGGGCTGGGTCTGGAGGGAAGAGGCCTCGGGCGCCCTCTGCCGGCCTGGGGGCTCTGGGAGGAAGGAGGTGGCAGCTGCGGCCCTAGATTAGCAGTCCCTCCTCCTGCCCTAAGGCCTGGCTGGGTGTGCACTGGTGGGTCCCAGTGTGTGCACGTGTGTTCTGTGTGTGCACGTGTATGTACATGTCTGTGAGGGTCTTGTGCACGTGTCTGCAGATGTGTCCGTGTGCATATGTGTGTGTAGGTGTGTGTATATCTGTGTCTGCATAAGAATGTGTCAGTGTGTGCACATCTGTGCTTGTATTTGTTTGTGTGTGCAGGTGTGTTTGAGTGCCTGAGTCCATGCCTGAGCGGGCCTGTGTCTCTATGTCTGGTGGGTGCCTGTCTGTGTGAGGGTGTGTGTCAGAGCACACATCTGTCCCCCTGGGCTCGGGTATGGGTGAAAGGAGCCTGGCTTGCCTTGAAGCAGTTGCCTGTTCTGAAGTCACTCTGGCCAGGTGGTCCCTGGAGTGGACAGCTCATGTGGGCATCAGCGGAAGGCTGGGAGGGGCAGAGTTGGCCACTGGCCACTCTAATGTTTGTTCGGTGCTTATGAGGAGAAAGAGAGGAAGATACTGAGCCCTTTGTCCCTAAGGAGCTTTGCATGTGAGCAATTATAATCTAGCATAATAATTAAGATGATAAGGACACTGGAGGTGCCTGCAAAATGCAGGGAGAGCCCAGGAGGGCCTAAACTGGCCTGGAACGATCCCAGAAGGCTCCATGGGGAGGCCAAGCCTGAGCTGAGGCTTGAGGGGGAGGTAAAGCCTGAGAATTGAACGGGCGGGCAAGGTGGGTGAGGCTGTGAGGGCCCAATGCGCTCAGGGCACAGAGAGCAGAGAGTCAGAGCGGGAGGCGGGGGGGCGTGCCAGGCAGGCGGAAGCTCTGCGGGGAGTCCAGTGGGAAAAACAAGGCCTGACAGGTGCCCTGATCCTGCCTGGTGGCGGAGGGTCACTGAAGGAGTCTAGGCAAGGTGGAGACTGTCCATTATTAGCGTAGATGGGGGCCCTCTGCCTCCTGGCAACACCTGGAAGGAAGGTCCAAGGTTTTTCCTTCCGGGGTGTGTGGGCCCTGAGTCAGGCACCCCTGCCTGCCACACGGAAGCATCTCAGGTTGAGGATGCTTGGGGCCCACACACTGACCACAAATGCTCAGACTTGGGCCCTGATGTCTGATGGAGGCTTGAGTGCTGAGGGGATCATCCTTCTCCCCGTCCAAGGCCCAGCAGTGCCCACGTTGCACCAGCTGCAGAGGCCTCCGGGCGCCTCTTTTGCCATCAATGCCTCCTCTGTGGCCTGGGCCTGGGAGGGTGGGCCGGGTAAGGGCTTGGGCCGCAGCCAGCCTGGTCCCCTCTCGGGGTGGCACCGGGCCGGCCTTCTCAGCACTGGCCTTGGGGTCTTGTGGGCATTCTCCATCCTTAGGGCTCGGTGCCCCTGAAGCCCCCTGCCAAGGCTAGTCCTGTGCTCACTTGTGAAATCCCTGAACACACACTCATTCGGGCTCAACAAAACGGGTACCTGTGCACACACTTGGGATGGGAGAAGAACAGCTTTATTTCCCTGCCCTCCAACAGCCTTTGACGTCAAGCCCCGTTCACCATCTAGAACATGGTGGGGTGCTGCCTTCTTGATCCCACCCCCCACCTTTTCCCTGTGGCACCCAGGCCTTGCACGGGGGGCCCTGGAGCAGCTGGAAGCGGTTTGCCTCTGCAGGCCACCACTCCAACACCCCTCGTTCTTGCTCAGCCACGCCCCTGCTCAGGCTGAGCTTGGGCTCAGGGACACATCCTGAACTTCTGGACCGCCCCCCCGCCGGCCCGCAGCCCATCAGCGTTCTCACTGTGTGCGCCACCTCTCCCCACCCCCAGGAAGGGCAGAAAGCAATGGCGCGCTCCTCTGACCACGCGGAGGCCGCCGTGTGACTCAGGAGCCCGGGCCCCCATCCAAGCCACCCTTCCGTCCCACTAGTGACAAGAGTTCGCTTTCAGGAGAGCTCCCGCGTGCGTTACATCATCCGATCCTCCCAACTAACCTGCAAGGGAGGCCTCATCGTGCCCCCAAATTACAGCTGAGGGAGCTGAGGCCCAGAGAGGCTCAAGGTGCGGATTGGAACACAGGCCTGTGTGACACCCAGGACCCCTGCTGTTACCCCTGCACCAGGCCCACTTCTCCCGCACATCCAGAGCCACCTTCCGTCTTCTCACTGGGCTGTGGTCGCCGTCTCCCCACTGCCCTGTCCATCTCATGGCTCCTTGCTCAGCATCCTCTGTGGTTCTCACGGAGTCCAGGATAAACAAACGCCTCATTCACCTTGGCATTCAAGGCCCCTCTGTCGCCTGGGCCCAGGCCTCCTGCTGGCTGTGCTCCTGTGCCCCTTCCAGTCCCGTTGCCAAGCCTTTGCCCTGCTCTCCCGCCTCCCTGGACTGCCCTCTCTTCCCTTCCACCGCATCCATTCTCATTCCAGCCTTGAGAGGAGAGTGAACCGCTGAGAAGGAAACTGACGGGAACAGTCCTCTCCCCAGTTGTGTTCTGGCCACAGGGTGGAGGCTTCCTTGAGGCTGCTCCCCGTCAAGTTTGGCCCCCGGCTCCTTAGGGACCGGCCCGCAGAAGCCCAAGGCCCCAAGACGTGCAGTTTGCCAGATCCTGCCTCTGTCTTTGGAGCCTGGCGCCAGGCTGACCCTCTTTTGGAGCAGGTGTCGACAGGGAGCTCAAGCATCAGGGGAAAGAGGAGAGGAGTGGTGAGTGGAGGGGATGCACGGGAGCGGCCACCCCCTCCTGGCGCTGCCTTTCCCAGCCCCTGGGAGCTGTTGCTACGCTGGCACACACTCTTGCACAGGCACAGCACGTCAGCTGCACCCACAGCCCGCATGGCACGAGCTGGCTGTGGGGAGGGGGTAGCTCTTACCCCTGGGGAGAGGCCAGCAGGCCAGCCAGACCCTGGGTGCCGATGGAGCAGGGACCTTCCGTGACCCTTCAGGCGTGGGTCACCGGTAGGCGTCCCCACTCCTGACACCCAGGGTCCCAGCTGGTCTTCCTCGGGCCTTGTTTATCTGCACCCTGTCTGATGGGCCACCCAGGGGCCCTCCTGGCTTTACTGGGGGCCAAGGAGCTGCCAGGAGCCTCCCAGCCTTCCCCCCAGCCCTGGTCTACCATTTGCCCCTGGGGGGAGGCCCCGGGGCCAGAGAACTCTTCCAGGCCTCACGGCTGGGAGCCTCCTCTCCTCTCCAAGCTCCAGGCTCTCAGAGCTCCTTTAAGGGCCTTCATTCTGACCAGGAGCTCAGAGACTGGGGGTCTGGGCCTGCTCTGAGTCCTTGGGCGCCCTTGGGCTCCCCTGGGCTCCAGCCCTTCCTGTGGGCTTCCCCAGGGCCGCTCTCAGGATGTGTGTGGCCTGAGGGGGAGGATTGGAGCCTTGGGCTGAGGGGCCCAGATCACCCACACTAGGCCCTTCCTCCCTCCCTTGCCGCAGTCCTAGGAGCAGATGTACAGCTGGGTGTGAGGACCGAGGGCCCAGAGTGGGGGGCGGTGGAGGGAGGGGCACGATGACGCTGGGCAGACTCTTCAGCTGGCAGAGGTTCCTGCCAAGACAGTTCCCCGCCCCTCCCCTCATTATCAACTTGGGGTTTGTGTGCAAACAGCAGCTGGTCTCCTTTGTCAGCCTCCCCTCCTGTCTCTCCCCTGCCCCTTTCCTCCTCCCCCAGGCCTCCCAACGGGCTCTCCCCTCCCAGGCCCTGCCCAGCCCCCAGGTGATTTAGCAGCTTAGGCTCTGGGGAGTACCTGGGAGGCGAGGCAGCCTCTGCCCATCCTTGGCCCTGGGTCCTAAGTTCTCCTTTAGCCCTTCAAAGAGACGATATTAAACCCACCTGGGACACGAGAGCCAGAGAAGGTAACAAAGCCAAAGTCACAGAGTGGGCAAGTGCCGAGCCAGAGCCCAGACCCAGGTGTGCCCATTTGCAGAGCCTGTTTGCTGAGCCTGTTTGCTGAACCAGTCCACTCCCCAGCCTTAGCTGTTCCTCTGGTGGCCCCAGTACCTGGCATCACTCCTTTTAGGGGCCCTGGGAAGGTGGACCCACTCCCAACCTCCTGGCTGTGTCAAGGGCTTCAACTGAAGTACTTCTGTGTGCCTGGGGCTGTGACAGGAAGGCAGGCAGGGCCCTGTCAGTTACACCCAGGATTTGGAACTGGATGCTGAGGGCAAAGGGAGGAGGAATCTTGCAAGCAGTGGGCCCTGCAGACTGTGGAGACAGAGAGCAAGAGGCCAGTTAGGAGAAACGGCAAAAGGAGAAGAGCGTGGGCCAAGGCACTGGCCCTGAGAGAGTGGGGCAGCCAGACCCGGGGCCACAGACGTGGTCACAGTGGATGGTGAGCAAGGCGGTGGGGTGGGGATGGCACCTGGGTCTCTGGGCTGGGCAATGGCAAGGATGTGAGTCCTTTACAGATGTAGGAGCAGCTGTGGCAGGATCAGGACCCTGAGTTTGCGACAAACTGGGTTTGAGCTGCTTGAGTGATGCCCAGGTGGAGGTCTCCAGGGGACCCAGGAGACAGGTGCGGGCGGGGCAGGTGGGGTTCTGGGAGTGGATGAGCTCACGGAAGGTAGAGGAAGTGAGGGGCGAAGGGGACTGAGGGTGGAGTCCTGAGCAGAAGGCTCGGGGCTCACGGGAAGGGACTGAAAGGAGGAGGAGGAAGAGCAAGAGGAATGTCCACTGCATTTGGGAATTCGGAAGTGGCAGGCACTCTGGGAGGACAAGTCCATGGCATGGCTGGGGCTGCAGCCTGTGTGGTGACCAGGCACTCACTCTGTTCTGTGCAGATTTTAGCTCTTTTAATCCTTACAGCAGGCCTGGGGTAACAAGCCTCAGCCTCAGGTGGAACCAAGATTAGGCCTGAAGGTGCTGTGTGACCCCCAAGTATCTGGGATGAGGGCTTGTTGCTGCCGAGTCTAAGTCCCTCAGTGGTTGATGCAGATGCCGCAGACCCCGACTGAAGGGGACCACGTGATGGATGAGTGAGGGGGACACGGGAGGGAGGCATGTGCCACCCCACAGGCGTCACAGAGGATGCAACCGCCCAGGTAGGTCTGGAAGGAAGGCTCTGAGTTCATTAGGTGCCGGGATCTGAAAGGCAGCAGTCAAGGAAGCAGCCCGAGCAAAGGCAAGGAAGCGGGAGAGAGCGAGGAAAACCGCGGCCCAGGAAGGAAAGGTGGGGCCTGGGCTGGACCACTGCCCAGTCCTGGTGCTCACTCGTAGCCCCCAGCCCGTGATCAAACTCCAGCCTCTCCAAGGAGCTTTTCTGGGGCTTTGGCCAGGCCAACTAGGGGCAGCTGTGGGCACACGAGTGTGCAAGGTCTGCGCTTGGCGGCGGGGCCCAGAGTGCTCGTGGGGCAGGCAGGGCGGACCCGGCACACACGCGCGTGCACACACCGCATACACGGACACTTGCATGCAGCCCGGTCCGAACTGGGCGGAAGTCGCAGGGCCGGAGGCCGGGACTCTGGCCGCAGGGGCCGCGCCGGGGGCGCCGGGGATAGCGGGAACAAAGGACGCAGCAGGGTGGGGGCGACCGGGCCGGGCCGTGATTGGCTGCTGGGGTCGTGGGGGGGGGCGGGTCGGGCGGTGATTGGCCGCGACCTCAGCGGGCCCCTCGCGGCCGAAACCCGAGCACCGAACTGTGGCCCGGGACAGCTTGCACCCCTCCATCTGCGCCGGGGGTGGGGCGCAGGCGGGGGTCGGGTTTCTGCCCAACCCCCCCTCGGCTGGCCCTTCTCAGAGCCTCGCAACCTGTGCACGCAACCCCACCCTCACCCCATCTCGCGCCCAGCTGCGCGAGGGGTCTCCCGGGACCCAGGCCGGGAGGCCTGGGCCACCGCCCCGCGGGGACGCCCGAAGGGCAGGGTCTCCAGCACCGGAGGGCCGGGGTGCCCAAGTGGAAAGGGGCTAGGGCCCAGGAAGCTGCCCCTTCCGAGAGGCTGGACTGGGAGAGAGGTCAGAGAAGGGAGAACACTCAGAGAGGACGAGCTGGGCTTAAAACGAGCAGAGGCGGCCGTGAGCTGAAGGATGGCTCAGAGGAGGGTGTTTGGATGACCTGAGGCCCGGGCACCCAAGCCTGGCAGCTTGGGGAGTCGCTGGGGCTGATAGCGCCGCCAGAACGCCAGGTAGAGTCCCGGCAGGGCTCGGAGCACGGGAGGGAGTTACTTGAGCTCACAGCCAGCCATTCCACCGCTTGGTGCTTAAGGATTTAGGATGAGGGGACTTCTCTACTCCAGCCCTCTTTCCCCGCTGCCTGGGAGGTGAGAGAGAAGGGGTGGAGCGAGGGAAGCAGGCCGCCAATCACAGCCTCGGCTCCTCTTTGAATCTGGCCTGGCGGGCTCGGGCTGCCGGGCGCCAGGTGTGCTGCCGCCCTCTTTGTCCCCGCTTGCCTGCCCAGGCATGTCCCACTCCACCCCCCACCCTTTGGGAGGCCCTGTGCCCCACCCATCTGGTTCCCCTATCTGGGACTGAAGCTGGACCCTGCTTCTGTCCAAGGACCTGAGTGACTCCAAACCATGCTCCTCTCCCAGCCCCATTCTCAGCTCTGCACAGAGTCTTAAGCTACAGGGCACAGCTGCCTCCATCTCCCCAAGATGGCCGCCAAGGGTCCAGTGGTGCTGGGAGTGGAGAGGGTCAAACCCCATGATCTGCAGCAGGCGTCCTGGCAGAGGGCTGGTTCAGGCACAAGCTGTGGGACCCAGGGCAGGCCCCTAACCTCCAAGGTGGCTCCCTCAGTTGTGAAACCAAGATAACAAGAGCCTGATTCCAGTTTGTTGTGAGGATTAAATGAGACCCTGTAAAGGAGGGGGCTTTGTGAGCCCGAAGCCTCAACGTTTAGGAGGGGAAAGGGATGTTGGCACTCTGTCCCAGTGCTGGGGAACAAGTAGCCAGACGGGGTGGGTGGGACTCCTGGGTCCTGCCCTGAGGGTAAGGGCCAGGGTGCCAGGTAGCACGGGAGAGACCAGTGCAGTGCCATCCCCGTGGAGCCCAGAGCCCCATGGGCCCTAACCAGAAGGGAGCCAGAGCTGAGGGTTCCTGGCCCTCACACCATTCCCAGGCTCTCTGGGAAGGATGGGGCAGAAAGATCTGGGGGCTGCTTTTCCTTCATCTTCAGCCCCAAGGGTATGGCACCCTCTCCTAGGTCAAGGCCAGAAGGCAGGTGGGGGACCCACACGTCCCTACCCTCTCCCCACTCTGCTTCCCCATCCACTGCTTTCTGCCTCCTCCTTCCCCCAACTCTGGCATGAAATTGGGCACCAAGACCCTCCAGGCTGTTTCCTTAACGTCTCTCAAAATCTGTCTTCTCTTTTCTCCCCTCCACTGCCATCCTAGTCATATCTGGGACCTTGGTAACAGCCTCCACCTGACCAGTCCCCCTCCCACCAGGCTGGCCCACCCTATGGCCAGAATGAAATGCAAATTAGGTCTTGTCCCTTCCCTGCTAAAATTCTCTCTCCCCAGGAACCCCTGATTGGACCTACCAGGGAGTTCTGGTAACTGGGTAAGCCCACACTTTGGAACCAGACTGCTTACGATGGCCTCCTTGTTAACTGGGCCTTATTTTCCCCATCTGTAAAATGGATATGATGATATGAACAACTGGGCAGCGTTCCAAGTGCTTTGCACATAATCATATCGATCCATTTACTCCTTATAACAACTTTATGAAGTAAGTAACTATCATTATGCCTGCTTTACAGCACCCACAATAAAAGTAGAATAACCTAGTACCTGTTTCATACAGTTATGGATTAAATGAGTTAATGCATATCAAAATTTCGAAGACCTTGGAACACAGCTGGTGCTCAGTACAATCTAGCTGTTATTTTGGACCCAGCCTCTTCTGCCAACACCTTCCCCATCCAACCTCCAGTCCTACTGAAGCATAGGTACATGCCTGTTCCCTTGCCCTAACCACTCCCCCCCACCCCGCCCTTTCTTCTCTGGGTCCTTTCACCTGGCACAGCATACGTGCTTAATACATATTTAGCAATGAATGAAAGAGGTTTTGGAAAGAGGCTGGGCTGAAAAGGATTAGTCAATGCTCGTGCGCCCCCTGGTGGCCATACTGGGCATCCCGGGCCTTGGCCCATTCTTTAAAATAAATGGGAAGGCAGAAAACAGTCTCAAACCCGGGAAGGTGGGAGGCCATGCCTGAGAACAGACTGCAACCTGGGGGGTTGATCCCAGGGCTTAGGCACAAATGTCTATGTGGCTGCAAAGATTCCCAGCCCCTAGCCAGCTTGACCTTTCTTCCCCTTCTCTGAGAGCTCTGTGTGTGTGCTCGTCAGTGTGAGCTGGACTGTGTGCCCAAGAGGCCAAGAGTTCAGCTGTGTCTGCACAGAACAGATGGCAGCAGCAGGTTCTGTCTTCAGAAGATATATGTGTTGGTGGGGCGTGTGTCACCGAGCCTGTGTTCATGTGTGTGTCCCCTGCTTCTGTGTGTCTATCACCAAAACCTGTCGGGGTTGAGAATGCTGGGCCTCAGCTGCCACTGAGCCGAGGGTACGCTGCAGCCCATCCCTGGAACTTTCTGGGTCTTAGAGTACAGCATGGTGTCCAGGTAACACAGTACCCAATAATATTGGGTCACCCTGGACCTGTCTGTGCACCTAGGAGGGAAGAGGATTTAACGCTCCCTTTCTCTCATATATGTGTGTTCACTGTGCTTGCATAACTGGCCTGTTGTAGTTCCACTTGCTTCTGCCGAGCACCTGCTGTGTGTGCTCCTGGGGTAGGAAGGAGTTGTCTGCCCTCATTCATGAGCATCTCATGAGTATACTCATGTCTCTCCTAGTTATTTTGCCAGATTATCTTCCTGTGAATAGGCAGGCTTGCATAAGAGCAAGGAATTTGGAGTCAGACATGTTTGAGTTCAAATTCAGACTTCACCTAGCTGTGTGATTTTAAACAAGGGATTTAAACAACTTCACCGAGCCTCAGTTTCCTCATCTGCTAAATGGGGATATTAATAATGCCACTTCCTAGGTTGTTGTGAGAAGTAAAGAGTTGAAGGATGGAAAGCCTGGGGCATGGTGACAGGCACACCAAAGGCTCGTGATAAATGGTAGTGATTACTGGTGCTGGTGTGCTTTTGGCTTCTTAGCTGGGCCTCTATGCTCTGCTTCCTGTCCCCATGTCTGCGTCCTGTCACCCATGACACAAAGAAGAGTGTTAGGTCCTGCAGACAATCCTCTACCGGCGTTCAGAATGGCTGCCAGCAGTTGCCTACAGCCCGGCTAAAAGTACTTTACACCTGGACCACACTCATTGCTTTTTTCATACAGCTGTGAATACACATCCAGGTGACCTGATTTTCTGAACCCCAAACTGGAACGCCTGGTCTGACCATGCAGAAGTATTTATACGGCTGAAGGGGCAAGATGTCTGAAGCGAGTCCTTGCACACTCCCCAGATTCAGGCCCTGGCACATTTGGCCACCTGGGGGAGCCCTGTGCCCCCTTCGGTCAGAGGGAGTGGAGGGGGGATGTGTGAAGAGGGGAGGGGTGCCAGCTGCTTTGGGGATCTAGGAAAGGCCAGGAGTGGAGGGGGGAGCTGTGTGCCCTAAGAAGCATCCCTTCCAGGACCCCGGCCAGGAGTTAACCCATCTGCTGCCAGCCTCCACCCCTTATGCTCCAGGGGCCTCCGGCTTTGTGGTGGGGTGGGCTGGTGTGTGGTGGGGGTTGACCTCCTTGGAAGCAGTGGTAGCAGAGGGGAGAACATGGTATATTGTGCCAACGACCGAGCCCCTCAGTTGCACGCACTCCCGTGGTGGCTCAGGGAGAGTAAAGCATGGAGTGAGTGAGTGAGTGAGTGAGTGAGTGAGTGAGTGAGTGAGTGTGTGTGTGTGTGTGTGTGTGAGAGAGAGACTTCTCATATGGCTGTGATTCCCAGCTCAGCCAAACTGTCTGCCGCCCTGGGACAGCCTCAGTGAAACTTCGCCGGGGTCCCGCAGGCAGAGCTCAGAGCTGGTACTCCCCCCAGCTCCTCGGAGAGGCAGCTGTCCTGGGCCGGCCCAAAATGAGGGAGGGCAAGTGCTTCTAGACCCTCATGGGACCTGGCAGGTCACCTCCATGTTGTCCTCCCACTTTACAGCTGAGGAGGCCGAGGCGCAGAGGGTGAATGAAGGGCCTTGCCCACGGCCACCCAGCTGGTAGGCAGCGAGGCCTTGTGGAACCCAGGGTGTCGGACGCCAGTGCCCTTGTCCGCCCCCCGACACACACACCTTCTGCCACTCTAGCACCGAGACCCAGGCAGACAGAGGGACCCGCAAGGAGGACAGGAAGGGTCGGGGAAGCAGCGAAGAGGAGGGAAGGGGAGCACGGCGAGCGGGACCTGGCCCTGCAGGGACAAACCTCTGAGTGGTCCCAGGGCGGCCTCGGGCTGAGGAAGGAGGAGGCCGGAAGGAAGCAGAGGCAGGCGTGGACAGCTCTTTCAGGAGGGTGGCTGAGAGGAAGGGGAGCCAAGGGGCAGGCTCGGGGCCCTCCCGTTAACGTGGAGGGACTCGGTGGCTTCGGTGTCGACGGGAAGGAGCCGCCATTGAGATCAAATGTGGAGTCGGGTGCCGGAAAGGGGTGGAGGAGGGGGAGCCAGCGCAGCAGCAGGGCCAGCTCAGCTTCCTCCTTGGGGACAGGGATCTGAGCCGCGTGCAGGTGACAGAGGCAGGAAGTGGGATGCCCTGTGGGGAGGGGTTCTCTTCTCTGGGTCCTGGATGGTGGGGACAGGGGACGGGGTGGGGCTTTCTAGCTGGGGCGGGGCTGGGGGGAGGTCAGAGGTGAGAGCCCTGAGGGGCGGTGCCCAGAGACAGCCTCCCACCCCCGGTGCTTCCTTCCTCTGAGGCTCTCACCCAGCTCTTCAGGGGGACTCCAGAGACCCTCAAGAACGAAGGCTCATTGATTTGGGTGGAAAATAAGAGTTTCAGTAAAATGGGGACCCCTGTCCTTGTCCAGGGCCTGAAGGGGCTTTGAAAATGCCAGGTGGTCTAGGTCCAAGGTGTTTTTGGTGCCCTCTCTTAGGCAGGGGGAGGGAAGGAGCTGGGGTGGATTCCCCCCATCTTCCCATGCGGGCTGCCCCTCCTTTCCTGGCCTCACTCCCTCCTTCCCCCAAACTCCCAGGGGCTTGCTCTGTGCAGGTCTTGGAACATACCTCTCAGCCCCTCAATCCACTGAGCCCCCAACCATGAGCCCCTGGAGCCCATTCCCAGAGGAATGAGGCCTGAGGGGCAGCCCTGCATGCTGGTGCTTGGAAGGCCCTCCCTGTAGCCCATTCTGCTCCCTGCAGCCTGGGGAACAGATGGCCCCTGTTCTCCCTCCCCGACTCTTCCTCAGTAAACCCTGGGGGGTCCTTTGCTTCCTCCTTGTGGCCTACCCAGTCTCCTCCTCCCACTTCGGGAAGCAACGAGCTGAAAAGAGACAACATCTGGGTCTCCCCAGTGGCCCCAGGGGCCCAGCTGTCTGACTGGCCAGCAGCCTCAGCAATACCACCCCCGCTCCCAGTGCCGGTGTCACCCTGCCTGGTCTCATGTGACTGCCTGGCATCCTTTGAGGCAGGGTCTCAAGCTTGGCCCCAGGGAGACCACTGCCCAAAGCCACAGCTGTCCCTGCTTTAGTGGTTGACCAGCCAGCTCCTCAAAGGTCTTTGCCATATGAGCCCCCAGACCCACAGGGCCAACTCAGGCCCAGACTGAAAGACGTTCCACTTTGAGCCTGGGGTGAGGACAGATGCCACCCACAGTCTGTGGGATGACACAGGACGCAAGTGACTGCAGAAGGGGCAGAATACTGTGTGTTTCGTTGGGCTGGGGGCCAAGGGCCGTGGGCTCAGGCAGCGCAGGGATGGTCAATGCCACCATGACCCCAGGTGCCCAGCCCACTTCTCTCTGTGAGGACACCCAGGTGCGAGGTCACAGGCACTCTCTGAGGCATTTGGGTCTCCCTGGGTCTTGTCAGAAGAGAAGGAACAAACACTGACTGATTTACATATTGGGCTCCCATTTGCTTTTCACTCGGGCTCTGACTTGACCTTCTCCACCCTGCTCCTTCCCAACTGGGCAAGGCTCATACGGCCCACCCTCTGAGAATCAGAGCAATTACACATTGGCCAGCAGAGCTGGGATCCAGGGACTGAGGGCCAATGAACAGTGTGACCTGCCTGAGGTCATCCAGCCAGTTAGGGTCAGAGCTGGACCTCAACCCTGGCCTTGAAAGCCCATCCAGGGTTCTTCTCCACCGCTGCCCCACAGCCTGCCTTAGGTGGACCACCAAAGGTTCCAGGGTGCTCTCTCAGGCTCTCTAAGGCCTGGGGCAGGACCAGAGGTCTGGGCCTGAGCCTGTCTGCAAATCCATACCACTGTTAGCAGGCAGGGAGGGAGGCACCTGCCTGCACTCAGAGTCAGCCCAGTGGAGAAAGCTTAACAGAGTGTCATCGAGAGGGAGCTGGGTGGCGGGCAGGGGATGAGAGGAGGCTTCTGGGGGAGCTCCTGCTCGCCCTGGCACATCTTGCCCCCCACCGAGCCCTCGGGGGGTGGGGGTGGGCTGAGCCGTTGTCTTCCGGGAGCTAAGCTGGGCCTGTGGCCCCAGTGCCCTCCCTGCCCTCTGCCAGGACAGAGATGGATTCTGCTGACCTGTGAGGGGCCTCCCCCAAGCCTTCCTTTCTCAGACTCCGGTGAATTTTATCTTCCTTTCAGTTGCCCCGCACTGACCTTGTTGGTTTCTGGGGTTTCCTCTCTGTCACAATGATCCTGCAGTGGGTGTCCGCAGGAGCAGTGACCCTGCCCCTCCCTCCCCCTCTGCCCTCGTGCGCCTCTCCTGCTGGCCAGGCCACCATCAGGCACCTGGTGATCTGGAATGCCCCCCCCCCCGGCTGACAGTCATTCTAGAGGGTGGGCACTCTGGGTGGCATAAAGCCGCTTCAGGGGAGGAAAACCTCTCTGCGCAGAGCCTCCCCACGCCCACCCCCACCCCACCCCCAGTCCTTCCTGCAGGGGCTTTGTAGACCTTCACCTGCCTTCCGTCTGCAAGTTCAGGCCAGGCCTGGTCCCAGGAGGACTCCCAGTCCACCCGAGGCAGCCTCAGGGCCAGAGCCTCCCCTCTCCACCCTTCATCAGATCCACAAACTGAGGGCAGGAGGTGTGCTTTTGGCCTGGCCCCAAACTGCAGGGGTCGGCGGGGGCGGGAAGGAGCAGGTGTCCAAGGTGTGGACACTGACCCAGGACTCCTCCCCACTTCCGAGCTGTCCAGGAGTCAGTCAACAAACACATATTAACCCCTAGCTGTGTGTTGACAGCTACCCTGCACCTGTTCAGCTTGTGGGAGGGCAAAGCTGAGCCACAGCATCCAGAAGCCCTGGGGCCCTGGGGGGCTCCACCAATCATGCTCAGGGATCTGCTGATTACCTGATTACGGGTCTTAGCTTGGGGTCTTGGGGAGAGCCCCAAAGCTTGCTGAGCCAAAGTCACATTCTGGCATCTTCTTTGCCCACAACCAGAGTGTCGGCCTCACGAACAGGTCCCGCACAGGGGCACCGGGGCTGCCGGTCCCCAGCCCTGCCCCCTGAGACAGGCCCTTCCTAGGGCGCAGCACCATTGCCATGTGCAGCAAGCAGCCCTCCTCTTTGTTAAAATTGTGAAGGTTAAAGTTATAGCTGTGCCACACAAAGGACAAGTCTCAGGCTCAGAGAGAAGCAACCACAGCAGGACGCTGAAAATAAGGTCTTACAGGGGCAGGCTGTGTGGATGACAGCATAGAGCACACAGTGAGAGAGATATGCCCCACTCCACTGCTGTGCTGCTCACTTCGGGGGGCGCACAGCTGAGAAGAAACACTGCCACCTGGATGCAGCAGCTTGGTGGGAAGGATGAAGAATGTTCTGGAAACTGCATTACATATGGGATGGGGGAAACGCTGGTGTGGTTTAGCCCAGAGTGGAGGGTTTCCAGGTGGCACTTGGGCAAACATTCACTATTGCTTCATCATTCATTCTGACAACACGTTCACTGAACACCACTGTGCTCCAGCACTGTGGGTGGCAGCAAGACTCAAAGGGACCCTGCCTTCACGAACACACAGTTCTGAAGATGGATGTTAAAGAAGGCATATTTCAACTCTGTATAAGATAGAACACACTAGGGACTTCCCTGGTGGAGCAGTGGTTAAGAGTCCGCCTGCCAATGAAGGGGACACGGGTTCGAGACCTGGTCCGGGAGGATCCCACATGCCACGGAGCAACTAAGCCTGTGCGCCACAACTACCGAGCCTGTGCTCTAGAGCCCACGAGCCACAACTACTGAGCCTGCATGCTTAGAGCCCATGCTCTGCAACAAGAGAAGCCACCGCAATGAGAAGCCCACGCACCACGACAAAGAGTAGCCCCCGCTCGCCGCAACTAGAGAAAGCCCGAGAACAGCAACGAAGACCCAGCGCAGCCAAAATAATTAAAAAAAAAAACAAAAACAAAAACACTGAAGTAGTGAGTTTCCTGCCACTGGAAGCAATCCAGCAATTCAGTAGAAGAGATTTCCGCTTCAGGTATTTGGGGTGAATGAGGAGACTACTAAAATCCCTTCTAATCTAAGACTTGGCCTTTTCATCCGCATACGGATTACAGAGTGTCTCGTGCTTTTGAGTATCCATTTCCCCATCTCCCTTCTTCAGACTCCATGGGGATCTCTCCCCAGTGTGAAGGGAGAGTCTTAAAGCTGGACAGTCTATCCACCGATGTACTGTTTCAGTGCCTTGGGAAAGGACAGCCATTGCCATCTACTGACAGGGTTCTTTAGCTCCTGGAACCTAATGTCCTACGGAAGAATGTTCCTCTAATTGGGGCGCTTGAATCCTGCCCGGTCCCACTGAGCCAGCATAGGGCTGGAGGTGATTCTCCCAGTGTTGGGTAGTTAGGGCAGTAGCTGAGGAAGGCAGCTTGGGCATGAGTGCCCCGAGACTCCTGAATAGAGCCCAGGGAGACAGGGATCAAGGGGCTGTCGGAGGAGGGATGGGAGTCACAGGAAGCTGGTGAGGAGGGCAGGGAGCCAGGCCTAGGGAGTTTCTTCCCACTTAGCCTGGTGGGAATGGTGCCGCAGGCAAAGCCTCCCTGACTGGATGAGGATTATCTCTCAGATGCAGCCTCAAATTACACTCCCTGAAAAAAAAAAAAAAAAATGACACTCCCTGAAATTAGGCCTATTAGAGATTCACTGAAGTGAACGTCCCACTAAAAGCCCCATTTGAAAAATATGCCATAGGGAACTTGCCTTGTCAGATATCAAAGTCTGCTCAAAGGCTGCAGTACCGGAGAAGTGAGATACTGGCCCAAGAATCCAGGATCATTCAGGGAGTCAGAGCAGACACCCCAGAACCTGGCCTGGGAGGTGTCAGAGACAGGGGTGCACTAATCAGGCTCTGGGAAGCTGCGGTGCTTGCGCAGGTCGCTGTCCCTGTGCCCCCAGTGCAGGGACCCTGGAGTCCTGCCCTTGCAGTGGGAAGGCAGCTCCTTCTCCATGTTTTGATAGCCAAGCCTTCTTGGAGGGCTAGAGCCTGAAGCCCACCTGGAACAGAAACGAGGAACAGAAACCAACGGCGTTTCCAGGGACGCAGCTCACCTACCTCCCACCCCCGGGCTGTCCCTCCCATGAGTCACCCTGTTATCCCCCCATGGCCAAATATAGCTCCCAAGGCCAAGGAGGGTGCTGCATTGTGGGCATTGTGCGGACGGGCCTGGGAGGCGCCAAGGTGGTCCCTGCACCAGGGGGGCAGGCAGTCCGCACCACCAGCGCCCAGGCCCGAGGTCTCCGCCTGAACCTCAGACCTCAGGGACACTTTCCCACAAACGCAGGGGAAGTTGGGGAGAGAGAGGGTCCGGCCGAGTAGCAGTGACCACTTCCTCCTAGGGGAACGTGGGACGTGCTCCAGGGGAAAAAGAACAGGGCAGGGGGCCTTTCCTCTCTGTCTAGTCCACCGGACGAGGCCGAGATGCCGAGACTGCGAGCACCCGGGGCGTGTCCGGCCGTCCTCGGCAGCCCCCCGGGCGCCGCCCTGGCCCTCGGAGCCACCACATAAGGCAATGTTTGTGCCTGGGCGGCGCGGCCTCTGGGCAGTGGCTCGGCTCGCCCTCTCCTTCCGCCCCGCCCCGGCCACCCGCCTCCCGCCTCCCGCCTCCCGCCTCCCGGACGGGCCGCGCTGGGGCGGTCTGACTCCCAGAAGCACCGCCCTGAGAGGGGCGGGGGGACCCGCCCAGCCCCGCCCAGCCCCCGACTGGCCTCGGCGGAGGGCGGGGAAGTGGGCGGGCAGGGGCCGTGATCGGTGATCTCCGTGCCTCGCTGCCCGAAGGGGACACCCCGCCCGGCTGGGAAGAGAGCCGCCGGAAGCCTTCTCCTCCGCCCCCTACCCCCAGCCAACTGCCTAGAGCCCGAGGCTGCCTTGGTTGGGGGCGGGGAGCGGGCCGGACACCACTGGGACCACCAGGACCTGGCTTTGCAATCTGAGAGGCGCCACGCCCTGGAGTCTCCACCCAGACCCGCTGGGGGCCGCGGGGCCCGATGGGCTCCCGGAAGAAATCCGCACAACCCCCCCCAAGCTGTCCCTCCCCAAGAGCCCAGAGTTCTGTGTTTTATTTCTGTGGGTTGTGACTGAGGCATCCTGACTCCCAGCCACAGCTTAGAGAGGAAACATTTCATAACCTGTCTGCTGGCTGGCAAGGTCAGGCTCATATGGGCTGCGTCCCCTTCTGGAGTTTTCCATTAAATTATTTACACAGAACAAGCCCACAGACCTCTGCAGTAAGTTGGCAGACACAAGGTGGCATTTATTCTTCTGCAAACAGTCTCATTTTTCCGAGAGATCCCTCCCCTCTTAGATGTGACCCTTTGGAGGTAAGAAGCTGCCCAAGGGTGGAACCTTCTAGGTCCTTGTGGTTTATTCTTGGAAAACTAGAGAAATTCCTCACCAGGTGTTTCTTGGGCACAGACTCAATGCCCATCACAGAATTCAGAGGGGGCAGCTCTGGCCCCTGCTCAGGGGCAGGAGGGCGGGGAGACCACCTCTGGAGCCCATGCTCCAGGAAAGGGCCATTGAGGGAGGGTGACATCACCCAGATCCTTGGACCTTTGGGAAGAGTGAAATGTAGAGCAGTGATCCAGTACAGCTTGCCCGTTCAGCAGGAGAGGAGGTGAGACTACCTCACCTCCTCCCAGGTTACAGAGTTTACTGAGATCAGATCTCAGGCTTGGAAGCTCCAGCCTGCGGCCCTGCTGGTAGATTAAAATGGTGGCAAAACTTGCCCCAAGCCTGAGTGACACAGGAACAACAAATAGCTGCTGATCCCCAGGCCCCACCTCCCAGGCAAGCAGGGCTGCCCAGAAGGGGCTGCTGAGAGCGCTCGGCAGAGGCGGCCCACCCCACCCGTAAGGACAGCCGGGGGTGTTCTCCGTGCCCACAGTCCCCATCTGAGGAGGGCCCCTGCCGGTTTTTTCTGCAAGTGGCCGGTGCTTCTGAGCATGCGTCAGCTCCCCCGACCCCCAGTAGCATGGACTATGGACCATGCCCAGGCCAGGGGCAGCTGTGAACAGGGTGGGGGAGATGGAGGCTGTGCTTGACAAGGTCACTCCCCCCTTGTGTGTGTGTGGGTGTGGGGGGGTGCGTGTGCCCATCCAATCCCCACCCACACAGCCCCCTACAGTTTTAATTCAAGATGCATCGGGCAGCCCAATGGGCTGTAGTACACACTGCTTGGACTTCCAGCATGAACATATCAAGTATGATGCAGGGGACACGGGTTCGAGCCCTGGCCCGGGAAGATCCCACGTGCCGCGGAGCAACTACTGAGCCCCTGCGCTACAACTACTGAGCTCACGCTCTAGAGCCCGTGCTCTGCAACAAGAGAAGCCACGACAGGGCTTCCCTGGTGGCGCAGTGGTTGAGAGTCCGCCTGCCGATGCAGGGGAAACGGGTTCGTGCCCCCGTCTGGGAAGATCCCACATGCCGCGGAGCGGCTGGGCCCGTGAGCCATGGCCGCTGGGCCTGCGCGTCTGGAGCCTGTGCTCCGCAACGGGAGAGGCCACAACAGTGAGAGGCCCACATACCGCAAAAAAAAAAAAAAAAAGAAGCCACGACAATGAGAAGCCCGCGCACCGCTTGCTGCTACTAGAGAAAGCCGGCGCACAGCAACGAAGACCCAACGCAGCCAAAAATAAATAAATTTATTAAAAATGTACCTAGGAATACTGAGCACAATAGAATATCCCTAACCACAGGAAAGACACACAAATGAGGTGGTTATCTGATAGAAGGGAAAGGAGAACCAGACAAGGGGACTTGTGAAGTCGGTCCAGTTCAAGTGCTAGCATCCCATGTTCACTGAACACCTCCTGTGTGCCTGCACTGTCCTCTTGCAAGCAGTATCTCCCTCCAACCCCAGTGACATAGATGCTTGTGCAGGGGCCCAGCTGGTAAAGGGCAGTGCTGGGGCTTGAGTCTGTGCCCCTCCCCTGGGGAGAAGAGTGTGTGCAACACAGGAGCAGCAGGAGGTGTAAACCAGAGACCACAGTCCCCCATCCTGCTTTCTCTTCCCATCTCCTCCCTGGGGAGGCCACTTCCCTGCTGAGCTGGGTCCCCAGGTCTTTCGCCTCCTGGGCTCCACATAGAGGCCTCCTTTTCCCACACGCTCTCCTCTCCATCACCTACCCACTTTACTTCAACCCCCTGTGCTCTCTCAAGTGCGAATTTGATGGTATGTCCGTCGAAGTGCCTCCTAGAATAAAGTTTTCAGTCTTGAGCCCGAACTTGGGGCTTGACCCCTGATACTCTCTTCAGCTAAGGCCTGACCGGCTAGGCTGGCCTTGGTTCATGGCTTCCTCCGGGAAGCGTTTCTTGACCTTTTTGGACCAGACGCCTCCTTCAAAGCTGCAGCATGATGCCCTTAACTGCCCATTTCTGTTTCCCTCACTAGCCCTGCATCATTGTCACCACATGCCCTCGGCGCAAAGTCAGGTCCACAGCAGGAGCCCAATAAACGGGGTGGGAACATAGAAAAGGTTAAGAACAGCATAGGGTAGCAGACAAGTGGTTATGTTTTGCGCATAAACTCGCAAAAGAGAAAAGAATCTAAAACAGGCCATAAACGGGATAGTTTTCGCGGGTGCCCCAGATCGCGGGAGGCTGGGATTGCACTCCTGGGTCTGAAAACATCCTGGGCCACGCAAACAGGCTGGTGAATACACAGATTCATGAGTCCACGCGTCTATACACATACCGGGTTGGTGCAAACACGAGTCCGTGCACACCCGGACCTGTGCAAGCAGCCAGGCAGTTCAAATGCAAGAGTGCGCATACTCAGGTGCGAGCGCATACTCAGGTGCGAGCACATTCCCGAGGTCGTGCACACAATACTGTGGTGGAAACCCACGGGTTTGTGCATGCCAGAGGGTGCAAACACGAGTTCGGGCATACTACGGCTGTGCAAGCTCCAGAGATTGAGCAAACACGGAAAGGTGCACACTCCCGATGGTGCACACACGAGGCCGTGCGCGGCCCTGATGCCAACCGAAAGAGGTAGAAGCGTCCATTTTCCCCCCCTAATCGGGCATAGCTGCAGTCTCCGAGCGCCATCTTCGCCCGGCGGGCAGCGGAAGGACCTGCAGCCCGCGTAGCCCTGGCGCTCGGGCCTTTGTTGTCTTGGTTTCCGGGCATCCATCACGCGGTATCCGCGCGCGCCGGAGCACGAAATGGCGGCTAGTGGGCGGGGCGAGGGCGGGGCGTCCGGGAGCAGTACCCATTCCCGACTCCCGGCAGGGCGCGCCATCCGCCCTCCGGCGCAGGCGCACAGCGCGGCGCGCGTTCCCGCGTTTCCTCCGACGCGCGCCAGGACACAAAGGGCCGGAGGGAAAGCACGGAGCGCGATAGCACATACGGAGCGGCTGGCGGGCCGGAACGGCCTGGAGCGGACCGCAGGGCCGGAGCCGGACTCGCCGGAACCGCGCGCTTGGGCGCGGGGTGGGGCGTGGTGCGGCGCTCCTGCCCCTCCCCTCGCCCGCCCTCAACAGCCGTAAGGGCCTCGCGGGCTGGGGTGGGCGCGCGGGGCGCAGGCGCCGTGCTCGTGACCGCCGCCGCCGCGGGGCGGGCCAGGAGCCTCCATTTTCCCTCGCGCGTTCTAATGGCGGGAGCTAGGTGCCTTTCCCCAAGAGCGGAACAAGGGCTCGCCTCCGGGAACTCCTGAGGCCTCCAAAAATTGTTTCCTCTGTCCACGCACTTTAGCGCGGAAGCGGGGCGATGTGGCATTTCGGGAAGTTTTTGGGATGTGACTCGCATCGTTTTTTATAAAAGAAAAGCACCTTCCGCAAATGACTATAGTTTGCAACTTCCTACTTCAAATTGGGACTGTGGATTTGGGGGAAGGGTGAGGACACTGATGAACAAAAAGTAAAATTTTTTCCATTAAAGAGAGGTTTGTTAAGAGCAATAAAACATTTTAAAAACCATTTTTCGTCATACAAGGAATACATGTTCTTGGTAGAATATTTCGCAAGAAATAATAGCCGGCATTCACCGACTACTTATATGCCAGGTCCTGTTTTTAAGTGCTTTGATTTTCATAACCAGGTACAGATGGAAAAAGTGCAGCACAGAGAGGTTAAGTACACAAAAAGTACTTAAAGTACAGGAAAGCAGGAAAAGTAGTGAACCCACCTTACAAGACAACCACTCTTTAATAAGCTGGCATGGCTCACGCCAGTGTTTTTCTTTGCCTTAAGAAATTTGGTTCATGTTATACATGCCCAGTTTTTGATTAACTGGGAGAGCTGTAGGTGGGCAAATGGAAAAGGCTCCGAGGCCTGGAGGGGCCGCGGAAGTTCCTGGTGCTCCTGTTTCTCGGTGTCTGGGGCTTCTTGGTCCTGTGAAATTCGGAGACAGCATTAGGTGGTTTTTTTTTTTTTTTTGGCCACAACTTGTGGCATGCGGCATCTTAGTTCTCCGGCCAGGGATCCGGGCCATGCCCCCTGCGTCAGGAGCGCAGAGTCTTAACCCCAGCCACGGGACCACCAGGGAAGTCCCTGCACTAAGTGATGTCTGAGGAGCCCCCCAGCTCTAGAATGTTGGCATCCGGTGATCCCAGAGAATTCTCGTGACTCGTGATCATTTCTGGGGCTTGGGAGGAAAAGCCTCCTTATTCCTCCGTCTTTTCTTTCCCCTGCTATAGCATGTTCTCAGGTCATAACTGCCTTACTTGAGTTTCCCAAGCTCGTTTGCTCCTGTGAGGAATGAATTTTTTTCAGATCAGAATAGAGTCCTTTCAAGGTAGAGAGGGCAGGAATGATTCCTCACTTACAGATGAAGCAGCTGAGATTGAGGGTTATGAGTCTTGCCCAAGTTCATCAGCTAATGGACAGTGGAGCAGAGATGGTTCATCCAACTTGAGGCATGTGCTTTGCAACCTCAGTCTCCAGGTCCGCCACGTCCATAGGATCTATAATTAAGTCCATGCTTATTTGTCTAAACTTTCACAAGGCGGGGAACCCAACACCCAGCATTACTGATCAATGGTAGGTGCTTCTCCTGCTTAGTGAAAGATTGTATTCTTTTTTTTTTTTAAAGAAGATGTTGGGGGTAGGAGTTTATTTTATTTTTGCTCTGTTGGGTCTTCGTTTCTGTGCGAGGGCTTTCTCTAGTTGTGGCAAGCGGGGGCCACTCTTCATCGCGGTGCGCGGGCCTCTCACTATCGCGCCTCTCTTATTGCAGAGCACAGGCTCCAGACGCGCAGGCTCCGTAGTTGTGGCTCACGGACCTAGTTGCTCCGCGGCATGTGGGATCCTCCCAGACCAGGGTTCGAACCCACGTCCCCTGCATTAGCAGGCAGATTCTCAACCACTGCGCCACCAGGGAAGCCCAAGATTGTCTATTCTTAACAGTTGAGGGGAAGGCAGATGGCTCTTCTCTCTTAAGAAAGTAGCAGGACTTCCCTGGTGGTCCAGTGGTTAAGTCTCTGTGCCACAGTGCAGGGGACCCGGGTTTGATCCCTGGTCAGGGAACTAGATCCCGTGGGCACAACTAAGATCCCGCACAGTCAAACAAACAAACAAATAAATAAGACCTGGAGCAGCCAAATAAATAAATATTAAAAAAAAAAAAAGCAGGATCAACTAGCTGGTTGCCTTTGAGAAAACATTACCATAGCTGCCTGCAGATCACAGCTGTGTGCCCAGCTCTACCCCAAACAACATCAAGACAAGGAAAGCGAAGTTTTAAAATTCACTTGAGAAACAAGTCAGTTGCTTGCTTGATGAATCAGGCATGTGTGTTATCTGGAGTAAATAACAAAAGGGCTATGTGAAATGGAGCCATGTAAGGATGGGGCTCAAGGTGAATTGCAACCCTGAGAGGGAAGGCCCCCTGCCCTCTCAAAGCAGCAGGGCCCTCTAAAAGCCACAGAGCTCTCTCTGCGACGGGGCCCTGACGTCTCTGTTCAGCAGATTTGTAAGCGCCTCCTCTGTTCGGGTGCTGGTGGCAGGGGGTAGAATAGTGAACAAGACAGCCCATCCCTGCCCTCATGGAGCCTAGAATTGAACAAGGAAGCCAGATCCTGAGCAAATTACCAGGGTGGTAAGTGTAGGGTGATGAGGCTGTGCACAAGGCGGCGGTGGCCCTGACTTAGGCAGAAGGCCAGGGAGGCTCCCTGGAGGCAGTGATTCCCTTAGACTCTGAAGAGGGAAAGGGCACATCAAAGTTGAGGAACTGAAGGAGTCCAGAAAGGCTGGGCATGGGAGGTGGCATGGGGGTGGATTGTGGGAGGGGGGCGGGAGGGGAGTGACAGGTACTGAGACAGACACATAGGAGCCAGACAGCAGAGGTTCTGCAAGAGTAGAAGAAAAAAAGTCTTTTTCTCCTACGCATCCTAGGTTCTCTGACGGGAGCTCTGAACACTAAACTAACAAAAGGCAGATTACCAAGGGAAAAATAAACAGAAGTGTATTAAAATGTGCATGGCACGGAGCTTCCCTGGTGGCGCAGTGGTTGAGAGTCCGCCTGCCGATGCAGGGGACACGGGTTCGTGCCCCGGTCCAGGAAGATCCCACGTGCCGCGGAGCGGCTGGGCCCGTGAGCCGTGGCCGCTGAGCCTGCGCGTCTGGAGCCTGCGCTCCGCAACGGGAGAGGCCACAACAGTGAGAGGCCCGCGTACTGCAAAAAATAAATAAATAAATAAGTATATGTAGCTCAGTTGTTTCTAATGTATTCACAAAGTCGAGCAGCCATCACCCCAAAAAGAAACCCAGCACTGCTGAGCGGTCATTCCTCATCTGCCCCCCGCAACCCCACCAGCAATCTGCTTTCTGCCTCTGTGGATTTGCCTATTCTAGATATTTCATATAAATGGAATCCACAATATGTGCTCTTTGTGTCTGGCTTCTTTCTCTTAACAGAATGTTTTTAAGTTCATCAGGGTTGTAGCAGGTATCAGTACTCCATTCCCTTTTATGGCTAAATAATACTCCAGCGTGTGGATATGCCTCGGAAGACTCTAGAGGGTTAGGCTTTCATATCCACGTTGGGACAATGCCCTGGGGCCCAGTATGAAAAACACTGTGCTTAAAACAGCAATGGACTGCCCAGGCTCTCCTCCAACTGGCTCTGTGACCTCGGCAAGTCACTTTCTTTGAGCTTCATTTTCCTCTCATAAATGTGAATAATAGTAGTAACTCTTGTAGGGTTGATGAATAAATGAGTTAATGCATTTAAAGGGCTTAGAAGAGTACCTGCTGTGAAAGTCCAGTGGTTCCTATGTGGACAAAAAGGCTGGCAGGTGCAGAACTCCCTAATGACTACTTAGCACGTTGCCCTTTATTCCAGAATCTTCCAGATGGCTACAGGGCTACTTTATAAAACTGGAAATTACAGCTAGATCTGATACAAGAGGGAATGAATTGAAGATAGCTGTTTCTATGCCTTCCTTAGGCATCTAGGATTTTGTAGTTCTTCAGACTTTCAAATTTGTTATGAGTGATGATGAACCAAGACACTTTTTCTTTATATGTACTTTTAAGGTCATCTGCCTTGAGAACAAACTGCTTTAAATTGTAAAAAATTTATATAAATTTTCAACGTATGAAAAAGTAGAAGAGTATGATTCCCCGTGTACCTTCAACAACATGTATTCCCATTTTTCAATTCTTGACTAATGACTTTTGTTCCACAACTGAATGGGGGAGACACACCCAATAGGTGGGAGCCATCTTGCAAGGACCTGGGGAAACTGGTTTGATGGGCAGGTTGAGAAATGTATGCTTGCCTAGGCGCTGAGGCACTTCATGGATGGTAGGGATGGAGAGGAGGGCTGCAGTCTCCATACAGCCCAGACCACTCCGTGGGACCAGGCATGGGATGAGAAGGCTCCCTCTGGGGAGCTGGCACTAGTAGCATGATGAAGTTGTCTCCAAACTCTGCCAATCCATCAGGAGTAAGGGATGTGGTGGTCCATCTCATACTGATTGCGCCAGGAACTGTCTAGCAGCCACATTTTAATAGATATTGACAGGCTGTGGAAATGCAAAGGAGCAAGATCAGGAGGGTAGGGGGCCCTCTAGGTCAAGTACTCCAGACCCCCCCTACTCAAGTGAGGCCGTGGGCCTGGGAGCTGGTTAGGAATGCAGAGTCTCGGGCCCCACCCCAGACCTACAGAATCGGCATTTTAACAAAAGCCTCCAGCAAGTCCTTGCACATTTCACATTGGAGAAGCTCTGCTCTAAAGCACTCAAAGTGGGACCTGTTGGAAGGAAGATTTGGGGTGCTGGCACCCCAGCAATGCTGGGTTGGAAGCAGCTAGTGCAGCTCTTAACCTGAAGATGCATAAATTCCTTCAACAGCGTCCTGAAGAAGAGGTCTCCAGACAGTCCAGCAACACCTGCATTCACAGGCAGCTCACTAGCTGGACAACAGCTTTCCATCTTTGATAAATGACTGTTGGAAGGCAGGCTGTGCGTTCATGTTACATCTGGTTTGGCACCAGGAACCTTCTTAACTAAAGAAGACCCAGCTGAAAATATCCCTTTCTGTTTTCCCTGCTGGAAATTCCAAGCCCTCAATTTAAAGTTTGAGGAAAACTGCCTGTGTTAATTATAAACCCATTTTCAGCCCCACGTTCAATGGGCTGACGAATACCTGAGGAAAAGAACATATTTGAAAAAGACTTTTTCTTATTTTAATAACTTTTTCTATGTTCAACGGTCGTACATGTTTGCTAATTTTTTTTTTTTTAATGCTGACATCTATAAAAATAAAATGCAAAAGCCCTTGTCTCAGCTCCCTGCTTCTGCCAACCCCCAAGGTAGGGGATCTGTGTATCCTTGCAGATCTATTTCCTTGCATTTAAGAAGACCACACACAGACACACACACACACACGCACACGCACACACGCACACGATTCCTCAAATCTTCCCACCAGACTTTTGCACTTTCTTCTTAAGAGATAACTACTTGGGAATTCCCTGGTTAGGACACCGTGCTCCCACTGCAGGGGGCACGGGCTTGGTCCCAGGAAATAAGAAACTGCAAGCCGCTCGGCACGACCAAACAAACAAAAGTAGATCATTACTTGAGTGATCAACCTTCTATTGGCTAAACTCATTAACTGATTTTCAAAAAGTGGGTGAGTCCTCTGGATCTAACGGCTTTAAGGGAGGGATGCACAGAAGGCAGCATTTTGTAAAGAGAACTAATTCTGTCCTAAAATCTCTGTGTGTGTAACTCATTAATCCTCACAGCCACCCCATGAGGTACAATTATTATCCACATTTTACAGAGGAGGGAACTGAGGTCCAGAAAGGTTAAGACACTTGCCCAAAGCCACCCAGCTAGTAATCAGCTAAGCTGAGGTTTGAATCCAAGCAGCCAGTTCCCAAGTGTGTACTCAGGATACCCAGCTGTATTCATGGAGATTCATAAATCTCGGCCCGTGCCTCACCAGTGTGTCCTTTCCAGAGCGGACTTTTCAACCTCTGGGTTCCCAGGTCCTGAGGTGGGGGACCCCTTCCACTTGCAGCCTGCCTGCCCCACCCCTTCCAGGCCTGCCTGTGCTGGAGGATCTGCTCCATAACTCTCTAGCTGGATGAATTTAGTTAATGTTTACTAAACTGTGTAGAATGGAATAATAGTACTTACCTCCTTGGGACGATTAAATGATCAAATGCACATAAAGTGTCAGTAAATGGTAGCTATTGATTTTATTATGCATATGTGTTTTAAGGGTGGGAGAAGAGTGCAGGGTGGGGGGCACATGAATTGACATAAAGACGTCTGGGAGATTAGAGTTAATATGTTAAATTCCAGCCCAGCGATGGATATGGAAAAATGCTTGATGGAGCAGAATGCTTCTGCCCAGGAGATCTTTTCTTGGACATTGGAATTCTCAAGGACCCTAGACCCCTTTAGGAAAAGCCGAGGCGATGGTGAGGGCGTGGACAGTAGGCTCTTGTTCTGGTTTGTTCTGGTGGGCATCAGCGTCCTGTCAGTGAGGTGCTGGGATGCTGCCCAGCAGGAAGTTCTGCAGGCCATAGCACAGGTCCCAGGGCCCTGGTGTCCCCCCAGCCCCGTAGCAGGGACTGGGGGAATCGGGCTGTGGAACCCCAGCACTTGAGGGCCTCCGGGACTGGTACTGGTGGGGACGAACCTGGGACCAAAGAGCTCTATCCTATCAGGATGGCCCCCAAAGCTGTCCATCTGCCCAAGGGCCACATCCAGTCTCAGGCCCCTGCTGCCCTGGGCCCAGGGCCCTGCAAGTAGTCCTTGCTCAGTAACAGCACTGGTTTTATGGATATTTTCTGTAGGCTCTCATACAGATGCAAACGTTTGTGGGGCAGAGAATAAACACGGAATTGTGAAACCAGAACTCCTTAAACCCCTAAATCCCAGGACCCGTTTCCCAGTCAAGCTGTATTGGCCATTTTAGACTTTAGATGAGTCCTAGGTAGGATGGTTGTAAAATTTATTGTCCATACTAGTGCTTCTCATTGGTTTGCTAATACGTTTTTTGGTAAGTTTTTCGGTAAGTTTTTCTGAAAATAATTCCAAACCTAAAGAAAAGTTGCAAGAATACAAATAGTGCAAGAACACTCCTACATCTTTTACTCACATTCACCTATTTTAACATTTTCCCTATTTTCAATCTTTCTCTTTCTCTCTCCATATATATACACATATACAATATGTGTATACTCACATATACGTACATATGTTTACATGTACATATGTGTACACTTTTTTCCTGAAACATTTGAAAGTTGGTTGCATACATCATGACCCCTTACTCCTATTTATTTCCTAAGAGTAAGGAAACTGTCTTACATAGCCACAATTTAAAAAATCAACTTGAGTAAACATAACTTTGACAAAATATTTCTATCTGCACTACTATTTATATCCCAATTTTATCAGTGGACCCAAAGATGTCCTTAGTAGCATTTTTTTTCCCTCCAGTGTAGAATCCAGTCTAGGATCAGATATTGCATGTAGTTGTCCAAGCTAGGACTTTTGGGAGTGATAATTATTATGCTGGAAAGGGACAAATAAAGCCACTATTGCAAAAGGACGAGAGTTGTACAATATGGGAGTCCATTTTAGCTACTTTTATGTATGTTTAAAATTTTTTGAAACACAAAGTGGAAAAGAAAATCAAATAAACTAAAAAATATATACATATACATTTTGGCATATATATATATATATATATATATATATATATATATATATATATATATATATATATATATATAAATGCCAAGCCCACAGATCCACAGATGTAAATGTCTGGCCTCCCTGTTTATAGATTCAGACTCTCAGCACCTGCTCAGGTGGAGGCACAGCAGAGGGGAAGGACTTCCCCCACTTCCTTGTTGTTGGCCCATTATTGAGGGGAAGTGAACCACCTTCTGAGGGAAGGAAGAGAGGCTCTGGGCTCTTTTTTTGTCTCCCCTGAAGTGAAGTGAACTGGGGTGGCCTTGGAGGGGAGACAGAGGAATGAGAGGAATGGGAGCCCTGATTTCCTTTTGTCACCGAGGGCCTGGAGGCTGAAGCAGAGCATCCATCCATGCAAACTCCACCCCTGTTTCTAGCCGGGGCAAAGTGTCCTGGCAGCAGCTAGACCAGCCCCCAGGATTCCTCATCTCCTCTGCTCCTCCTATGCCTTCCGGTCTCTGACACTTGATTTGAATGGCAAAAATGAACATTGGTTTGGGGAGGTGGTCTAGAAATCCATCCTTTCTTCCCTATTTGGTACCCCGTCAAATCTTCACTCAGATTCTTAGCCTGTGGTTAAAGTTCTAGGAGTTGGTGAACTTGGACAGGAAAAATTTACATGTCTATGTTCAATAATCTTTCATTGAAATCTAGCATTTCCTTCTATTGTGCCTGTAAGCATCTCACCACAATAGTATAGGCGGTTCCTGGGACCTTGTCACAATAGAAGTCACAGCTATTTTCATATCACAGCGCAGTTGGTGAAGATAATTTGAATATCGTCTACCTTCATCGTGACTTAAAAAATCATAGTCGTTACCAGGTCCACCACCAGATCTGATCCTGATTTAATACATTAATAAAGAATTACCAATCACACGTGGTCATTGTATTTCAGTATATTTTGCTTCCTTGGTAACCCTGGGTATTTTACTTTATGCATTTAAAAATCTCACTCTGAGGTGGGATGGGGAGGGTGGGAGGGAGGCGCAAGAGGGAGGGGATATGCGGATATATGTATATATGGCTGATTCATTTTGTTATTCAGCAGAAACTAACACACCATTGTAAAGCAATTATACTCCAATAAAGATGGCAAAAAAAAAAAAATCTCCTAGTAAATGTTCTCACTAATAAGATAAACTTTAATACTTCAGAATGTTTGCTGTCTTTTTAAAATAAATTTATTTATTTATTTTTGGCTGCGTTGGGTCTTCGTTGCTGCAGGGGCTTTCTCTAGTTGCGGCGAGCAGGGGCTACTCTTCGTTGCGGTGCGTGGGCTTCTCATTGCGGTGGCTTCTCGTTGCTGAGCACGGGCTCTAGGTGTGCGGGCTTTAGTAGTTGTGGCACGTGGGCTCAGTAGCTATGGCTTGTGGGCTCTAGAGCGCAGACTCAGTGGTTGTGGCACACGGGCTTTGTTGCTCTGAGGCATGTGGGATCTTCCCGGACCAGGGATTGAACCCGTGTGCCCTGAATTGGCAGGCGGATTCCTTACCACTGCGCCACCAGGGAAGTCCCTTTGCTATCTTTTTTTGCGGTGCGTGGGCCTCTCACTGTTGTGGCCTCTCCCGTTGCGGACCCCAGGCTCCGGACGCGCAGGCTCAGCAGCCATGGCTCACGGGCCCAGCCGTTCCGCGGCATGTGGGATCCTCCCGGACCGTGGCACGACCCGCGTTCCCCGCATCGGCAGGCGGACTCCCAACCACTGCGCCACCAGGGAAGCCCCCTTTGCTATCTTTTTGAAATAAACATTAACCTCTCAAGAGTCTGTAATTATGTTTGGTGGTCTTAATCATACATACATTTAATTTAAATTGTCATGTTTTATGAAATGTACACATATATGTACAATTTTTGTTAAAGGATCTGGCTTAAAAAAAAAAATCTCACTCTGAGAGGGGTCCAGAGGCCTCACCAGACTCTAGAGGGGCCTGTGGCACAGAGATGACAAAGCGCGCCCAGCCTGCCCAGGGCACCGCCCACCCTCACAGTCCACCCTGCCAGCCTCTCTCCAGGCATCCAGTCCCCACTCCGGTGCGCTGTGTGTGGCTGGCAACCTTCCTTGGCCACCTGGCCACACACCGCCATCTGCTGGGGTTGGCCCGCACAGCACGCCTGTGGCTTTGGTGAGGGGCTTGGGGTCCTCCTGACCCTTCTGGGCATGGTGAGGAAGCCCATGAAGATGCGGGCTCCAAACTTGCTCCAGAGGACCACGTGTGCTGCTGGGTTCCCTGGCACGGATGTGCAGTGCTGCCTGACCCACGATGAGGACCTGGGAGTCAGGTTAGCGGCAGAGCACAGAACTGGGTCTGAGAGCTAGAGGCAGGAGCCTCTGCAGTTTAATAGCAGGCCAAATGAAAATTTAAAAACAAATTGTTGGGCTTCCCTGGTGGCGCAGTGGTTAAGAATCCACCTGCCAATGCAGGGGCCACAGGTTTGATCCCTGGTCCGGGAAGGTCCCACATGCCGTGGAGCAACTAAGCCCGTGCGCCACAACTACTGAGCCTGCGCTCTAGAGCCTGCGAACCACAGCTACTGAGCTGGCTTGCCTAGAGCCTGTGCTCCGCAACAAGAGAAGCCACCGCAATGAGAAGTCCGCGCACCGCAACGAAGAGCAGCCACCGCTTGATGCAACTAGAGAAAGCCTGCGTGCAGCAGCGAAGACCCAACGCAGCCATAAATAAATAAATAAATGTAAAACCCCCCAAATTGTTTCTTGAATTGATACAGGAGCACATGGGACAACAGTCAAAAGCTGAAAATAGAATGTGGTAAGTTTCTCTCCTTTCCTGTCCCTCAGCCTCAAACTTTACCAGCTTCTCTTTCCTTCCAGATCCCAGGCCCACCCAGCAACCTTCTTGCTGGGGTGTAGTTTCCTCTCAGATTCATACACTGGGAGAGAGAGAGACTGTCCAGACCTGCCCATGTGAGCATCTTGTTGGCCAGACTTATCTGAAAAATAGGAAGATAGCATTCTGGTTTTTACATCAGTGCTTGGTGAGTTTGGTTAGTGTGAATCAGTCCTGCTGAAAGGGATCCCCTCTGGCCCATAGAGCTAAGGGCTGCACTGTAGACTGTGGGGAATTCCCCACAGTAAGTGCCCATTTACCCTCTGAGACCAGCTGGCCCTCTGCTTGGGGCAGTGGCCCTTCCTGGTGGGGCCTTTCTTTCAGCTAGAAGCATGTTAATGAGGCTGAGGGAGCCGGTTCCAGTATATATTACCTTTGTGTGAAAGAAACTCAGTTGCAGAGATTATAGTGTCCTCTGGTGCACAGGGACCAGGCAGAAGAAAAAGGAGCACAAATCCATTCTGACAATCAACAACCAGCCAGGGGTTGGGACTTCCCTGGCGGTCAGGTGGTTAAGACTCCGCGCTTCCCCTGCAGGGGCACGGGTTCCATCCCTGCTTGGGGAACTAAGATCCTGCATGCCTTGTGGCTCAGCCAAAAAGTAAAACAAACAAACAACAAGAACAAAAAAAACCACAACCAGCCAGGGGTAAACAGGCCCCCTCTCATCTGGAGGACAGCACCACCAGTGTTTCTCCCTGCAGATCTAACTCAGCATTACCTGGGAGATAAACCTTTTTCTCTACCTTCTTAGGTTCAGTACTTGGGAACCTGCAAATTAAACTGGCAAAATACAGATTAGCAAGAGAAAAGACAGATGTCTAATTCACATGTGTGCATGGGAGTTCACAGAAAAACATGACTCAAGGAGGTGGTTAGAATTGGGGGCTTATATATCATCTTAGGAGGGAAGGGGAGAGGGAAAAAGGCATTTATGAGAAAATAAATGACTTTTAGGAAAGAGCCCTTGGGAGAATAGATGAGAGATCTGATAGTTTTGTGACTATTTATTTCTGTGATTTCTTTTTTTTTTAAAACATCTTTATTGGAGTATAATTTCTTTACAATAGTGTGTTAGTTTCTGCTTTATAACAAGGTGAATCAGCTATACATATACATATATCCCCATATCTCCTCCCTCTTGCATCTCCCTCCCACCCTCCCTATCCCACCCCTCTAGGTGGTCACAAAGCACCGGGCTGATCTCCCTGTGCTATGCGGCTGCTTCCCACTAGCTAGCTGTCTTACATCAGGTAGTGTATATATGTCCATGCCACTCTCTCACTTCGTCCCAGTTTACCCTTCCCCCTCCCTATTTCTGTGATTTCTTAACCCAGTGTAGACTTCTCTCCAGTGATAAGAGTCAGTCTTCCCTGGTTGCAAAACTTTTGGGGAGGGGAATTATGACGGTTGTGTGCTTTGAGGAGGCACTGCTTTTAGATAAGGGGAAAAAAAGCAAAAACCAAAAACTAAAACTCTTCACAGTGGGATATTCTGGATCTCTCCGCAGGAATGCACCTCTTCTCTCCCTCAAAGGCCAGGCTGTCTGGGGTGAGCTGGCGAGAGCTAGGGGTTTGACTCAGCATCGCTGAGGCTGGCTCTGGGAGCTAAGCGAGCAAAAGCTGAGTGAGAGCGGTGGTCTCCTCAGCAGAGGATGTGCAAGGCTGTGTTTCCGTGGCCAAATCGGTGTAGCGGTTGAGGGCGCGCACAGGACCACTGACTGCCGAGGTCCAGCTGTGTGTTCTTGGGCAAGATTCTCAACTTCTCTGGGCTTCCTTCTCCTACTTGGGTAAAAACCCTCATAGGATTGTCATGAGGATAAGGTTAGATAATGCATTTAAAGCACCTCATACAGTGCCTGGCACATAGCAAGTGCTCGGTTACTACAGCTAACGTCTCTGGGTGCTGGGGATACGGCGCTGAGCAAAACCAAGCCCCTGCTCTCCTAGGTCTTCCATTCTGGAGAGGAACCTGCTAGACAAAGGAACACAGGCCGTTATCAGAGGCCAGTGCACAGTAGGAGAAAAGGAAGCCGGTGAGGGGCAGAGAGAGAGAGGTGCGCCGACTTGGCTGGTCAGGGAGGGGACATCCGCGCAGCAGAGACCGCATGAAGTGGTAACCCTAGGCACCGTGGTTGCGTTATGCTGATGACCCTCCTGCACGGTTCCACAGTGCTGCACTTGGTCAGCCCTTTTCTCGTCTGAGGGTGAACGGGGACCACGATGTGGACATAGGGGTCCCAGGTTCCAAAATGTGAGTGAGGGTGGTGGATTAATCCGCCTTTGGTCTTTCTTCCATTCCTCTCTGCCTCACCCTTCCACAGCGCCACAAAACAATTCTTAGGACACTCCTCCAGGAGAGGAGCTTACTACACACTGCCTGAGAGGGGCAGCTGTGCTCAGGGAAACTGGCTGGTTCTACAGCTAGAGGGTGAGGCCTGGGCTGCAAGGACCAGAATAGAAGGTCTAAATTTAAACTGTGTCTGGAGGCTTCAGGAGCCAGGGGCCTATGGGCCCTGGGGCGGCTCCCTTCCAGGCCGGGCTCCAGGAAGGCAGTGCGGGCCTCCTGCCCTCCTCCCTCCTGCCTCCTCCCTCCTGCCTCCTCCCTCCTGCCCTCCTCCCTCCTGCCCTCCTCCCTCCTGCTTCCTCCCTCCTCCCTCCTCCCTCCTGCTTCCTCCTTCCTGCCTCCTCCCTCTTGCCTCCTCCCTCCTGCCCTCCTCCCTCCTGCCCTCCTCCCTCCTACTTCGTCCCTCATCCCTCCTCCCTCCTGCCCTCCTCCCTCCTCCCTCCTCCCTCCTGCCTCCTCCCTCCTGCCTCCTCCCTCCTGCCCTCCTGCCTCCTCCCTCCTGCCTCCTCCCTCCTGCCTCCTCCCTCCTGCCCTCCTCCCTCCCCCCCAGAGTGGAAACTGTTTCCTTTCTGGCTGCTGAGAGCTGGTTTCCTCCCAAGGAAATAATGTCTCACCGCAGCTGAGGCAGGATCTGCCCCCTGGAATTTCCCTGCAGTGGAGAATCACCAGGCTGGCAGAGCTGCTCCGAGATGGGACACACCTAGAGCCTGCTTGTGCACCACCCAGAGGGGGCCACGCCCAGAGACACACAGATGTAAACAGAAACAAACACGCTGGGGAAACCCTCCGGGACCCTCAGGAGTCCCATTCTAGTTCCAGCTCTGTCTCCACTCCCTGTGTGGCCTGAGCGAATCAGCTCCTTTCCTGAACCCATTTTTCCACCTCTACAGTATGAAAATAGATCTCTTGAAGATCAAAATAGAACAGAACTCTAAAGCAATCACCCCACAAAGTTCTCTATTCCAAAGATGTTGCTTTCATTGTGCAAAATATTTTTAAAGTCTTTTTTTTTTTTTTTCCTGAAAAATTCCTTTAGAACCAGTTTCAGGCACTCACAAGTCTGCCTGGTTATGTTTCCAGACATTTCATTTTTGCCTGGAGGGATCACTGCCCATGGTACGGAGAAACTTTGGGCTCGTTCCAAATATCGAATTCAAAAGTTTCCTGGGAGGATGGTGAGAAGTGTCTGGAGTGGCCAGTCCACTCTGCAAACTCTCAGCTACAAGCAGAGTCCTGCTAGGGTCTTAAACAGTCTACCACTCAAACAGAGGGGTCTGCACACTTATGGCCAAATGGAAACTTCCAGTTTTAGTCCCAACCTCCAGGGTCGGCAGCTTGGGAGAACCCCAGCCATGCACCACTTGTGCTTTTGGGCATTTATTCACTGAGACTAGAGGACAGGAGCTGTCACAGACCCGATTCACGTGGGGATGGTCACAGCCCAGATGCTCACGCGCAGTTGTACCCAAAGACTTTAGGAGGAGAGAGCACGGCGTGCTAAGGGGACACACCCAGACACGCTGGGTTGCCCGGCAACACGGAATAACAGACCCAGGGAAACACACCAGCCCTAGGATGACACACACATACTGTTCCTGCACAGGCAGAATGCATGAAGCAGGCTGCCCCATGCACACCCTCTTGCCACACGAATATGCCCCCAGGGAAAGCTTTCAAGTCAGAAACAGCTGTGTGAGTAAAGATCCTGCTCACTCACCCCCCAAAACGCTTACCCAGATTTAGTGCTGAGGTAAGCCCCCCAAAGCTTCTGGTCACACCTCAGTGACACACACACTCTTCTAGAGTCTAGAAGCCTCACATCATTTTGTTTCCTCTCGGAAAAGCTTTGGCTTTTCCATTTTAATCAGCCAGTGACCAAACGGTCTATTTCTGTAACATTAGCTAGAGATTGTTCTTTTGAAGTGCCTATAGTAAGTTGCAAAGAATGCCTCTGACCTTAGTTTTCAAATTCAACTATGCAAACACAGAACACACAGTGTGAAAACTTAGAGGACAGTTTTAGATTTAAAATTCACAAACTGTGCTGGAGATTTTTTTTAGCTTTTGGATGTAGGAGAAAGGCAAGTTTACCGACTTTTGAATGATTCTTAAAATTCCACCCAGGTAGACAGGAAAACAGCAACAACTTTGGAGTCTTTGAAAGTGTAGAGTGAACAACAGGAAAAGACTCCTTCTGGACAGCACTGGTCACTAATTAGGAATTGAAATGAGGATTTGACCTTCTGGATTTCACAGTCTGGCCTCATTTGTGATTAGGCAGAACTTCTGGTGTGGTGTTTAGACTGCCCGTCTAGGGGACAGCCGTGCCCTCAGTTGGGTCCAAAGACTACCCCCTTGTGTAGATTCTGTCCCCTTCCCGGGACGTTTCAGACACTGTGTTGGTTTTTGTGTTGTTTTTTGAGAGAGGCCTGGGCAGGCAGGCTTCTCTCCAGTCCCATCACTAGGCAGGACCAACCTAGAGACGGATCTACACACTGGGTCTGGCCAGGCCCTGCCCTGCCATCAAGAACCTTCACCTCCGGCAGGAAGTCCTGGGTGGGCGTGGAACAGCTACCTTTAGTGAGCCACACTCAGCCTCTCCTCCCAGAGAGTGTCACCCCTCCCTCAAAATTCCTTTCTGTCCTTACTGCTTATACCTCAGTGCCGCACCCAAGACTGAACTAAAGCAAAAAAAGCCTATTAGATTCAACGTTTTTAATGAAAATTTTCTATATGTCAAAAACCACAAACAGGGCTTCCCTGGTGGCGCAGTGGTTGAGAGTCCGCCTGCCGATGCAGGGGACACAGGTTCGTGCCCCGGTCCGGAAGGATCCCACGTGCCGCGGAGCAGCTGGGCCCGTGAGCCATGGCCACTGAGCCTGCGCGTCTGGAGCCTGTGCTCTGCAACGGGAGAGGCCACAAGAGTGAGAGGCCTGCGTACCGCAAAAAACAAAACAAAACAAAACAAAAAACCACAAACAAAACAAATTGAAAAGGCAAAAGGCAAACTTGAAAAATATATTTTCCAGATAAATGTGGCAACAGAGGCAAATATCCTTAATATACCAAAGGCTTTTACAAAGTATAGGGCACCAAAGAAAAGACGGGAGATGTGAGCAGGCAGATTTATCAAAAGAATGAAACAAATGGTTAATAAGAGAAGAAAAATTTCACCTTCCTTAATACTCAAAGCAAGGCTAAATAAAACCCTTCGAGATTAACATTTCCCCTTATTATGTATCAGACTAGCAAATGGATCCCCACTGTTGGGTAGAGGCTTCCTTATTAATTACTTCTAGGAATGCCCAATAGTTGGAAGAGCTTTTTTTGAGGGAAAATTAAGCCTTAAAATTAACTGGTACATTTTATTTTTTTTTTATTTATTTTTTTTGTGGTACGCGGGCCTCTCACTGTTGTGGCCTCTCCCGTTGCGGAGCACAGGCTCCGGACATGCAGGCTCAGCGGCCATGGCTCACGGGCCCAGCCGCTCCGCGGCATGTGGGATCCTCCCGGACCAGGGCACGAACCCGTGTCCCCCGCATCGGCAGGCGGACTCTCAACCACTGCGCCACCAGGGAAGCCCTAAGCGGTACCTTTTGACCTGTCAATTCTACTTCTGGAAGTTATCTGGAAGGAATCCTTAAGGTGTCCAAAATGCATGTACAAAAGTGCTTGTTGCAGTACTGTTGTTAGAACAAAAAGAAAAAAATGCATTTATAATTTTGTCCTCACTTTCTTGATTGTATACCCAATGCTCCTGGGCCTGTTTTATGTTACATTTATTTAAATTCTGAACACGTGTGCCAGAACATGATACTGTATTTCACTATCTTAATGAAAAATTCAGTTGATAAATATTCTGAGCCAGGGTGAACCTGAGGGTTAACTCGGCCCCTCCCTGGTCCCGTCGTCTGTGGAAAGGGTCTTCCTCTTCAGTTCCTGCTCTGAGGTGTGTGGGACCTTGGGTTGAATGAAGCCCATGAGATGGGCAAGGAGGCTGTGGGGAGGGAAGTTGCCAGAAGAGCAGGAGGGAGGCTCTTGGGAAGAAGCTTGGCGGTTGGATTACCAGTAACTGGAGCCGTGATGCTGAGCCCTCTGCTGGGGTGAGAAGTCCTTTACAGGAGGCGATGGGGTTAATAGGCTGCATTAGCGTCTCACACCCTCTGCCTCTCCTATCAGCCACCCTGCTGTCACCGTGGTGCTGGGCTGTCCCAGGCCTTCCCACGGTGAAGGTCTCTTGGAAAGGAAAGGGAACACAGAGAAACCCTTTTATGGAAAAGCTGCCCCATCACCCGAACTTTCCTCTGTGAGTTCCCTGAGTTCCCTCCTCCCACTGTCCTCCTGGAGCTCCCTAATACGGCCAGGACTCTCCAGAGACCTTCTCCCCATCAGCACAGCTGCATCCTCAAGGTGGCCGTGAGAGCAGATTTACCCTGGCCTAGGGTTTGAACTGCTGTTCCCTGTCATCCCCTAACTTGGAATCTTCCCCCAAATATGGCTGCCTCCGGACGGCTCTGCCTGACCAAGCCCAGCTCTGAGGCACAGGCCTAGGGCTCATCTTTCTCACCGCCCTTTGATGACTGTTGCATCCCCAACAGTCAGTCACTTCCTCTGATTCTTCTCCTAAAATGTCTCTTGGCCTGGCCGTTTCTTTCCCCCTCATCCTCCGCATCCTGGTCCTCCTCCCCTAGGGCCCACGCTATCTCAAGTGTTGCCTGGCTGCTCAGAAATGTGCTGGTGCCCAGTACAGTCCAGTTTACTTCAAAGTGACACAACGACTTCCATTCTCTTATTCTAGCCTAGCGGTGTTCACACTTTATTTTTAGCCATAGACCCAGGTTTTGGCTGCCCCCCATGCAAAACAAAAATGCTGAGCTGCCCTGGTCTGGGGTGTGGGGTGAGACCTTGGACCCCTGCGCCCACCCTCAGCAGAATCCTTACAGAGGTGGACCCATTACCATTACCATCAGAATCACTGGAGGAATTAAACAAACAGGAATTCCGAGCCCCCGCCAGGCCTCTTCTGTGCGTGTGTGTGTGTGTGTGTGTGTGTGTGTGTGGTGTCTCTGCGCCCCGTGCCTTGTGGGATCTTAGTTTCCCGACTAGGAATTGAACCCGGGCCCTTGGCAGTGAAAGCGCCGAGTCCTAACCATTGGACCGCCAGGGAACTCCCTGGTGTCTCTGCTTGTAAACAAGCCTCCCAGAGACTCTGAAGCAGCTGCTCAGTGGCCTGCATCACCTCAGTGGCCAGTTCCTCTCCAACAGGGACCCCCCCTCAGGCCATGGGGGTCTTGCCACCTTCACGACCCGGCACACCTTCCCTTTACTCGTCAGCTCTCCCCGCAGGTGCCCCTTCACCTGGTCAAATTCCACCCCTCAGCTCACCCCCTGGGTGAGTCTTGCACCTGCCTGACCCTTCTCTGAACAACTGGCGCTTACTGTCCGTGCTGCTCAGAGGGTCTAATCTATTTAAGCTTATTTTTAATTTCACAAGTAATGGAGGAGCACATCGTCATTGTAAAGCAATTCAGGTGATCCAGAGGGAGTGATGCTCCTTCACCCTCCCCCTCCCCCAGTCCCACCCCAGGGTAACTCCGGGCAGATGGGGTGTCCTTCCGACCCTTGTCCATGGATCTGCTACCTAGTTCCCAGATCTGGAGAGAGAAGAACCATCTTTCTTCCCACCAAGGCCGCTCTTCTGCCTGTGCTGAGATCTGGACCCTGTAGCCTCCCCGGCAGCCTGCGGCCTCGACCACCCCTGTCTCTTCCCAGCTGCTCTCCCCTCCACAGCCCCTCACTCTGGGCCTCTGTGTGTGCACCTGTGCACACACGCGCACACAAATGCACACAGGTGTTCCTCTTCCTGATAATCATCAACTCTTTCTGGATCCTTACATGCCTTTAAACCTCTCTCCTTTCAGTCTCTTCCCTCTGGAGACCAGCTGCTTCATCCAATGGGCTCCCTGCCTGAATACTGTACATCACACCTGCAACAGGCTGATCCCAGGCGGCATCCCTCCTGCCGCATCCTCCCGGGGAGGCACTGACCCAGGTCAAGGGGGTGGAGGCTCCTGTTGGCACAGTGCTGTTCATTCCCCTCCCCCATAGGGGCAGAACTGCTTTGGCCTTGGAAGAGGGCCTGGCCATCCAACATATGGACTCCCCACTTCCAGGCAAAGCCCTGCGACATGGGCTGGACCCCAAACCATCCATGGCCCCTTCAGGAGGTGGATGAAGGGGCCGGGAGTGTCTTGGGGAGCTCCTTGTGCAGAGCCCCTCAGTTCACCTCTGCAGTCACCCTCACACTTCTGTGAGCTTCCAGCAGCTTTGGGGGAGGGAGAGAGCAGCTCCAGACATTCTCCTGGGGTGCATCTCCCCCCAACGCCCTGCACATGTTCTGACAACCAGGCCTTCCAGAAACCCCAGGGCCCACTTGAGATGGGCATACAGCTCGGCCTCACCTGACAAGGTTCCCAAATAGCTCTATCTCCCGTGAAGGGGGAGGGACAGGAAGACGGGGCCTCGCCTTATCACCAGTCTCCTAACTTAGCATCATAAAATGAAAACAAACAAATTTTTGAATTACGAAACATCCCCCACCCCCGAAGTACTGGATTAGTTTCCTATTGCTGCCATACCAAGTTACCGTGAATTTAGTGACTTATAACAATACAGATTTGTTCTCTTACAGCTCCAGAGGTTCAGGAGCCTAAAATTAAGGTGTTGGCAGTGCTGTGTTCTTCTGGAGCCTTCAGGAGAGAATCTGTTTTCTTGCTTTCTTCAGCTTCTAGGGACCTTCCTCATTCCTCAGCTCTGGGCCCCTCGTCCACCTTCAGAGCACATCCCGCCATCCTCTTCTTCCACTGTCCTGTCCTTTCTTGCTGGCTCTGATGACTCTCCTGCCTCCATCTTCTAAGGACCCCTGTGGTTACACTGGGCCCACTCGGGTGATTCAGGATAATCTCCTTATTGCAAGATCCTCAACTTAATCACATATGCAAAGTCCCTTTAACCATATAGGGCAACATATTCATAGGTTCTGGGGACTAGGACATGGATGGACATCTCCGGGGGCCATTATTCAGCCCACCACAGGTACAAAAATGTAATATGGATAAACATCTGTATCTACCACCAAGAGTAATATCTTTGTACTTGTTTTCTGGAGCACCTGTGCCAAAGACCTTTGTGGGAGAACCGTGGAGGGGGCGGATGGCATGTGCTATACACACCCTCAGTTTACTAGGACTGCTATGCAGTCCCCAGTACCTCCTGGCAACTGTGTTTAAAAGAATCCATTTCCCCCCTTCCTCAGCAGCATCTGTTTTTTTTTCACATTTACTCTTTTAAAAAAAATGAGTTTTCCTTCCATATTTCCAGTCGATCTCTTTTGTTCCCAGTCTGTTGTTGAATGTTATGCATCTGGGACCTTTCCTCCATCTTGACTGAAGGACCATCCACCCAGGGCCTTCTGTGCCCTGCTGCCCGCCCCGCCCCCCCCAGATTCCCTCTCTGTGGAGTTGCATCTGCGCCAGCCCTGGAAGAGCCTTCCCAGGTACGGTCCTGAACCTCTGCTCTCCCCACCGAGGCAAGGCCGTGGATGTGCAGCGAGGCTCCTGCTGGGAGGAGTGAAGTCTTCTGCATTACTACCCTTCAGCCTAGATGAATGAGGCATGTCTAACACTGAAGATGCGAGTAAATCAGGCCCAAACGCCAAAAAAATAAATGGCCATATGTTTCCTGTCCCCAAGGGTATTCTGAAACACATACCTGCCAATGAATGAAAACTGTATCCTGGAAAGTGGCAGGATGGAGGAATAAATCCAAAGGCTGACATTTCTTCCCAGGACAAGCCTCATTTCTTTATCAGCCTGTGGCTTTTAGATACCAAATCTCCCTCCCTTCTAGGTTTTTAACCCCATCACCCCCGCCCCTGCTCTTAAGATCCAGTGAAAGTAGCGGGCTCGCTCACCACAGGGAGGTCATCTCTGATTACCTGGCCCTCATAATGACCCATCTCTCCTCCTGCCGCTCCCTAAACAGACTGAAATGCCATTGACCTCAGGGAGCTATCTTAAGCCAAAGAGATTTCTTAGCTATCTGGTTCCAACCTGACAGTCTTTTGAACTTTGTGTATACCTGTTAGCTGTATATGCCCATGTTGTATATTCCCCTATGCCCATTGGCGATGGCTTTGCCCGAGATGTATCCCTGGAAAAAATGGGGCCCAGAGGATTGCTTCCCAAGGGGGCTCATCACCTGCTTCACAGGGAACCCAGAGAGCTGTCAGCAGAGCATAACCTGCTGCAGAACAATGGCCGGTGGGACGAGTCTAGGGACTCTGACACCTGCACATTTTAGCATTCGGAATGAGTCCTTTGCTCAGTTCTAAGCATGAGACGGCATGAGAAACGATCCCTTTCCTATAAACTAATAGTTTGCACTTCTAATGCTCAACCCTGTGCCCCCTTGTCCGACCACTCCCGGGATTAAGACGGGAGAGGAGGGGTTCACAGAGGCCAGCATGGCAGGTGTCCCATGAGTCACCTTCTGTCACCTGAAGGGTACACAAAATCGTTTCAGCTGTCCATGAGAAGCAGCCTTTCGGAGAATAACCCAGACCAAGAGCCCAGGTGGACACCAGTCCTAATTATCCTCCTTGTGACAAAGGCTGCTGGGAACTCAAAATGCCTGACAGAGGTGCCAGGAGGCAGAGTGACAGGCCAACCACAGAGGGAGTCACCAGAAACCCAGAGTCGAAATCCCCTTCTCAAGTGCTTGTCTAAAAACAAATGTTTCGTAGTGGAGCTCAGAGGGGGTCCTGGGCAGCCACCAAGGCGGATCATTTGAGGATGTCAGCCTGGGCTGTCCACGGCTTCTGAAGAGGACCCGGGAAGTTCACGGTCACACACCTGCCTGTGATCTCTCTCATTAGGCTCCGCTCTCCAGGTTTTGTAGATTCCTGAATTCTCTCTGGTTGGGAAATTTGATCATTTGAAGTTTTTTTTTTTTTTTTGGCTGCGTTGGGTCTTCGTTGCTGAGTGAGGACTTTCTCTAGCTGCAGAGAGGGGGGCGGGGCTACTCTTGGTTGCAATATGTGGGCTTCACATTGCGGTGGCTTTTCTTGTTGCAGACCACGGGCTCTAGGTGCGTGGGCTTCAGTAGTTGTGGCTCGCGGGCTCTAGTGTGCAGGCTTAGTAGTTGTGGCGCACCGGCTTAGTTTCTCTGCGGCATGTGGGATCTTCCTGGACCAGGGCCCGAACCTGTGTCCCCTGCATTGGCAGGCGGATTCTTAGCCACTGCGCCACCAGGGAAGCCCCATTTGAAGTTTTAAAAGGAGTTAGGTGAAGATTTTTTTTTTTTTCCTGGCAGAGCAGTCTAAATCCTGTCTTGAATTAACTCCTAATTACTCGATTAGAAATCAAGATATTGTTTCTTCAAAACAAAGTTTTTATTCTTCAGAAATGACATTCCACTAATTAGCTTCTTAAAATCACTTACCCCCTAATTTACCTCATGACCCTACATAGTTTTCTGCCACACGCACTTCTCAATGACTCTAGGACAGACCTTCCCAACCTTTAGTCTTATATGGGGAGTAGGTAGGTCGGAGACATCCAGTCCACTGTGGTGCTTGTTATACGTGGCTTCATCTTACTGAGAAGTTGGTTAGGTACAGTACAATGTAAGAAGCAAGGTGTAATGTAATGTAATGTAAGACACCTTTGTGTGCGTCTGGCTGTGTGTTTGATGATGTGCACGTAACTTTACAGTGGCGAGCTGGAGGTGGCTCTCATCCCTCACCAATCGTGTGCATTTCTTCTCAACTCCACATTCACTGACATCACATTAGTAGCTTGACGTCAGCGATGGTGGGAGTATTTATACCAGGAAAACTGGCAAACACTACAAATCAGGCCATTCTGTTGGGTAGCCTGGGCGGTGGGGAGAATAGTGCTTAAAAAATGTTTGGAAGAAACAAGAAACCCAAAATAGTTACCTGTGCAGGGTGGGATTGGAGAGCAAGGGTAGCAGAGAGAGTTTCTTTTTTGCTTTTTGAATTTTTTATCATGTGCATCACTATTTTTTTAAAAGAGAACTTTCTTTCTTTTTTAACAATAAAGACTTCCTACAGTGTTTATTAATCCCATACCATCAGCTGGAAACTGTCTGGGCTGAGCTGTCTGGTTGAGGAAGACATCAGAGCCTGGAGATGTGTCATCACAGTGGCCTCAGTGGAGCAACATCCTGGGGCATGGAGGAGAGGCAGGGCCCTGAGGATGGACGGAGTGTGGAGCGGGCAGTCCTTCTAGAACTTCATGCCAAGCCTGAGAGGGGACCCAAAGTAATGACAGGCCCACAGCCAAGATGTCAGGCCAAAATTCGGGTCATCAAATCCCAAGGATCAGAAAAATGGGTGTGAAGATAGGACACCCCAGATGGTGCAGCTCCAGGGAGGATGCGGGAGGCGGAGACCTGATAAAAAAGGATACAAGGTTCACAGGAGGAGCTTTTAGATTATGGGGCTGAGGGGCAACTTTTTAGGTCATTCCCAAGACCACTTCTCCTGCAGCTTAATTTAAAAGGGGACAACAGCTCTGCCCAGGAGGGAAGGAAGGCACACTGGGGCAGTGAGGAAACAAGTAGAGACAGGTTCCTCGACACTGGGGAAAAGGCTCCCACAGCTCCCTCGGGGAAGCTGCAGTAAACAAGTGCCAGGGAATGAAGCACAGCTCCAGGCAGATTCCAGGAACCTCATCACACTGCAAAAAGGCCCCTAGAGGCCCCGGTCAGTGTCGGGAGGCGGGGTGTGGGGAGTGGAGGTTCCCAGTGGAGGACTTTGCAGTGGCTTGGAAATTCTGAGCAGAGATAATGGAGGCCCCAGGTGCAAGGATGGGCCACAGGCAGGAAAATCCATCCGAGATGCAGCAAGAGGCAGGACCTGGTGGGCAGCCCTAGAAAAGGCTGGCAGGACCCCACTGATGGGGGAACTTGAGGCAGCATCCCATCCTTCCCTGAGGGCCGGATACTTGGGAAAGGAGGCTCTCAGGAAACTGAGCACAAGGGGGCCATACATTGCCTGCGATGGCCAGGAAATTAGGGGAGGGACAGTGGGAGGATGGAGTGGGCTGCTCCCCGTGGCAACACCCGAATGCCACAGTCTGCGCCCTCCGTGTTCCTGAGACATTTCCAAACTCCACCTGAGAGTGTGGGCAGGCAGCCCCTTTTGAAGTCTTGTCAAGTAGGGCTGCCACTAGTTACAAGGGAATTGAATATCCCACCTTATAAACACCTAAGGGTGGTAACGAGCAACAAAGACTAACAGGGCCACTACTTGGCCCCCTTTCTTTTTCTATTTCATTTACTTTATTTTAATTAATTAATTAATTAATTAATTAATTAATTTTTGGCTGCGTTGGGTCTTCGTTGCTGCCCACGGGCTTTCTCTAGTTGTGGCGAGAGGGGGCTACTCTTCGTTGCGGTGCGCAGGCTTCTCATTGCGGTGGCTTCTCTTGTTGTGGAGCACAGGCTCTAGGCGTGCAGGCTTCAGTAGTTGTGGCTTGCGGGCTCCAGAGCGCAGGCTCAGTATTTGTGGCGCACGGGCTTAGTGCTCCGTGGCATATGGGATCTTCCCGGACCAGCGCTTGAACCCATGTCCCCTGCATTGGCAGGCGGATTCTTTTTTTTTTTTTTTTTTTTGCGGTACGCGGGCCTCTCACTGCTGTGGCCTCTTCCCGTTGCTGAGCACAGGCTCCGGACGCGCAGGCTCAGCGGCCATGGCTCACGGGCCCAGCCGCTCCGCGGCATGTGGGATCTTCCCGGACCGGGGCACGAACGTGTGTCCCCTGCATCGGCAGGCAGACTCTGAACCACTGCGCCACCAGGGAAGTCCCTGGCCCCCTTTCTTTTTAACTTGCTGCTAAAGACATTCATTTTTTATTTTTAAAATTAATTTATTTAATTTTTGGCTGCGTTGGGTCTTCGTTGCTGTGTGCGGGCTTTCTCTGGTTGCAGCGAGCAGGGGCTACTCTTTGTTGCAGTGTGCGGGCTTCTCATTGCGGTGGCTTCTCTTGTTGTGGAGCACGGGCTTCAGGAGTTGCTGCACCTGGGCTCAGTAGTTGTGGCATGCGGGCCCTAGAGCGCTCAGGCTTCAGTAGTTGTGGCACACGAGCTCAGTAGTTGTGGATCACGGGCTCTAGAGCGCAGGCCCAGTAGTTGTGGCGCACAGGCTTAGTTGCTCTGCGGCATGTGGGATCTTCCCGGACCAGGGCTCGAACCCATGTCCCTTGCGTTGGCCAGCGGATTCTCAACCACTGCGTCACCAGGGAAGTCCCTTAAATTTATTTTTAATTAATTAATTTTTTTGGCTGCACCGTGAGGCTTGTGGGATCTTAGTTCCCCGACGAGGGACTCAACACAGGCCCTCGGCAGTGAGAGCACGGAGTTCTAACCACTGGACTGCCAGGGAGTTCCCAAGACCTTCATTTTTTAAGATAAATTAGATGCATAAATCTCTTATCACTGGCACAGGATGTCCCCTATTTCCTTCCATACTGCTGAGAATTGACAACCTTAAAATGCTGCTGAACCTACTGATTAATTACCATCAGCCCCCAAAGCCCCACATCAATTACAGGTAAACTAAGTCAGTTTCTGCTGACATTCTCTGTCAACATGCTGAATGTTGAGTTCCCATGGACATCACTAAATCATAATATCCAACAGCTTCAGCTCTCTGGGGGCATATTTCATAGTTAACTCATCCCCCAAAGCCTGTCAAGAGGGGAGGCTGGCAATCCATCAGGAGATAATCAGAGGAAGACCTGCCTAGCCTCGGTCACTCACTTAACCAACATTGAGACTTAGGTCTGCTGTGTGTTGTGTTGAGCTCTAAGGACACAGAGAGGGCCTGGCCCCAAGTGGAAGAGCAGATGGGCCCATGACAGCCATGCCACCACCAGGCTGTAGGCCCCAAGGACAGCCCTGTGCTGTATTTGTGACTGTATCTCTTGCACCTAACAGGAGGCCTAACACTTAGTAGGTGCTCAATACATAATTAGAAATGAATAATATGACATAATGCCTTTGACAACAAACATTTGGGAAATCAGGAGGAAGCAGTTAATTCTGCTAGGGAACTGAAGAAGGCTTCACAGTAGAGGCCACAGGACCAAGCTGGTCCTTGAGCGTAGGAGTCAACAGGCAGAAAAGGGAGAAGGGCAGTCCAGGAAGAGGGTAGTGAATGGGAGGGCATGGTGTCCCAGGAGGTCAGGCAGGATGAAGAAGGATCTTGAACTAAAGGTAGGTCCAGACCCTACAGACTCTATGCTCTGGTCATAGATTCTACTGTTCCATATGACAAATTCTGCTTAGAATCAGGAGCCAAGTTGCCTCTTCAGAAACATTTGTCCAGTGGTGGAATCGTGCTGTGTTTCCTTTATCACCTTGACTGCCGGGAAGCTCCTGAAGTGCTGGGTTCCTTATACTTTTTCGTGCCCCCTAACAGTCCCATGGAGGACTCTTCACCCAGTAGATCATGTGTTAGTTCTCTGTTGCTGTATAACAACATAAACACAAACATAGCGTCTTAAGACAGTACATATTTACTATTCACAGTTTCTCACAGGAGTCTGAGCTCCTCTGCAGGGCTTCTGTGAAGGTGTTGGCCAGCGCTGGGGTCTCATCTGAGGCTTGACGGGAAGAATCTGCTTGCAAGCTCACATGGTTGTTGGCAGAATTCAGTTCTTTACAGGTGTCGGTTCTTGCTTGGTGTCAGCTGGTATCTCAGTATCTTACCCTCTCTGTAGGCAGTCCACAACATGGCAGCTCACTTCTTCAAAGCCAGCAAGGAAGAAGGTATCCTAGCAAGACGGTTGTTACAATCTTGTGTAACATAATCACATGCACACAATCACACCTCTCATCAACTTTGCCCTATTTTATTGGTTAGAACAAGTCCCACACGTACATGCCTCCCTCCCACATTCAGGGCATGAACCAGGAAGAAGGATCATGGAGCTACCGCCGATCTGTCCCCTGCAAGTCCTCATCAGATAGTAACCATTGGTTAATTAAACTACTCCTTTTGGCAATTAAGGGTGTCGTGTCACACAGACATACATACTGTTTCCCCAAGAAGACAGTGAAGTGAGCGCTCTTTCTGCTAAGAATGCTCCCCCTGGCTCCACGGCATCTCCTACAATGTTGGGCACAAACAAGTTGATAAATATGAAATGACGAAACATTATAGGATTCACATTACTGCTGGAAAGACCTAGACTTTTCCCCCAGCAAGGTGATTATCTGATTGTCATAAATTTCTCAATTGACACACATAACTAAAAAAACCCATAAAACAAACTTTAACAGCCATAAAGTGGGAACTAGGTCACACATTACTGTTATGAATATGGCCCTTCCCTGAAAAAATGTCTCCTACCCCCCAGCAACTATTGTTTTCCCCTACGTTACAGATGAGCTACGTACATAAATACTGTTTCCCGATTCTGTTAGGGCAAAATTTCACTAGCACAGTATGAGAGCCTAGGCTCTGAGATCAGGTGACCTGGGTTGGCATCAAGTTTAGCCACTGACTGTGTGACCTTGGACAAGTCGCTTAACATCCAATAACGATAGCAAATGTTTGTTTAGTATCTGCTATATGCCAGGCTCTTTACATACATGAAATTCATATACATTCATTTAACCCATATAACCACTCGGGGGGGGTAGGCACCATTATTAACCTCAGATTATAGATGGGAAAACTGAGGGGTAATGGTTAAGACCAGGGCCTAAGATTCTCAACCTGAGCAAGAACATGGAGATTGAAGGGTCAGTGGTGGACAAGACAACTGAGGACAAAGGAAAAGCAAACAGAATGCTAGTGCTAGAGGATTCTCTTTCTAACCTGCTGTCCCCACTGCCGAGCCCGGCCAAGGACAGGTAGAAACCCTGTGGTGCAGGGCAAGGGGCTCTGCCTCAGCTTCTGGAACTTTCTACCAACTCCACAAGGGCAAGAGCACCTGAGCTAACCCCTGAGCAGGAGGGAGCCCAGGGACCAAGACTTCCTGGTACGGGGATGACTAGTGAGTAAGGGTGGGCAAAGTTCAGCCTCTGAGAGTAGAGAAGAGGGGAAGGGGCTGGACAGAGGGAAAGAGCGGGCACAGCTGACAAAGACAAACCTGGAGAAAGCGCCCTTTCAGAACAGTTGGGCTCCCCCTTGACTGCTTAGGAAACAAGATAAAGCACCAGGGAGGGGGGAAAGGAGTTGGCACTCAAAGGACTCTGGGGACGCTCCCTCCCACTCTCCACAGCGAGGTGGCTTTGGGCCTCCGTGGATCTGGGGGTCCCTTACCCTGCACCCTTCTCTCGCCCTCATCCCCTGATCTTTAGCCATGTGAGGCTGCCTCCTGCCGGGATGTGGGGAGGGGACCAGCCAGGGAGTCCAAACACCCCACAGAGCCAGACACCCGCTTAATCCAGGACCCCTTCCGCTGCCCAGACGCCCTCTCACCCCTGTACCCCAGGCTGGAGGCCACGCTGGGAGTCTGGCTTCTCTGGCAGGGCTTAGCAAACCTCACTCGGAAGCAAACACCGTGTTTCTTACACTTTTCCCGCCAACATGTCAGGGTAATAGCTGGGAGGCTCCGCTGGTTCGCAGACACATACGAAATGAACGCAGCTCAGTGCAGGATCGGGCTGCAGACACACAGTCCCCACGGGGCACACGGAGACTGCGTGCCTGTCCTCACTCCCTCGAACCCCCATCTCCCACCTCCCCTTTTCTGCCTATCTCCCCTTCCTTCCGGGGGGCGGGGAGGGGATTCCAGGAGCACAGAGTCCCCCGCGCTCTGGAGCGCGTACTGCCCGCGAGGGTGCCCATTTTCCCGCGGGGGCGGGCGCGTCTCTGCCCGGGAGCGGCCGGCGCGCGGTGGGACGGCGATCACACATGGCGACCTCAGGCTGTGAAGGACCGTGTGCGCGCCCCTGGGTGCCCCCCTGCGCCGCCTGCCCCTTGGGAGAAATGTGAGGCCCTAACACAAGCTGGAGGCAGAGACGGCCCGGCTCTGCAGACACCTGACCCTCGCCCCCCAACGTGAAGCCGGGGAGGGGCTCGGGGCGCCAAGAGCGCCTCAAGAAGCGCGGGAGCGCCAGGGCTGACGGTCAACTTTGCGCCCAAATACGGGGCTCATGGGCTGCGGGCCTTGGCGGCGGGGACAGGACGGACGGAGCGGTGGGTATGGAGAAAGCTCGGCTCCCTGCAGGGGATCTCGGGGTCGCGCGGGGGCCGCAGCTCGGCCGGGGCGCAGGAGGCCGGGGGCGGGGAGGCGGCTCCACGGTGCTCCAGTTGAGCCCTGGAAAAACCCCGGCGCGCGGGAGAGAGGCGGTCCAGCTCGCAGGCACGGCCGGGGATGGCGGGAACAAAGACGGCCCGGGGCCGGATGCAGTCATGGAAAAACCCATCGGGGCGCCGGGGCGGGGGCGGGGGCGGGGGCGGGGGCGACAGGGAGGGGCGGCGCGCGCCAGGCAGCCCTGCCACCTTCGCCGGTCGGCCCGGGCGGGGCTGCTGTCGGACCCCGCCCCGGAGCGCTCCTCGCGGGCGGAGGGGAGGTCCGGGAAAACAGAAAATGCCAGGCGGCAAGGGGAGGCCCGGGGACCGAGAACCAGAAGCGCCCTGGCTCCGGGTGCTGCGCGCCAGCCTGCCAGCCAACACACCCCGTGCTCTCGGCCGGGACGGGAGGGTGGCGAGGCTGGTGCGCTCCGGGTACACGCGGCGCTGCGCACGGCCACTTCGCAGCTGCGGCAGCGGGTGGTGGCCGGCCCCTAGGGGGCGCGCACAGACCACCCCCCCACCCGGCAATGGCGCGGACGCGTGTGTGGCGGCTCACACGCTCTGTACACACATGATCACTTACACGCCCGTGCTGCCAGATACGCGAGCTGCCCCCAGCTCCCAGGACAGAGGGAAGGAAAGCGTCCTACCGAGGGGGGCGGATTAGATGCTCGTTAGGCGGTCTCCAGGGCAGGTGACAGAACCTCAGGAGCTGGGGAGGAGGGCCGTAGAAGAAGCCGAGGTTAGGGTCCCCCCTTCCCCCTACATTACAGGTGCGCGCCCAGGTCCCCTCTCGGGGCTGGAATTTCCTTCCCGTTCAGGACGCTTCCCGCCCTGTCCTGGTCTTAGGAACCCGCCTGGAGACCGGGAGGCATACTTTTTTTTCCTCTTTAGAAAAGGAAAGTGTTGGCGCAAGTTGGACTCAGTGACTCCTGAGGCCTTTTCCAGTTATGACTGATTATGAAGAAGGAACTGGACCCAGAGGCCATAAAAGGAGTTGGTGGGAGCTGAGAAAAAACCTTGGTGCCTGGTTTGGCCCCAGCCACAGGCTCAAATGTCCACTTGTTTATTTGTGCTTCTGCCTGCTGTGGGGTGCCAGGGGGCAAAAGCTGAACCCATGGGGTCACTGGCGTGGGGAGGGGATGTAAAACAGGACATGGTTCTGGGGGCCTAGAGCCAGATTCTGGAGCAGAAGAGACCTCGGGTTCTGCCTGAATGGGGAGGCTGCTCGGCTGGGGTGGCAGGTGAGGGTTCTTGAAGGCCAGAGGGCGATGAAGCAGGAGCCCACCACCTCAAAAAGTTCAAGTTCAAGAAGACTGCCTTTATGAGGCCTGGCTGCTGTAATTGTGGGAATACAGTTGTGGTAGGATTTCTAGTCACCTCTCAGAATACAAGGTCAATAGAAGCAGGTACACCAACGACAGGACAGGGTCAAATGAGCTGGCATCCACCTGTGGTCCCCTTGAGAACTGAGATTGGAATCAAAGACCCAGCTCGACCTCTACCTAACTTCATGGTTTGGGGGATCTTATCTAACGTCTTTGGGCCTCAAATTCCTCATCTGTAAAGTGGGAACAAGAGCTTCTCCATAGGGGTGTATTGGGATTGAAAGTGGTATAAGTACCCCTTCCATCTGCCTTCCCTCCTTTCCCACTTCTCAAAGTCCTGGTGCTTGCTCACTAGGACTCCTTCCAAGTCCTAGTTTCCAGAGAGCAGGTGGGGTCCAGTGGGACGAAGGCTGGGGAGCAGCGCCCCCTGGTGGTCGATATCAGGAGAGCTCGGTTATTCCGTGAAGACACACCCGGGCTAACCTGCTTAGTGCATGACGGTCTCTGGCAAGTTAGAGCCTTCGTGGGCTGATCCTGGGGCTCCACTTAGGGAGCCTTTTCCTTCTTGCCTCAGTTACCCCCTTGAGCAAGCAGAGAGAATTCTGCTTCCCCACATCATCTGCCCTCTCACAGTCCAGCTTCTCCATCTCTAACAGGCTTCTCTCACTTCTGCCCTGGAGGAATCCATTTGGCATTTATACTGTGCTTTACAGCTTACACAGCACTTTGACACACATTGCTCGTCCCTAAGGTGTGCTGTTTCTGGGTGGTGACGGCACTAGATGGATAGAGGATGTTGGTTTGGAGCGTGGCTCCAGCATAGCGGGCTGATTTGGATCCTGCCTCTTCCATCCAGCTGTGTAACCAGGGCGACGTTCAAAACATTGAATAACCAGTGGGACAGTCAGCAACCAATCAGAACAGACCCTGCCCTAAACACCAGGTACAGCCAAATGTGTGTACCTGCTGAAGATTCTGGAATAATCTCAACCGCACGGGGCCTCGGTTTCTCTATCTGCCATATGGACACGATGATCCTAATAGTACCACGTTATAGGGCTGTTGTGCAAACTAAAGTAGTTATTGGCTGTAAAAGGTTGAGAAACCAGTGTCTGGCACATAGAAAGCACCCGAGAGTTAGCTTTATTACTCGTCCCATCTCTTCTCAGACTCAGTGACTCAGGGTGATCGCCACTCTTAAGGGAGACTCCCCAGGTGAGCCCTCTGTATGCACCCGAGATCGCCTCCTGCCTCACTTCCGACTTCCCACACCTCCTCATCTAGCCCTCTAGTTATTCTACTCACCAGAAGTGCTTCTCAAACTTTACCATGTATCTGAATTTCTGGGATTTCTTGTTAAATTACAGATTATGATTGAGGAGGTCTGCGTGGGGCCTGGGATTGCATATTTCCTACTAGCTCCCAAGTGCTACTGATGCTGGTCTGAGAAGCAAGACTCCTGGAGATCACTGCAGAAACAGAAGCGTCAGCTGATTGCGATCTGTAAATATTTATTGAGCACCTACTCAGTGAAAGGCCATGCAAGGATCCAAACAGTCCAAGGGCTGGGTTCCAACCTCAAGCAGCAGACACGTTATCTCGCACAAATACAGGTTAAAACTAACAATCAGGCCGAAGGGTTAACATGTACCCAACAGTAGGTGATGCATGTGGTGAATCCATTCTCTTCACTGTAGACAGAGTGATGCTTTAAACAGGTGAAGATCTTGGCTTTGGCCAAGGCATTTTATTTTCTTCAGTAGAGGGGATCTCCAGAGAGGGCTGACAGCTGAGGGTCCTTGTATCTGCAGCCTGTACTCCCAGCATGGGGGCACCCTCGTCCTTCAGGTCTGCAGGGGAGCTGGATGGTGCAGCACAGTGCCCACATGGGGGGACTCACTTTGGCAGGAGGGTAGGATTCAGAGAGGCTGGCAGAGGGAGCGGGGAGCCCAGCAGGGACACTTGCAGGCCCTGATCCCAGGGTGGAGATGAAGCAGAGGGGCTGAGGCAGAAGTTCTCTCCCTTGGTTCCCTGAGGACAGAGTGGGATGAATCCTGGGTGTGATGTAGACCTTAGGAGGCCACAAACACATCCTTGACTTTTGTTCTTGTATACTGTTTTAGTGTTAACCAGTGCCAAGTTATCATCAATCAGCCGCTACACTTCATATTTCATCATCTTACGTAGATGACCCTCAGGTATTGTTTCAAGAGCAAGTGTTCTTCAGCTGAAAATAGAGAATCAAACATCCAGCATTTGCAGAGCATTTCTGGAAGTGTTCTGTGGTTTTGGTCCTTTGATAAGAAAGCACTGGGGGACTTCCCTGGTGGCGCAGTGGTTAAGGATCCCCCTGCCAATGCAGGGGATACGGGTTCGAGCCCTGGTCCGGGAAGATCCCACATGCCGCGGAGCAACTAAGCCCGTGTGCCACAACTACTGAGCCTGCACTCTAGAGCCCGTGAGCCACAACTACTGAAGCCCACGTGCTTAGAGCCCGTGCTCTGCAACAAGAGAAGCCACCGCAATGAGAGGCCCCTGCACCACAATGAAGAGTAGCCCCCGCTCGCCGCAACTAGAGAAAACCCGCGCGTGCAACGAAGACCCAATGCAGCCAAAAATAAATAAGTAAATAAATAAATTTATTTTTAAAAAAAGAAAGCACTGGGTACATCTCCCCCCAACATGTAATATCCTGTGGGCCTCTTTGAGGACCCTCTAGATGCCCACACTGTGTTGAATGGATGGTTAGGACAGTGGTCCTGGAAGCAGCCAGCGGCGGTGTGGGGAGAGGCCAACAGATGGACCTTGAGAGAGGGAAGAGATGGGCTGTGCCCGGGAAGGAGGCTTGCTTGGTGTCTAGGACACACCAGCTGGCCTGGTTTCATGAGCCTGCAATCTGTGCAGTCCCACAGGGCTCCGTGCTTGGTTTAATGCATTGCTGTCCCTGTCTTGACATTCTTAATACTTTTTGAAGAAGGGCCTTGCATTTTCATTTTGCACTTGGGCCCCATAAATTCTGTAGCTGGTTCTGCTCAACAGCTTTGGTTCCTAGGCCCAGGGCGCATTCCCGAGGGGTCATCTGGGACAGACCAGGGAACCTGGGCGGTGGGGAGGTGGGCCTGGCTGAATCCTTGAACAGGTCCTATGTGTGAATCTGGGATCATGGAGCCTGCTTCACCCAGCGCGGAGGAGAGGATGAGGACTGCAGGCTTTCTCAACTGAGAATCAGGCTGTGGAGATTCACTGCCCGGGAAAGCCAGCCCTGCGGCTGCTCTTTCAGAGATGCCAGATGCCTCCTGCCCTCTGAGCCCCCAGTCAGCTGTCAGACTGTTGACAAGAGACATGAAGATTCACAGGGATGGAGCAGATGCCTCGCTTGCTGGGACAGGAGGGTCAACAGCTGGTCTGGATGTCGATGCTTGGCTTGTCTGTGGCCTGGGTTCATAAATCCATGTCCCTGAGTCCAGCCTGGCTTGGCCCATTGGACAGGGGGAGGTGGTAGTGTCTCCCTGGAGACGGACTGTGAGAGGCTTGGGTGTTACCCTGTTTTGACGGGTGCCATAACGAGGGAGGAGCCTGAGAGGCCTGGATAGACTGCGTCACTTAAGTCCCAAGACCCAGTTACAGTGCTGAGTTCTGAGGGGTCCCCCAGGCGGGCCTGGGCCAGCTCTCAGGCCCACATTTAGGTCACTGCTTTGTCCTTACGCACCGGCTGCTCTTTCTGCTACTGTTGTGCCTTGGGCCTTACCTTCTGCCGCTCCAGGTTTGAACCGTATCCTCTCTCCTCTGTGACTCATGCCACCTGCCTCAGTTTACCCATGTGCTTGTCACTTTCACTCTCTTGCAGTTTACTCTCAGTGGGCAGCACTGGGGCCTGTTCCCTACCTTGTCCCACCGTCATTTTTGAACAAGGGGCCCCTCATTTTACTTTTGCATTGTGGCCCCCAAATTATGGAGCCGGTCTGCTGATCGGCTCACCGGGGCTCGAGGTCAGAACCTGACAAGGGGTTCTGAGTGCTGGAGGCGTCTCGCGGCTCTGAAAGGGGAGCGAACGTCCACAGTCCCATGGAGAGGCCGCGCTGAGAGCCCGCTGTGGGCCAGTGAGGGTGACAGTGCGGGCCGGGATGCTACAAACAGAAGCGCTTTACTTCAAGGAGTTTACCCAGCAGGGCGTTCATAAGTAGGACAAAGCCTGGCAGTCCAGGGGCCACCCGGGCAGGAGCGGCGAAAAAACCCGAGCGGCAGGGAGAGAAGTTGGGGCGTCCGGCTTTGGGCGCAGACCCCGCCCCGCCTGGGTCGCCAGTCTCCGAGAGCTGAAAGGGCCTCTGTGTTCCGTCTCCCGCCTGCCCGCGGGCCAGGAGCGCATTTCCTCAGCTGCGCCAGACCCCAGAGGCTCCGCAGACCCTCTGGGGACAGACACAAATAGTTCCGGGCCCAGCTGCCTGGTCAGTTACCTTGGGAACCAAACTCAATCGCCTGACGTCACTGGGCCGTTGCGCAGCAACCGGCAAAGACTCTCTCTGCAGCTCTCCCAGTCTCCGCGGTGAGGTAGCCGTCGCCATGGAGACGGCGGGACTGGGCAGGGCGGTGGATGACCCCGCCCGGCCGCGCGGTCCTCGCCGCCCCTCGCCCTCCCGGCCGCACCCTCTGTTTCGATCCGGTGCTGCTCCTCCCCGCGACGGAAGGGGACCAGCCCCAGACGAGGAAACAGCGCCGCCTGGCCTCGGGCCGGCCGGTGAGGGCCCCGTGGTGGCCTCAGTGAGCCCCGCAGCCAGCCGGGATTTCTCCCCCAGAGAAAGGCCTTTGTTCACCGTCACCCATCTGACTGACCCCTTTTTGGTTCCAGTGTTTCTCACCAGGCCCCAACCTGGGTTCCTGCTCTGGAAACAAGGAGCAGGTGGCAGCACGGGGCGTCTCCATTCCCCTCCCCTCCAGTCGCCTAGGCCATCTCAGCCGCGCTAGGCCATCTGCCTCGGCGGAGGACACAGTGGGCCCTGCTCACGCCACTCTGCTCCCAGCCTTGGTTCCCTCCTCCACTCCTGCGCCTTCCCCTGGCGTCTGTGCTGAGGCATTCACTTCCGTGCCTGCTGTGCTGGGTGCGGTTTGGCCAGGCCACCCCTGGGTGGGGGGAGTGGGGAGGGAGGGACCTACCTGACCACTTCGCGGAGTTTCTGGCATGGGTGTTGCTCCGAGGCTGCTGCATCTCCCTGCCCATCTCCATTTCACACCGTAGCAGATTATAAAGTGCTGAAATCCCGAAGTGCAGACTGGGAGATGAGGCCCAGAATCGTTCAGAGGCCATCAAAAACTGCATTTGGACAAGCACTCATAAAATACAGGTGGTCAGAAACAAAACCATGTGTTTCAGGTGAATCCTATTTTCTCATTGATATATATATATATATATTGCAGTACGCGGGCCTCTCACTGTTGTGGCCTCTCCCGTTGCGGAGCACAGGCTCTGGATACGCAGGCTCAGCAGCCATGGCTCACGGGCCCAGCCGCTAAGCGGCATGTGGGATCTTCCCGGACCAGGGCACGAACCCATGTCCCCTGCATCAGCAGGCAGACTCTCAACCACTGCGCCACCAGGGAAGCCCTCATTGATTGATATTTAAAATGCAGAGATCCAAAGGAATAATTTTCAATCCATGGAGCTGGAGGGAGAACACTTCACAATGCCTCAGATCTTTCCAAAGCACATAGTTAAGGGAAAGTTCTGACTGTGGGCAGAACATTCACAGAACATTCACAGACAAGCTCACATGTAGCAGTGGGCGCTCTGCAGGGCTTAGAACCTAAGACTGGGCTCTGTGTGGTCTTGTGCAAACAGCTGATCTCATCCGGAGTGCCAGCCTGGTTTTGTGGGAAAAGTGACTATTATTTGCCAGGGGGCTTTCAGATGCAGGTGCGGAGGGAGGTCAGGGCTGTGCCACCTGCTGTGGGGAACCCAGGCGGGCCAGGAGAGGACACGTTGCCTGGCTCCCTCATTTTGTCTCTGGGAGGGGCATGGCTCAGGGTGCCCAGAACTGCCTGCTCAGAGAGGTACCACGGGCACTGGCTGAGGAAGGCCTTTCCAACATGTGATCCAGGCTGGGCCAACCAGAGTCCTTCCCCTTGGGACTTATCAGACTGGAGCAGGGAACCAGACCTTTCCTCTTGGTCTGGGAAGCGCAAGGCTGTGGGCCCAGAGCCTCCAGGAACCTCATTCCCCACGAGAAGCAGAAGCTTGTGGGAAGGGCAGAGTTGCCATGGAGGCAGAGGACATAACAATGGAGGCGTCCTGCTAGCTTTGAGTCCCTGACACCAGGCATCTTGAAAGCCGGCTCCTTCTCAGCCCTTCTCTGCCCAGCCCACCAAATCCGTGGGTTTTTGTCACTTTCTGTTAAGAGACTCCTGCCCAATATACAGACAGTGCAGAAAACCACAAGGAAGGAAGAAAACTAACATGTGTCACGTGCCTACTGTTAAATGCTATTTTTTGTTTTTTGTTTTTTTATACGCATTCTTGATCACAGCATCCCTGTGAGGCATTTTGTAGATGAGGAAATGGAGGTTTGGCCATGTTCTAGGACTGCAGTGCTCTTGAGGACTCCACAGGGAGGGCCAGCACAAGTTCAGTGGATACAGCCCATCCAGAGACTCCTCGGCCAAGCCCTACCCTTGAAGCCACAGTGTTCCTCTGCTGTCTCCCAGGACTTGTCGGTTTCCTTCTGTTAGCCATGCCCCAGCCGGGCTCAGAGGTTAGGATGTTGTGCCTGCCCCATGGCTCTTAGCTCAGCCTAAATGTTTCTTTAAGCAGAACCTCTGCTTACTGGCCAATCTCTCAGTGGCAGAACATACAACCAAAAAGACTGTTGTCGATCCTAGAGAAACGCTGGTGGCTGTCAGGTGTTAACCCTAACATATAAACCAGAAGGGGTGTGGAGGCACCAGCTTTGTTGGGGTGAATTTATAACTTTGTTGTGCCTCAGTTCTCAACACCAAAGAGTACCCTACACACAGCCACCCTGTTATTCTGACGACTGCTCATTCTTTTTCCCCTTACACACCACCTCTGTCTCTACTAACTGCCTCTCCCCAATGGTTCAATAGTTGTTCAGTTTTTATTCATCCAACACGGTGGGCTCACAGGCTTGTGATGGGCTGGGTCACCCCCGCTTGCTGATTGCTCCTGTGTCTTATGAATTGCTTCCTCTTGCCTATAAAACGGGGCATTTCTCCAAGCTCCTGCCTCTGGGCCTTTTCTTTTTCGCTCTGGCCAGAGCTGAGGTGCACCCACTTCTCTCCAAGTTGGATTCCTCAGCCCTGAGTGCACAGCCCCGACCTTTGGCCCAGGTACAGTAGCACCTGGCTGCCTGCAGGTCCCACTTGCAGAGAAGATGTGTTGTCCGGCATATCTGACAACACAATTGGTAATCCCACCGCAAAGAGGAAGGCCAGGAGCAAGCAGGGAAATTCCATTCTTAGTACATAGCTCCACAGAACCCTTCTGTCCTAATAATCACAATGATCGTTGACACTTATATTGCACTCAACTGGGCGCCAGGCACCTTTCCAAGCACTTGACTCATTTAATCCTCACAGCAGCCTGATGCAGTAGGTGTATTGTCATTTTACAGATGAGGAAACCGAAGCACGGGGTGGGGGGATGAAAGTAACACAGCTAGAAGGAGTTAGGGCCAGGATTCAAGGTAGCCTGACCCCCAAAGTTATGCTCTTTACAACTCTACTGGCTTTCACACACAAAATGGTGTTGGTCCAGCAGCCCTTCCTGTGGGGAACCCCCATTTCTGGACTGACCCTGGACTCAGAGGTGGACATGAGGCCCAGGTCAGGTAACGAGGTATTTCACTCCCACAGCCTCAGTGATTGGTTCAGCAGAGAGCATGGGAGCCAAGCCAGGCCTGGCAGTGTCCTCACCTGGGACTCTCCTGCCAGATCCAGTGGAAACAAGGGCCTCTCTCTTTCCAGGAAGGTGGCTGAGTGCCTGAAAATGGAGCCAGCACAGAGGGGCTGAACTGGAAAGACAGAGCCCTGAGGACACGGCTGAGCCCTGGGTCCAAACACACCCGCACTTGGCAGTTGTGCTAGTTGGCTCAGCCCTTCCCCGGACCTGGGTTGAGCTTGGTTTCAATCTTTCATTCACCTTTGCAGTCTCAGCATCTAGCAGTGCCCGGCGTATAGTGGCACTTACCGGGTTCAGAAAATATTTGTTGAAAGCATTTGAGGTCCACCCTGGCATCTCTGTCTCCCATGCTCTGCTCTGGGCTCCAGGCAGGTTGAGCTGCTCAGCCGCCCTCCCCAACCAAGCCCCCATCACGCCTGCCTCGACTTTTGTTGTCCATGCCTCTGTCGGGGACACCATCTCTCCTCTCTTTTTAGGTCTGACTCAAGGAGGCCCTGATACTGGGATCTGAACTGACAATCTCCCTCCTCTGAATTCTTTGCTTTCACTACATGGGGACAGTTCACATCTCGTCTACAGAAAGTGGCAGCTCCTTGAGGGAAGGGGATAGACACGCCTGGTTGTCTTTTCATCCCCTTGGGGCCTGGCATCAGACTTCCTCACAGGAGCCATCTGCCGGGTGGGGGTGGAAGGGTGGTAGACGCATGCCTCTGGGGATCAGGCAGGTGGCTCAGTACTGACGTAGGTCAGGTAGTTCCCTCTAAAGTGGGCAGCTCAGCTGCCGGTTGCCCAGAAGAAATAAGGCCCCTAGGTTTCTCAAGAGAAGCAGAAATCCATATTTTTATTTAAAATCTCCTGGCTTTTAAGTGTTAGCAACTAATTCCCAATTTAAGAAACACTGTGAAGGGGGACTTCCCTGGAGGTCCAGTGGTTAAGACTCTGCGCTCCCAATGCAGGGGACCCAGGTTCGATCCGTGGTCAGGGAACTAGATCCCACACGCTGCAACTAAAGAGCCCGCATGCCGCAACGAAGATCCCGCAAGCGGCAACGAAGATCCTGCGTGCCACAACTAAGACCCAGCGCAGCCAAATAAATATATAAATAAATATTAAAAAAAGAAAAGAAAAGAAACACTGTGTAGGGCAAATCCATCAGTGGGCTGGTTTCAGCCAAGGTCTCCCATTTGGAGACACTGCTGGGAATGAGGGATGGATGAATGAAGGAATCCACAGCCAGGGCTACAGCATGAAGGTGTGTGGGTTGTGATCTGTATAAGGCATCCAGCCAAGGGCAGGAGTCGGGGCTGATGTCCAGCCAGATCTTCACTCACCAAGTCATGTGGCCAGCATGGCACTGTGTCCAGCCAGAGGGTGGGCTGCTGGCTTTCCACAACTACTGAAGCCCGCGCGCCCTAGAGCCTGTGTGCCGCAACTACTGAACCCATGTGCCGCAACTACTGGAACCCATGTGCCACAACTACTGAAGCCCATGTGCCTAGAGCCGGTGCTCTGAAACAAGAGAAGCCACCGCAATGAGAAGCTCGCGCACCGCAACGAAGAGTAACCCTGCTCGTCACAACTAGAGGAAACCCACACGCAGCAACGAAGACCCAACACAGCCAAACAAACAAACAAACAAACAAAAAACCACGTAAAGAGACCCGGGTCTAGGGTGACCAACTTATCCTGGTTTGCCTGGGGTTTTCTTGGTTTTCAATCTGAAAGTCCCATATCCCAGGAACCCCAGGCAAACCAGGGTGGTTGGTCACCCTACGTAGATCCCTGAATCCCACTGTGTCCCCAGCCTGCTGGAGGATAATAATGATGGCAGCTGAAGTGTGTGAGCTTATTAAGTGCCAGACATCATGCGTTAGGACCTGCGTTGTTTCCCTTCCATCTCATAACATCTTCATGGTGTGGGCTCGTTATTTGTTCTGTAGAGGAGAGGTGCAGGTTCAGAGGGTGAAGGGATTGGCCCGTGGCCAGTAGCCACGCTGGGGTCTGAGCCCACACTGGTCTCGTTCCCGCTCTCAACCCCACACTCTCAATCCCACAATCAGAGAGCGCGGCTGGGCGTCCTGAGCCTGCTAAGCCAGTAGGCCCTGGGGAAGGACCAGATCTTACTTCCTCAGAAATGCACTTACCTGGTTAGAGGTCCAGCCAAGATCAGTGTTTGAAGGTCTGAGCCCCCCAACGCCTGGCCTCCCAGGCCTGCCCAGGCCCTGCTCTTTCTGCACTTTGGCCCCCAGCCCCTGAATGGGACAACCCGAGAAGCCCTCAGGGGACACCTTTCTGTTTCCAGAACACCCTAGCCCCCTCCTGTCCCTCCACCCTGAGCCTGCTGCACAGACAAGGTATAAGGCTGGCACTTGGAAAATAAACGCTCGCCGGTGATTTATTGCCCGGTCTGGGGAGAGCCTCTCAGGGTAGGGGTGCGTGAGAGCGCAGGGCATGAGTGCTCCCGGGGTCTCGGGAGGCTGCCGAGAGCGGGGCCTCGTCCAAGTTGGGGCCGGCATGGGCCTGGCATGGGGCGAGGTGGCTGGTCAGGTAGTGCATGGCCGAGAGGATGCCCTCTACGGTCCTCTGCTGCACCAGTTCCAGCATGTGGGTGACGGAGTGCAGGGCCGACTGGTCCCCACTGCCAGCCCGGAGGACGAGGCAGAACTGGCACTCCCCAGGATGCTGGAGATGGAGCGGAGGCTGGGCTCCGTGTCGTGCAGGAGGTCTGCCATGGAGCCATGGCCGGAGGCTAGGGTGCCCGTGGCCATGCCCACTCCAGGGCCCGGCGAGGCTGGGGCTGATGGCAAAGCACCAGTGTCAGGGTTCAAGGCCTCCTGACCCTCAGGTTTCTCCTCAACAGCTTCAGCAGTGTCAGCAGCCTGAGTGTCAAGCTGGTCATTGGCATCTGCTGTGCTCACGACAGGCTGAGCCTCCACATTTTGCGGGGGCTGTACCTCAGCGCTTGGGGTAGATGGAGCTAGTTCCTGTTCCCTGTCTGGGATGCCTGCCGCTTGTGCTGTCTCTTCCTTAATCAGGGAGTAAAGTTGGAAAATCTGAGGATTCTGAGCCATACTCGAATCTTGCACCAGCACTTTCTGTGCTAGGTTCTGGAAGCCCATGGACCTTTGCAGGGCACCTGGGGCCAGGGGGGCGAGCAGGGCTGTGGGCTCCTTGGGCTCCTGGGCATGCCCCGCGGCAGCTTCATGCTCGTCCTTATCCCCAGACGCTGACGTGGCCCCCAAGGTGCCTGGCTTGGAAGACTGATCTACATCCTGCTGTTCAGCTGATGGTGCAGTGTCGTGAGCTGTTGGGACATCTGCAAGGAGGGGGACCTGACTTTGGGACCCCACTGTTGGGATGTCTGTAAACCTGCTATCACCATGCGCGGGGACGCTGGAGGCTCTGGCCTCTCCCGAGGGCATGGTGGTCATCTAGGCCCTCTGTCACTTGTGCTGGTTGAGGGAGTGGCCATGGCCCCACTGGGCTGAGTTGTCCAGGTGGTGAGGTCACCGGGGGCTGTTGAAGCTGGCGATGTCACAGGCACCTGCAGAGCAAGGGTCCTGAGCCTCCGAAGTGGCTGCCCTTGTGGGCTGAGTCTATGGGACTATTCATAGCCAAGTTTGCGGGTATCGAAGGAGAGAGAGGCAAATGTCTTGGAAAAGCATGGAGATTATGTACAGGAGCAGCGCCCACGAGGAATCCGGATGGCTGTGACTCTGATGAAAGAGAATGGGATGCAGGTGTTGATTTATAATAAATGTTATAAGGGACCACTCCCAGCACCTCTCTGTCCACACTGGTGACTGATTTGGCCAGTCTTTCTGCAGAGATAGGTTTCGCAGCAGTGATGAGTAGGAACAAGGCTAAGGGCCTGGGCAGCTCCCAGCCCTGGCTGTCTTTGGTTGTGGGGAGCTACAGACTGAATGTTTGTGTCCCACCCCAAAATTTATATGTTGAAAGCTAATCCGCAACGTAATAGTATTTGGAGGTGGGGCCTTTGGGAGGTGATTAGTTCATGAGGGTAGAGCCCTCATGAATGGGATTAGCGCCCTTATAAAAGGGAAAACACAGAGCTCCCTGGCCCCCTCCTCCCTGTGAAATGCAGCGAGAAGACTGCTATCTATGAACCAGGAAGCAGGTCCTCACTGGACACTGAACCTGCAACCCAAATGAGCTAAGACAGAGTTTTACTCTGTGACTCAGGATAAACAGTCTCCATCTTCTCCCTGTTTAACTAGGCTGGGAGGGCAGAGAATAACAAAAGATCTGTAAACCCTCGGGTATTCTTTGGAAACCTGTAGACCCAGATAAACTTACCTGTGCTTGTGCTCTTCATTAAGAATGTGGTTGCAGTGAAGTTTCTAGTCTGTTGTGTCTGTGCTTCCCTTGGGGGTTATCAGCTAACATTTCGTGCCTGCTTATCACGGGCAGGAGAAGGAGCTAAACATCTAATCCTTCCAACTACCCTGTCGTCTCTAGGTAGGTGCGGATCCATTATTATATCCATTTTATACATGGGGAAGCTTAGCCTCAGAGGGAATAAGTGACTTATTCAAAGGCACACTATTAATAAGCACTGAATCTGGGATTTGAACCTTGTCTGGCTTCAGAAGTCAAGCTCTCCAGCATTATTTTACACCCAGAAGGGATATTAAAATATTGAATGACTGGCGTGCTAAGGATACTGGCTAACGCAGAGAGAGGCCTGCCATAATCCGGCCACATCAGTAGGTAACAGTTGCTGTCACTTCTCCCAGCACCAGGCTCAATGCTCAATAAGTATTTCTTCTCCCTATGTATACTCTGTGGCCATCTCAGAAGTCACAGGGCAAACCCAATTTTGTTGGGGTGGGACAACCTTGTACTTTGTGAAAGAATCATGGAGATGACTGCTCATTGCTCATTTGAGTAGCCCTTCTTCTTTAGGATCAGAAACCCAGTTTTATTCAGGGTGGCTAAGTGCTTTGACAAAGAGTATATTTCCCATTCTCTCTTGCAGCTAGGTAAGATCTTCTGGCCAATGAGATGTAAGCAGAAAGTATTGAGAGGAACTTTAGAAAGGATCCTTCAAAGAGCAGAACACCTTTTTGCTCTTTCCCCTTTGTCATCCTGTTATCAAGAATGTGAAGGCTGGAGCACCAGCAGCCATCTTGATACATGAGGTAACCGTGAGGTTGCAGGGACACATGAAGTGCCACACAATTTGTGGAGCACAAAGATAGAAGGAATCTGGGCCCCATGGTTAGAGATGCCACACCAGCCACCAGACTCTTGCTGTCCTCCAGAATTCCTTTACATGAGGGAAAATAATCACATATATGCTCAAACTATTGTTATTTTGGATCTTCTATTACATGCAGCTAAAGTTAATCCTTATCCAATTCTGGCAGTTATGAGATTCCTGTCAGGTGGTTGTTCAGTGTTTTTTTGATATCTTCTTGTCCTAAAAATCAAGGTCGGCATATTCCATTGTGTACCTGGCACTGTACAGGTGTTATTCTCACACTTTTCAGGTGAGGAAACTGAGACTTAGAGAAACTAAGTACACAGCAAGTTCTTGATGTCACCTAATGGACAGCCTGTGACCTGCTATAGCTATCAGGCACTCTTCATAGACACTTAAGTCAAACTCCTTGTCCTCACCTCCCATTTGGAATTCGATTTTCGATTCTACATGTTGCACTTTACACTTACCCTTGTTAAGTTTCACATGTCTTAAAAATCTGTGCTGAGGAAAGACAGAGGAGAATAAAGAGGGACTCATGTCAGAGAGCAAAGAGGATTATTAAAATTTGGGGACAAAAATATTGTCCGTTTATAAATAAGTATTAAATAATATTGGTGTAGAACATAATGTATATTCTGTTGTTACATGAAATATACATATATACACACAGATATAAAAGAAAATATATCTAAAAGAGCTTTTTTTCTTAGTTCAGTTCAAAAATTGCCTGCCTTTGTTACGTAGTGTTTGGAAGAGGAAATTCGTCTCAAAAAATTTGTCTTTGATTTCTTTTCAACTCCTGTCTCATAGGGACAATGACTCTCCTATTAAATAGATATTCTTATTTTAGGGTAAACCCAGCTTATGGAGTATTATGCCACTGTATAAAGCTTACATAGACACATGGCAAAATGCTTGTATATAATATCACCCTAAACACAGGATATAATATTTAATGTGCACTATGTAGATGTGTTAGTACTCTCAGCTGGAAGGAATGGAAATCAATTCAAACCGTTGTGAGCAAAAATAATCCAAATAAAGGAATTTCTTGGTTCACAGAAACCTAAAGTCTAAGGGAAAGTTTCTGCACAGAGTTCAGTGATGCTGTCAAGATTCAGTCTTCTCTCTCCCTCCCTTGGTTCTCCTTTCTCACTGATGTCTAGATTTTTGGGAAGATCCCTCCGGGTGCAGGCTGCTAGCAGCTTCAGGCCAGTGTAGACACCTTGGTCCTCACTAGTTACGGCAGACCTCAGGCCCTGAGCCTCATGGGTTCCTGTGGCCTTCTCTGAAGAAATCTATACAGCTTGGGGACAAAACCCTGGTAGGTCAGGCCTGGAATGGGGCGTGGGGTCAGCTCCACTGAAACATAAGGCCTGTAAGTGGTAGTCAAGTTGGTCTCCAAAGGAAATTGGGGTGCTGTTACCAAAAGAAGGCAAAATAGATGCTGGGCAGGAAACACAGACAAAACCTGCTCTATGATGATTGCAGATATTTAAAGAAAATCTATTTATTGGGGAAAAGCATGGCAGGAAATAAAGCCCAGAAGAGATTCTTATTATTGTAACAAATCAGAAAATACATATAAGCAAAAATAAGTAAATAACGGAGTTCCCTGGTGGTCCAGTGGTTAAGACTCCATGCTTCCACTGCAGGGGGCCTGGGTTCGATCCCTTGTTGGGGAACTAATATCCCACATAACGCGTGGCCAAAAAAATATTAAAGAAAAACGTAAATAACAGTAAAAATAAAAATCACCCTAAGCAATACGGTGGATCAAATGAGTGGGAAGCCTGTTACCCCAGCACACTCACATTTATATGCACACACACACACACACACTCACACACACATTCATATACACTCCCATCCTTCCAACACACGGAAATGCTGGGTAATAACACAGCCCACAGTGGGTTAAATGGATAGCTAAGCTATAAAACATGGGAGGTTCCCAGGTTCCAGAAAGGATAGAAGGACTGGGCTGGATGTAGGGTGAGGTCAGGGGTCAAGGACTTTCTAATGCCCTTGTCAGGACTGCCGCTGTAGCCCTGGGCAGGCCTCCCCATCAGTGGGGAGGGATCCTACAAAGCTCTGCCCATGAGCCAGAGACAATCAAGGCTGCCTGCTCAGCCCAGCTCTGAGTGGGCGTTAAACTCACACCATAGGAGGAAGCTTCTACCTGATGTGGTGTCCAGGCGTCCTGCAGTCAGTGCAGGACAGGCCAACCCAGCGCATCTCTTCCCAACTCCACACTCAGTGATGGCAGATTGGTAGCTTAACATCTGCCCGGGGGGGATTTAAAAAAATTTTTTTATTGGAGTATAGTTGATTTACAGTGTTGTGTTAGTTTCAGGTGTACTGCAAAGTGAATCAGTTATATATATATATCTCCATTCTTTTTCAGATTCTTTTCCCATATAGGTTATTACAGAATATTGAGTAGAGTTCCCTGTCCTATACAGTAGGTCTCTGTTAGTTATCTATTTTATACATAGTTTACATGTATTTTATACTATATTTTATATATAGTGTGTATATGTTAATCTCAATCTCCCAATCCATCACTTTCCTGGGTGAGATTATTTACACCACAGAAAGTGGCTACAAATCCGGGCTTTGTTTTTCTGCAGTAAATTGGTTGTCTACCCGCATCCCCACTGTACCTGATTACGCTCTGTTTCCCCGACAGGGAGGCTGTCTACCCTGCCTTCTGATGGGAGCTACACTTAGGGTTCCTTTCTGAGCAAGGCCACCCTCCATGATTCCCCAGAGTCCCACACAGCAAGGCAACTGGTGTGGAGCTGGAGCTGAGCTGCCCGGGTTCAAATCCTGCTGTTGCTATACCTAGCTGTGTAACCTATGGCAAGTTACTTAACACCTGTTCCTCGCTTCCTCCATCTGGGAAATGGGGATAATAAGAGTCCTTACCTGTGGTATAATGAAAAATATATACTTGCTCCTTGTCCTAGGTTTCTGGCATAGAGCTCCTAAAACCTTTGGAATTTCCCAACAGGAGTGTCTTGTGTTATTCATAACTTTTGACCATACCTGAGTTTATGCTAATGATGTCACTAGGTAGCTTCAGGATGGGATCTGGTCTCCAGAGGAGCCAGTCATGTAGTTACAGGGTTGGAACTTTCAGCCCCATCCCCACAAATCTGAGCAGGGAGAGGGGCTGGAGGTGGAGTGAATTAATCATCAATGATTGATTCAATCCTACCTACATAATGAAACTTTAAAAAAATTATTTATTTTTGGCTGTGCTGGGTCTTTGTTGCTGCACGCGGGCTTTCTCTAGTTGCATCGAGCGGGGGCTACTCTTTGTTGTGGTGCGTGGGTTTCTCACTGTGGTGGCTTCTCTTGTTGCAGAGCACGGGCTCTAGGCACGCAGGCTCAGTAGTTGTGGCACGCGGGCTCTAGAGTGCAGACTCAGTAATTGTGGCGCACAGGCTTAGTTGCTCCGCGGCATGTGGGATCTTCCCTGACCAGGGATCGAAGCTGTGACGCCTGCATTGGCAGGCAGATTCGTAACCACTGAACCACCAGGGAAGTCCCTGTAATGAAACTTTGATAAAAAACAACAAGACCAAGGAAGCTTCTGGTTTGGTGAACACATCCATGCACAACGAGTGTGACCATCCTGACTCCACAGGGACAGGAGCTCCCACACTCGGGACCCTTCCTGACCTCACCCTACGTACCTTCATCTGGCTGTTCGTTTGTGTTTTTTGTAATAAACTCTAGTCCTAAGTGCAACGTTTTCCTAAGTTCTGTGAGTCCTTCTATTGAAACTGAGGTGGGCCTGGCAGAAGTGCAGTAGTCTGGGGACCCCGTTTGCAGCTGGCGTCTGAAATGGGGGCAGTCTTGAAGGATTGAGCCCCTAACCCATGGGGTCAGTGTTGACTCTGGTTAGTGTCAGAACTGAACTGAATTGTTGGTCATCCAGTTGGGGTCGGCCCAACAGCACTGATGCCCGCATGTGGGGAGGTAACAGAGATACAGCTCTTGGGCAGTACAGTCTGGGAAGTGTTAGACAGCATGGTGGCAATGATGCCTTCTGTTTTCGACAGGCTGCCTGCTGTCAGGGGCTCATGGATCATTTGCCCTTTCAAAGGTCTCTTCACCAAGTGAGCCCAAGATTCCCTTGGAGGGGATAACTGCCTACGTTGACCCCCAAGCCATTTCCCAGACTTCACTCACTAGAAATTCAGCCCCTGCTCCATAAGTAATATTATTGTAGTCGCTGCAGTGAATGAATAATTCACCTGCTGGTGGAGCACCTTCAAGAGTGCTCCAGGGCAATGGCCCTTTCACCAGGTTCCTGGGGGATTCTGGCAGTGTCTCCCAGTGCCTCTCCCCTTTGAGAATGGCTCACCCTAGACCC